>NW_016814761.1:6137662-6181457 GCF_001698545.2 Rhinopithecus bieti | reverse complement strand
CTTCCTTCCTTCTTTCCTTCCTTCTATGTACTTTGCCCCTTTCCTTAAGGCAAATTAGCATGTAATGTGCAAACAAATCTCTCTGGCACTTAAGGAAGACCCCAAACCCCACTCCCTTTCTTCCCCTACTCCAAGAATTCACTACCCCTGGTTCAATTTTAGCTGAACCCGGAAACCTGTGATGTGACACGAGGGCTGAGAATTCCCAGAAATGTTAATAGTTCTGGTCTTAGAAACTAACTAACTAAAAAAATATTCCCTTGCCAGTAAGACGTAGGCTACATTTAAAATAATTTCTGACTGAAGGAGTCCTACGTACCGCTTGTCGTATACATATGTAAAGATAATTTAAAACCCTAGGGTATACCCTTTTCAAATGTAGAGTTTATAGTTTCCCAGGGGAGGAGGGCAGGGGAGGAGTAACAGGGACCTTTCCTGCCTGTCTTCCAATCGCGATAGCTCGTTTTGGCTGTGAATTTCCCCCCTTCCCCTCCCCCTCCCGTTAATTAAATAAACGCTGGAAGCGTGTGTTTACCGCACACGACTCGGCCCTTGGGGAACACTTTTTCTACGTCGCTCCTACTCTTAAAATCCTCAACTCACAGAGGGTTGGAGAGCTGGCACCATGAGCTTCCAGTTCCTACGGGTGAGAAAAGAGGTGTCTGGGTGGAGGGCAGATGCGGCCCCGGAGGCTGGCAGAGAGGAGAGGCTGCGGGAGGACTCGCTGCGAAGGGCGAGGGGTGGCGCTGGGTGGGACGGGCGCCTGGGGGCGTGCAGGGTCGCTCCTGGGTGCTGCCTGGGCTGCCTGTCGCCCAGTACTGGCGCAGGAGGACGGGTCCGCGCAGCGTCTGGCAACAGTGGCCTGCTCCACGCCTGGCGGCGACCAAGATCTGAGTTAAAGCCGCCGGGCTTAGCTGGCCTGGAAGTGTGTGGTGACCCAGGACGCGGAGCGGAGAAGGCCTCAGGGGACACGGGGCTCCCGCCTTAGTCCTCGGGCCTGCGCTCCGAGCGGTTAGGGTGCGTATGGTTGGGCTCCGGGATGTTAGTGGAGAGGTGACAGGAGTCTACCATCCCGCGGCCAAGCGTGCGAGGCCTCAGGCGGGCGGGGGGCCCCCGGGGCTGGGCAGAGGGGGAGTCAGGCATGTCTCTAACGGGCTCCCTAGAACCGCTAGGAAGGTGGCCTTCAACCCTAGGCACCTTTGCGGCTTTCAGGTAGTTGGGCGACTAAAAATTCACTTTTGCCTGCTGTGAAATGGGACAGGTGGTTGTCAGGTTAGAGACTGTGCCCACCAAGTCTCGTTTGGCGGGCCAGGACTGACGTGGACCCAGGCCCTCGTCGAAAGCTTGGGAACCTGTGGGCCCCTCAACTCCTCGCCTCACTTTGCCTATTTGAAAAAAGGAGTTGTTTGCGAGGAAGAGGTAAAGGCTCAAAAGGTTCTAAAGGAAGAGCACGCGGCCTGACGCGGAGCGCAAAGAAGCGAGCAGTGAACTGAGTCTAGTCGGACCGAGACCAGAGGCGTCTGTATGCGGCGGCCGCTTCGCGCCCTATTAAAGCAGTCTGTTCTTTACGATGATCATTTTTGTAATTATTTTGGAGTGGCTGTGACTTGATGTCTGTGGTGCCCCAGGGCGTGCCCTTACTGGACATAGATAGTTCAGGGTGCCCTTTGATGCCAGTGTCGGTCCGGTGGGTGCCAGTGCCGCGAAGGGAGCGTGGCGGGCGTGAATGCCCACTCCTCCTGGGTTTGCCGCAGGCCCCGGCCTTTCCACCCTGCTTGATCCTGACGGGTCTGCCACTTCCTGAGGTCCCTGCCGGCGCTCACGTTTTACCGAGACGGGACAAACGCCCGGCGCGTGGCGCGGAGTCTGCGAAAGCGCTCGGGGGCCTCCATCTTCTGCTCGGGCGCCCCCTCCCTGGGGCGGGAAGAGGAGTCGCAGATCTGCCCGAATCTTGCTCTACCCGCCTGGCTGCCTTCTTCGGTCTGGGGTGGGGACAGGGGCGGCGGATGACTCAGGCCTGGGGTCGGGAGCCCTGTTTCCAAAGGCACCAGCTCGCGCCTCTTTGGAAGTGGCGCGCTGTTGGGGCGCTCCTGTTGTTGCAGAGGCCTGGTCTGTGGTTTCATAGGGGCGTGGGTCCAGGGCTTCCAGGGAGTATGTGAGTTTAGGCTCCCTAGGGGGCAGTAGAGGGGAACCCCCGACAACCTTCCACCTTCTTCTCCAGGCGGCTGCGAGGCCTTCGGGCTCCAGAAGGGTCCGCTTCCGCGGGCGCCAGCTGTCTAGAGCGCGGCCACGCAGTCCGCGTCTTCACGTGGGCAAGGGGCGGGGACGTTGGAGGGAGGCTGTCTTGGATGCTGGAGCCTTCGGTTCCCGCTGTCTGCTGAGCAGAAAAGTTGAAGTCAAGGAAGGGTTGAGGCTTCCTCACAAGGGCGCGCGCGTGCCTGGGTGCCGGCCCAGAAGCCGAGAGTGTGCGTATTAGGGAAGGGTCTCCCGTGCCAAGAAGACAGGATTTGTTCTAGCCGCCTTCCTTAAAGAGGGCTCGTAGGTTGCGCTCCAGTTCGAGCGCTTACCCATTGCAAAGGGGGCAGCGCCGGGGTCCAGGGAAGCTCCTTGGGAAAGAATGGCCTTTGCCAAGCGGTTCCGGATCCTCTGGGTCCTTTGGGCCCAGAGAACAGCGCTGCGCGAGCCCTCAGTGCCCATCGACTCCCTTCGCCTCCTGCGTAGGCGCTCCCAGGCGGGGAGGCATCTCCGTTCCTCCGGGCGGCTTTGGTTAGTGTTGCTGCGGGAAAGGAGAGCCAGGGCCTTGGCATGGGGGATGAGCACCTTGCCCATTCCGGGCCCCAGCGTGCCGGAGGTAAAGTTGCCAGCACAGACGAGACAACTTGTTCAAGCTGCACCGCAGGCCGGGTCAGGGAATAAAACCAAGGGCTAGAAGGCCCAGAATGTCGGGCCGCCCAGCGGCACCCGTCAGGCAGTTCAGGCGCCCGAAGGAGGCGCCGCACCCTTCCTCTGGCGAGTCTAGGACCCCATGTTCCTGAACCTGGGCTCTGGAGTGCCTGCGGGCCTAGGTCTAATTTCTGCTTCTGACAGATGTCCCCCTCCCCCGCCGCTAATACCAGGAGCGCTGCTTCTGCAGTAACTTAGTTTACCCCCAGACGCCTGTTTTGGGACCGAAGTGTCAGGGTCCTGTGTGTCTTTTATGCACTGTTCTCCTTAGTGCAAAGCCCCGCAGACATGCTTGGCCTAAAAGTCTCAGTGGTTTCAACTTCCAGATTTTGTTCTCGCATCCGGTCGGAAAATCACTCGGATTTGGCTGCTGTCTAAGGCCGGAGGAAAGTTTCCCTTGGACGACGCCCATTATTATTATTATTATTATTATTATTATTATTGTTATTTTCTTTTAGGCCCACCTGGGTCTAAATAAATGCTGAAAGTCAAGCGAACCTGAGAAGGAACAGTGAGGCAGTGGATGCCACCATTCTGTGGATGGGAGAGTCAAGTCTACTCCAGGTGCGGGCACCGTCCTGATAGGCATTGATTATTGCAGAATTAAGTATTCAGTATCAAATAGAAATAGTCTTCTCCTCGAATCCCCTCAGAATGTTTAAATCCAGCCCAGGGAGCCAGTTGGGGCGTCCCAACAAATACGACCTCGAGAATTAGCGATGTTCCCCTTACAGTGAAAGTCAATTGCTGCGTAATAACTAAGCCAAAGAATTTCGTTAGTTTAAATTTTAAAAATTAATATTGCACTTTGCTTTCAAGTTTGGGGGGCAAGTACCGAAGGGGAGAGGGAAGCAGCGTTTGTGTGGAAGGAAGTTTCGTTTTCTGCCTCAACATGTGGGACCTGGGTGTCTACCTCTCCAGTCGAGGGCTCTCTGCACGCTCTCCCTACTTCTGCACCTCCTCACCCCTACCTTACTCGTAGCGCTCGGGTTTTATTCCTGCCCCGCGCTTCTTTCCCAGGGTGAGTAGAGGCTTCTGAGTGACCGGCCCGCCGGAGGCAGCTGCCGAGCCGGCCTTCCGCAGGGCAGGGCAGGGCAGGGCCGCTGGGCTGGTCCAGTGCGCGCGGTTCCCCCCCCCACACCCGCCTCAGCCAGCCGCGGGAGATGCGCTTCGGGCGACAGCGGCGAGACGCCGCTCTCCGCAACTCTGGGCGGGTAGGACCGTCTGCTGCCTCTGCGGCCCTTGGGGCAGACTCCCCAGTAGTCCTTTCCTCTCTCCTCCCGTCCCGGGGCCAGGACCGCGCTGTGCCCACGGAGGGAACTGGGCGTCTCTGGTGGATTGGGGCTCCAGTTGCATGATCCCAGCTCAGACTTTAAGCCTCAGTGGGAAGTAGGTGGGATGGGATGTGTTTTTAGGAGATGAGGAGACCCCGGTTGCTGAGTCGCTCCCCGAATGCGCAGATTCTTAACTCCAGGTGACATCCGTCTTTTGGAGGACCGAGTGAAGGCCGTTTAGACGAAAGAGGGGTGGGTTTCAGTATTTGGATCCCTTCCTCCAGCCCTGCCAATCTCAGGTGTGCTTACGGTGGAGGTGACAGAAGGAAGGCGCGTCGGGGGACCCAGGCCTCGCAGGTCTTCGGCTGTCAACGAGGCACCGCCCACTGACTCCGCTCTTAGTCCCTCACAGCGTGGGGCTCGGCGCGGCGCCAGGCCCGGGTGCGGGGCGGAGCTAGACTGGGACTGGCTGGGGGCCGCCCCGCCCGGCGCCTGGGCCTCCGCGTCGGCCCCGGGGAGGAGTTATGATAATTTCCTTCTCATTAAGGCGCACGGGTCCCCCGGCTATCGCCGGGGCACACAGTTCGGGCGCGGCTTTCTCGGTCCACGGCAGCGGTCTTTACACCCGCGGCGGCGGCATCTACGCTCGCAGAGCCTCCGATGCGCGTTCAGTGACCCGTACAGGAAGGCCCGCGCGAGGCGGGGGCGGCGGCAGACGCCTGGTCACCGTGACCCCGATTTTGGATTTACCGCTTGGGGGTTGGGGGGAGCCTGGATTTAACTGGCGATTGTTTTGGGGGACGCCGGACGCCATGTTGTGGAAAATAACCGATAATGTCAAGTACGAAGAGGACTGCGAGGTGAGCTGGGGCTCCGGGGTGCAGCCCCGCCCCGCCGAGGACAGTCCGGGAGGCAGGGGCCACTGGAACGAGGTCGGGGACGAGGGCACAGGAGCCCTGGCCTCTCGGTGGGACGGGATTCACTTCTCTGGACACCCCTTAGTCCATTTCTGCAGGGTCCCTTTCCTGTATAGGGCCTTTTCCTAAATGGCCTGCCCTCGGGAACGAGGCCTAGAAAGAGAATGGCAAATCCCACCCACAGAGCTTACCGGGCTCTTTCCTAAGCGGCAAACAGCCCTGCTTCCCGTTTTCTCGGAAAAGTGTCCCGTCTGCAACCCTCAGACGTGGCTTTTACGCACGAAGTCTCCTTCCCAAGGGGTCAGAGGAGGCTACTTGCCAGCGACACCTTGGCGGACACTCCTCCAAGGCCGGCTTGTCACCTGCCCCGCTACCTCCTCGGGGAAGCACGAAAACAACCGAAGTTTGGCTTTCAAAAGAAGTGGGGGCTGGGGAGTGTGTGTGGGGGGTGCCCGAGGCCAGATGGGGCCGTAAGCGCTCGCGAGTGCTCCAGCCTGTCGGACAGGTTGAGCTAGAGTTTCGGAGAGTGGGAGGGAGGGAGGCGGCGAGCGGGAAGAGGAAGAAGACTCAGGCAGCGCTAGGCGAGCTGCGGCGCGCTGGGAGCGCGGAGCTCGGGCCACGGACTCGCGGGAGCTCATTGCGCCTCCGGGGCCTGGAGGGGCTGCCCCTGCCCGCAAGCCCAGGCGCTTCCGCCAGGAGGCGACAACGCCATGTTCCTCCAGGTTCCCGGCGCCCCGAGATCCCTGGGCAGATGGGGTCCCGCATCCTTCTGAAACTAAGTGGGGCCGCCCAGGGGCGAGGGAAAGTGCGCGGACAAGGCTGCCCAGTTTCCGGGGTCCTTAATGCCTCCTCTGCGCCCCGATGTGCGAGAACACTGCCCTTGGCCGTGCAGGGCACCCCCACTTACTACTCCCCTCGGCTGGGCCCGGCCAGCGTGGAGGGCCGCCCTGTGCGCGCGCTCCCTCTTCACTCCCTGGGGCGGGGCAGGGTGGGGCAGGGTGGCGGGCCCTGCTTTGCTAGCGCCGCCGGCCCGGAGGTCTTTGTCCCGAGGGCGTGGAAGGGAGGGTCCCGGGGGCGGGGGAGGTGCGCATGTCCCGCGCCGCGCGCTCTGTCCGCGCCTGCCGCGCTGCCACTTCTAGCAGTCCCTGCGCCATGGGCGGGCTCCACGAGATCGCTCTGCACCGGGCGTCCAGCTCCTTCGCCCCAGGCTCCGGCTTTTTCGCCCCGGGCTCCGGCCCTGTCCTTTTCTGGCCCAAGACCCAGGGTTCGGACTTGGCGCCTCCGAGCGCCTCGGGCTTCGGAGCAGCGCCCAGACCTTCGCCGCCAGGCTTTGAGAACTCGTTCCCCCAGGTCTTTCACCAGACTCTCCTCCCTCCGCGCACTCTTTGCTTACAACGAAATCCTCGGGGCACATTGCCCCCGGGTACCTTCCGACCCTGGGCAAGCCCCGCGGGGTCTGGTGGGGTTGGTTCCCTGGGGCCCTCCGCGCAGCCCGGCGACGCCGGCCAGTTCGCACTAGCGGGGTTTCGCACTAGCGGGGTCTCTTTTTTTTTCTCCTCCAGGATCGCCACGACGGGAGCAGCAATGGGAATCCGCGAGTCCCCCACCTCTCCTCCGCCGGGCAGCACCTCTACAGCCCCGCGCCACCCCTCTCCCACACTGGAGTCGCCGAATATCAGCCGCCACCCTACTTTCCCCCTCCCTACCAGCAGCTGGCCTACTCCCAATCTGCCGACCCCTACTCGCATCTGGGTGAAGCGTATGCCGCTGCCATCAACCCCCTGCACCAGCCGGCGCCCACAGGCAGCCAGCAGCAGGCCTGGCCCGGCCGCCAGAGCCAGGAGGGAGCGGGGCTGCCCTCGCACCACGGGCGCCCGGCCGGCCTGCTGCCCCACCTCTCCGGGCTGGAGGCGGGTGCGGTGAGCGCCCGCAGGGATGCCTACCGCCGCTCCGACCTGCTGCTGCCCCACGCACACGCCCTGGATGCCGCGGGCCTGGCGGAGAACCTGGGACTCCACGACATGGCTCACCAGATGGACGAGGTGCAGGTGAGCGGCGCCGCGGCTCCTGCCCGGACCTGTTCGCCCTAAGGCCTTCTGCCCCCACCCTGCACCCCTCTAGGTTCCCCCGAACTTAAGGGAATTTTGTCCTCTCTCCCCCAGAATGTCGACGACCAGCACCTGCTGCTGCACGATCAGACAGTCATTCGCAAAGGTAACTAGCAAGGTGGCAGCGTGTTCCTCTGATCACACATCTGGGCTTGTGAAGTTGACTGGCAAGGTTGGGGGTATTAACACGGGACATTTGTGGTAGAAGGGACTGAAGGGGATTCGTGGAAGCTAGATTTTAGGAGTGAGAGGAGGGGATTTCCCTCCGACCTTCTAGGCGCTGTCTCTTAATCTCCGGATTTGTTACTGCCTAGTTTTTTTTCTTGGAAAAATGTTACTCCTTGAGTTCCAGTGGGTGTTTGACAATGTGAGAGAAAGTCTTCCAGAGCGAGTGAACACTGATTTAATTTGAAAAACAACAACAAAAAAGTCACAGTCACACCTTCGTTGAGTGGTTGGTTCTGTAACAAATTTTAATTGTTGAATAAGTTGTGATTTTATTTTTGATTTCAAACACGTGTATGTAAAACCTCCTTAAATCTGACTTGCAAGAAAAGTTTTTAAGCAATTTGGCCTACCAAATGAATACCTCTAAAAGGAACAGAGCTTGGAATGATCTGTCAGAGGGAGGGTTTTGCAGGATGGGGGAGGAGGGGATTTGGAAAACTGGATTACTTGGTGAGTGAGTGGTTTATGAAATTAAGTTACTTAACTGACAGGATTACCATTTTGACTATTTTGGGAAATAGCGTAGGCCTAAATTGAAGGTAGCTACAGTCTGTTACTCGAACTGCTTAAATAGATTGAAGATGGAGGAAAAATTGATTTTGAAGAAAACTCAGAAAAGACTAAAATTTTCAGTAAACTTAGAACGTATTAGTTTGGATGATTAAATTTACTGTGATCAATTGCACTGAAAAATTTTGGCAAAGAATCTTACTGTGTCCTATGAGTTTGGTTGTTCTTGGGTGGGGAAAAAACTCACCGTTTATTTAGTATTGAAGCAGTCTTCTGAAAACAAATGTTCTAATTAAATAGTTTTCAGCAGCTGCTAGGAAAAAAAAAAAAAAAGAAAGAAACCCTCCAAGCTTGGGATCTTCACTAATTAACTTCCCAAGGTGTTAACTTGTGAATTTCAGATTAGATTTGTCTCTGCAGTAGGGGGCTTTTTAAAAAAGTCAGCCATGGCCAGGTGCAGTGGCTGATGCCTGTAATTTTGGGGAGGCCAAGGCGGGCAGATCCCTTGAGGTCAGGAGTTTGAGACCAGCCTAGCTAAAATGATGAAACCCCATCTCTACTAAAAATACAAAAAATTAGCTGGATGTAGTGGTGGGCGCCCGCTGGAGAATCACTTGAGCCCGCGGGCTGAGGCTGCAGTGAGCAGACATCAGACCACTGCACTCCAGCCTGGGCCACAGAGTGAGGCTCTGTGTAAAAAAAAGTCGGCCTGCAGTTGATCGTGGAGTGTGCAGCGATGCTTGTCTGAAGATCACTTTCCGCTTTGCTTAGTGCTTTTGAAAAGGTCTCTTTTGCTCAGAGAGAGCTCTTGTGACTGCCAGCTCTGACCTTCATTCACAGGTCCCATTTCCATGACCAAGAACCCTCTGAGCCTCCCGTGTCAGAAGGAGCTGGTTGGGGCCGTAATGAACCCCAGCGAGGTCTTCTGCTCAGTCCCTGGAAGACTGTCCCTCCTCAGCTCTACGTCTAAATACAAAGTGACAGTGGCTGAAGTACAGAGGCGACTGTCCCCACCTGAATGCTTAAATGCCTCATTACTGGGAGGTGTTCTCAGAAGGTACTTGGGGAACAATTCTGGGCATGGTGGTTGGGTAGTTGAAGGTGAGTGTATCAGAGGCCCAGGAGGTATTTTTAACGTTTATGTGACTTTATGCCTAACACTGAATTCTAATCAGGTTAGAGTTTTTAGTACATTTCTTGTCTTTTAGAAAGTGCCAAATGTGGGAGGAAGTGCTAAAACAGCGCTCACAAATTCTCATTTGGTTAGAATTTGATCCCATGTATGAAGTGATAGCATCTGTATTGAGGGGAGGTGGGGAGCACCCTGGGTTTGTTCCCCAGGGAGTTTTTGTGGGGCTGTTGGAAACTACATCTGCTCCCGTACAATTGGAAATACTCTGTGCTGCAAAGTTTGATGCTAGGAAAGATGGATTTTGTATCTTACAGGACTAATTAAAAGAGGACCCTGCTATCGCTTTTCCTTATGGCGCACATGATGTAGATAGTCTTTGACGGATTTCAGCTTTGACAGCAGCACTTTAGGAGTTTAGAATTTTTAAAGTGTGTGTGTGTTTTTTTTTTTTTTTTTTTTTTTTTTTTGCGAGTAACCAGTCAATTTTTTTTTCTTAGAGCCAAGTCAAAAAATGGAGGCCGGTCCTTGCGGGAGAAGTTGGACAAGATTGGGCTGAATCTTCCTGCTGGGAGACGGAAAGCTGCTCATGTGACTCTCCTGACATCCTTAGTAGAAGGTCAGTGGGGTTTTGTTTTGGTTTGTGATGTTTTTAATTTGTGCCCATGTCTTTAATACTTCTTGCAGAAAAACTAGAAAACAACTCTTAAAACTTGGTTGCAAGTACAGATGAAAGCAACTGGAATTGTCCTCTAAGTTTATTGCAATGAATCACAGTTAATTTTATCGAATAAGTTAACATTTAAGTATCTGGCTGCTCAGGTAGGCGCTTCTGTATTCCCCAGAGAATCAATGTTGGAAAGAAACTGGTTTTCCTAACCTAAGAAACCACACTCTAGGGGTGTCAGCATTTCCTTTTAATGAACCAGTTTTTTTTGAAAGATAACAGCTGATCATTTGGTACACCTTGAATAGAAGCTGGTTACTTACTGGTGAGCAGAAGTACTGCTTCTGGTTTTTGTAGCTGTGGGTTATTTTGTAGCTGAGGATTGTGGTCAGTGAAGAGAACCTCTTGTACACAATGCGACTGGGCCCGATTCACAATTCTTTTCTTTCCTCCCATCCAAAGAAACTAATCGAACCCCTGGCCCATGCACAAGTTCTTCTCGCCAGTGCTAAGATAGTAGGACATAGCATTTCAGTTTCTTGAATGGGGGGCCCTTTTACCCCAACCTGGACAGTAGCCAAGAATGCAACACAACCTTTAAAAGAAGCTGAAGGGAAAGTAAAATAATTTTTTAAAAACAAAACAAAGCACGTTGTTACTGCTCCCAGGAAGAGTTGGACGCTGAGAGAGGCTTAGGGCTCTCTCTATGGGCAGGGGAAGCCAAGGAGAAACGGGCTCCCCGTGGCAGTACCCTCTTTTGAAGACTTACTTTCTTTCCTTGCTCTGATGGCGTGACTGTGGTGCTCAAAGAGACTTGGCAGAGTCCCTGCTCTACCTTTTACGAGTGCCTTTGGAGGTCAGGGCAAGGAGAAAGGAGCTGCCTGTCTGAGAACAGCTGTCCTGCCTGTAGAATCGGCGGTTCTGCTGGGGTTTCTTGCGAGCCAGGCAGGGTGATTGAATAAGAAAGTGTGTTCCAGAACAATGGCTCTCCAAGGCTGCTTCAGTCAACCCAGGGGGCCCCTCCACCATCTGGGTTTTTGAAAAACTCACCAGTCCTGCACCCTGGAGCCAGGGAAGGTACCTCTTGGGTGGGAGATCACTCCCTTGGTTGTCTCCCTCAGTTCTTCCACTGACTCAGACAGGGAAAAGGGTGCTCCAAGTTGGTTTTAGGAAACACACCCCTCCCATCCTTTTAAAAGAAACACTCTAGAGATCTGCCCCTTCAGTAAGAAGGCGCTGTTAAAAAAAAAAAAAAAAAAAAAAAAAAAAACAAAAACCAGTAAGGTGTCAGACGTTGCCGTTTTGTAGAGAAGTGACTAGTTTGCTTTTGTCAAACATGTTTATAGCCCTTAAATTTTTCTACTTCCCCAAAATGATACTACTTAATATAAAGAGAAAACATGGGTATGTTTGATTATCTGTTGAGCAGAGGAGTGGTAAACATTTTTCAAGTTTACTCATATCAGTATCCATGGGGCTCTGGTTCCAGATCCCATACCAAAACCTGAAGATGTTCAAAATGTTACATTTGTTGTATAACCTACGCACATCCTTCCTTATAGTTTAAATCATCTCTACATCAATTACTTATATATACCTAATGCTATATAAATGCTATGTAAATAGTTGTTACATTGTATTGCTCAGGGAATAATGGCAGAAGTCTGTGTTTAGTACAGACACAACCGTACATTATTTCCCCCCTGAATATTTTCAATCTGAAGTTGGATGAATATAGATTCGGAACCCATGGATACAGAGGGCTGACTTGACTGTGCAGTTAAAAGTGTCAAAGTCTTTTCTGCTCACATTGTGGGATCTCCACCCTCTATTCCTGGGATGGAGGACCTACTGAGAATCCCTAGAAAGTTCTACCTACCAGCTGAGTTGTCTGCCCTGTATATGATTTCATTCTTGCATGCAACGTGTGACTGGTAGACAGTGAATACTAGAAAGAGAGAAAATGGGGGCCTGGTGCGGTGGCTCATGTCTGTAATCCCTGGCATGAGCCATCGGGTTGAGACCAGGAGTTCAAGACCAGCCTGGCCAATGTGGCAAAACTCTGTATCTACTAAAAATACAAAAAGTAGCTGGGTATGATGGTGCATGCCTGTAATCCCAGCTATTTTGAGGGGCCTGAGGCACGAGAATTGCTTGAGTCCCGGAGGTGGAGGTTGCAGTGAGCTGAGATTGGGCCACTGCACTCCAGCCTGGGCAACAGAGCGAGACTCCATCTCAAAAAAAAAAAAAAAGGAAAAGGGCAGTTTGGTGTCAGTGACCACAGCCACCTTAAAACCTGTCACTGATTATTCTAGGTGAAGCTGTTCATTTGGCTAGGGACTTCGCCTACGTCTGTGAAGCTGAATTTCCTAGTAAACCAGTGGCAGAATATTTAACCAGACCTCATCTCGGAGGACGAAATGAGATGGCAGCTAGGAAGAACATGCTATTGGCAGCCCAGTAAGTATCTGAACTTGAATTTGATGATGACTCAATGCTCCAGACCTTGAGGTTGAGAAGATTCCCCCTCCACAGTCCCGATGGTTCAACAAAGAAATATTCTTGAAATAAAATAGGGCGGAGCAAAAGAAAATGGCAAGGAAGCTTCTTTTACAAAGTCAAATACATTAACTTTTTGTCTGATTTAGAAGAGTGCATGACTCAGCCATGAGTACTTTTGAGCTGCTTAGTTATTCAGCTCAAAATAGTTGAGCTGCCCTTTCATTATTGTGTTTGCATACTTACAAAAATGTGTTGAAAACCCGATTTGTTTTGTCACAACCAGTAAAGAGAGATTGTGTGCCTTCTACCTCCTGATAGCAAGACTTTTGTCTTTCAAATGTAAAGATCAGGGTGGGTTTGTAGGAGATGTGGGCAAATTAACTGTCTCAAAAACGACTTAATGCAGCTGTGGATTTTCTCATAGAAACCAACAGTAAGTTGATTTTAAAATCATGGTAAATGAAGCAGAACTAGTCAAGCCAGGAAATGGGGTAAAAGAGAGCGCAGTGAACCAGGCTGTGTCAGCAGTGAGAGTTTCAGGGGGATGCTTCATTCTGCGGGTTCCTCAGGGAATTTGTTTATTGGAACCAACTTGTACCAAGGTAAACTGTCCCTTAAGCTCTGGGTTGGAATACAGGCCCCACTACTTTTACCAGTCCTGGTGACTTTGGCAGTTAACTGGGGTTAAGTTAATCCTGTTATCTTTTCTAATTGCATGAGGATTAAACAAGATAGTGCTTTAAAACAGCTTAACTCAGCCTGGCACAGAATAGGTGCTAAGCGCAGCAGTTGGCTATTAGTATTAAATTCTCCTTCCTTGGTTGAGGAGGTTCTGCTTGCCTCCCAGGCGTCATCCTCAGGGTAGTTGGTTCTATGCTCTTGACCTTTAAGGAGCTAGATGGAACTCACGGAGTCAACTGACTGTCTTCACAGGCAACTGTGTAAAGAATTCACAGAACTTCTCAGCCAAGACCGGACACCCCACGGGACAAGCAGGCCCGCCCCAGTCTTGGAGACGAACATACAGAACTGCTTGTCTCATTTCAGCCTGATTACCCACGGTTTTGGCAGCCAGGCCATCTGTGCCGCGGTGTCTGCCCTGCAGAACTACATCAAAGAAGCCCTGATTGTCATAGACAAATCCTACATGAACCCCGGAGACCAGAGTCCAGCTGATTCTAACAAAACCCTGGAGAAAATGGAGAAGCACAGGAAATAAAATTGGGACGAAGAAAGGTTCGGAGAGTCGGGAAGGAACAGGACTGCAAAAATCCTTCTCCACCGCACAGACTGGGAACCCCTCTTGGCCTGGGGGGAGAGTTTCTTACCTACCTTACTCTTTAAGGGGTCTTCACTGGTTCTGGATCGCAGCTATCACCCGCTCCTGGATTCCTTAGTTGTTTCTCTAGCGCTGAGCTGTCTCCTAACTTTGGACGTATTATCAGAAGGTGACAAGTACTGGCTCTTTATTCATTAAGCTTTTATTATTATTTCTTTTGAACCCCATTCTTTCCTCCTCTGAAAGTGGTGCTACGAGTTTTAGAATCTTTTAAATACATTCCCTGGGCTAACAGACCCACACACTTAGCCATTGAAATGTCAGATTGATGTGTTCTAGATCAACAGATGAACAATTCCCTTTTTTTTTTCAGTGTTAAGGTAATGGCTGGTTTTTGTGTCCGCTAAATATTTACCTTGAAAAAAAGAAAAGTGTGTATCTAGCTTCTTCGGAGATCAAGTCCTCTGGTAGGAAGCAAAGGTTCTATCTGCTTAGCAACTAGTTAATAGGTGGTACTTGACACACTCTAAACCCCATGTTCAAAGGGGGCCTTCTGGTTTTAGGGAACTTGTAGAAAACGAAGCCTGCTGATGATTTTTTTCCTCCCTTCTTTTTTTAACTTTGAAAGTTAACTCTTCAAATGGAAGACTCTTTGAAATGACATGTTCCTTTAAGGTACTGAAGCTTTATTTGCATATTTATTTCAGATGTTTCGAGTAAACTTGAAAAGGGTAGGCATGAAGCAATTTGTTGCTGCTTGTCACCCCCAAGTCCCCGTGGAGGTTCTGTATTTTAAGAAACAGTGCGTTGAGTGTACAGATTTTATTTATGCATAATTTAATGGGGTCTGTAAATACTGGTGCACTTCTTACAACTTTTTTGAGACATGGGATCCAATTTTAATATTAACTTTTAATGGTGATGGGGTAATCTATAACACATCGTAAGGTTTTATTCATATATATACAGGGTATTAAGAATTAAGAGGATGCTGGGCTCTGTTCTTGGCTTGGAAGATTCTATTTAATTGAAGCTGTCTGTTCAGAAAGCAATAACTTTGTCTCGTTTCTGTTGGGCTGAACCTTAAGGTGAGTGTGCAGTACAGTGTGTGTGGGTGAAATGGAGATTTGGAATTGAACTCTCTGCCTGTAAATGTTCCCCAAATAATTGTTGTGTGTATGATAAGTGTATAATAAAAGTATTCTTGTTAGAATCGGAAAGTCTGGCTATAGGTTTTTTTTTATTTTTATTTTTTCAGTCTTTCGGGTGAATGGAATTAGGACGAGCTGATTTATGGCTTGACTGTGGCTTAGTTAATGCCCTGAGCAGGCAAGTTTTGTGTGCTGTTGGGGAGGAACCTGAAGTTTCATTTTCTCTCTCTAGTGAGACTGTTCAGCTATGCCAGGTCTTACGCTCTCATCAATGTCTCTCAACTGCGGGTGGATAGAATCATCTTCCCCACCCCGGAAGTGTTGGGAAATGTCTGAGGGACAGTTTATTGACTCTAAGAGGGGCCAGTGTTTTGGAAACAATGTCTCATGGAAGGTTACTCTATTGAGAACAGGTACACTGACATACCGTACTCAGTATACTGTACGCTGGTCAAGAATGGAAGTGAAATGATTATGGGTGTTCTTTGGGTAGGTGTTGCTTTTTTTTTTTTTTTTTTAAGATGAAGTCTAGCTCTTCTCCCCCAGGCTAGAGTGCAGTGGCACGTTCTCGGCTCACTGCAACTTCCGCCTCCCCGGTTCAAGCGATTCTTCTGCCTCAGCCTCCCGAGTAGCTGGGATTACAGGTGCATACCACCACGCCCGGCTAATTTTTGTATTTTAAATAGAGACGGTTTCACCATGTTGGCCAGGGTGATCTCGAACTCCTGACCTCAGGTGATCTGCTCCCCTTGGCCTCCCAAAGTGCTGAGATTACAGGTGTGAGCCACCATGCCCGGCTAGGCAGGTGTTTCTTAGGAGGACTTGGCATTCAGTCGAATGCAGGCAGCGGAAGTGTACCATGTCAGTGTTTTCCATTCATCTAAGTTCTCTTTGGAAATGAGATCGTGCTCATCCACCCAGGACATCCTCTTCATTTTATCTGCCTGCAGGGTAAACCAGAGATTGGGTCTTTGTGCTACTCTGGGAGCAGAGGAGTCTGGCAGGGGTAATGTACTTGCTGGGTGTTTGTGATGCACACTGCGGGTACTTGATCTCGAGTTGAAGCGGCCTGGCATCTCCTCCAGGAAGTGATGTGTTTAGAGTTTGCCATGTGTGACCTGGCTTCAAAGGGAACTGGGAGCCATAGGATTTTTCCCATTGGATAAGGCCATTGCTTCAATGCCAGTTTTATAATCCTTAATTCATAATTCTCTACCAAATGCCCAGCGATTCCTGACAATGTTGGCATTGGATGTTTTTAAGTAACTTAAACTCTGCCAACCCAATACTTTGCTCTTGGCACCTCGTCCTTGGCCACCAAACATTCCCATTAAGTTGGATTTATCTGGTTGATATGACAAGATCACAATTGCTTTGCTTTGGAGCAGTGAAAAGAGACCTTAGGTTGGCAGTTATTTCTCAATCAAGGCTTGAAATGTTGAGTGTTAAGAGGAAGTTGTGAGGGTAAAGGGCTGAAGGAAAAAGGGCTATTCTGTTATCAGCATCTTGACTTGCTTTTGGACCAGAGTCTGGCTTTTAGGAGCTGTGCCAAATTGCAACGCAGACAGTGTTCTGGAAATGCCCCAAAGTCAACCAGGGATTGAAGTGAATCATAAGCCGTGCTTCTTACTTGCCTGGTTCTTTCTCCGCATCCCCACTGGAAGTCTGGGCACTGCCACTGAGCTCTTGGGTCTGATGCACGGTAATGAGTTTTTCTTCCCAACACCTGAGCTGACGCTGTGGCCCAAAACCAGGCCCCCTCAAGAGGATCCTACTGAAACATTAGCTCCCTTGCGGATTTTCCTGGAAGCTCTTGCTTACTTGTGAAAGAAGGGTGCAGTGCCCTTTGGCATTAGGTTGGTGGACCCTTGCTTCTCATGGCCCAGGGTGGGTTTTGTTTCAAGCCCCATGTGAGTGAGGATCACCTTCCCTTTTCCCTCTTCCCTGTGCTGTTGTGGCACACTGGCTGTGGAGGCACATGGTATCACTGACGTCTTGGCCCTCTGACAGAAGAAATGAAGATATGCTTCCTTTTTTTCCCTGGTTGCACTGAAAGAAACTCCATCAGTTGTCTGAAGGTACATGCTGCCTAGAATTCCACTTATGTGAGAGACTCTGTCAGTGGGATTGCCCATCTGTTGACTGGGTACTTGGCCATCCCGGTACCTGGCACTTGGAAGGTGTCCCGGGCCCTGCAGATAGGGCACCTATAGATTTCCTGAAAGGGCAGAGAGAGAGTTTTCAATAGCAGTTCTCGGTTGTTTTACCTTCCACGTGTGCACAGTTTAAGTTGTGGGTTAGAAGAGGGATGACTCGTCTGTTTTTCACTGAAATGATTCCATACAATGGCCGTCATTCTTTTCTTTTTGGGGGTCTAGTGTCAGGGTAAGCTCTGAGACCTAAGGTTCCCATATTTGAATGTTAAAAAACAAAACAAGGTAGGGTCATGGGTGGGTGAGAACCAAAGAGAAACTTCTCTGATGACATGGCAGTGGTTGGGTTTCTGGAGCCCATCGAGATTCCCTGGGGAAACGTTGGCTGCTGTGCATTACTAAGGAGGTTGCTGTTACTTCCGAGGACTTGTGTGTTTTCCAGTCTTTTCCTTTTGCAAGTTGGTAGGGGGTGTCATGGAGTGGCAATTTAATTTGCCTTCCTTAACAAGCAGGTGAAGAACTTGGAAACAGCTGCCGATGCCACAAAGGGGAAGAACAGCCCTGAGATTCTTCTGCTTGTGTTTGACAGGTGATGGAGTGAAGTCGGGACGCTTAGCAGAGTCCTCCCTAGCCAGCTGAGCTCAGTGGGCAGTATGGGTTTTCCCTCTGGTTGGAGATAAAGGGTTTGCTTTTGGCATTCTAATGTTGCAACGCGTGGATACTACTCTTCCCAGGAGTAGATCTTGCTCTTGGATGATAATGGTCATTTTTTTTTCCCCCTGAGATGGAGTTTCACCCCTGTTGCCCAGGCTAGAGTGCAATGGCGCAGTCTCGGCTCACTGCAACCTCTGCCTCCTGGGTTCAAGCGATTCTTCTGCCTCAGCCTCCCAAGTAGCTGGGATTACAGGCATGCACCACCATGCCCAGCTAATTTTTGTATTTTTAGTGGAGACAGG
Organism: Rhinopithecus bieti; assembly: GCF_001698545.2. Classification (NCBI taxonomy): domain Eukaryota; kingdom Metazoa; phylum Chordata; class Mammalia; order Primates; family Cercopithecidae; genus Rhinopithecus; species Rhinopithecus bieti. The sequence continues at coordinate 6,163,640 of NW_016814761.1, read as the reverse complement.
GTTTTACCATGTCGGTGAGGCTGGTTTTGAACTCCTGACCTCAGGTGGTCTGCCTTTCTTCGGCCTCCCAAAGTGTTGGGATTACAGACGTGAGCCACTGCATCCAGCTGATAATGGTAATTGTTGACTTACCTTTTATAATCTCAGTATACCCTGGATTTCTCTTCAGTTGACAGTAGTCCTCAGTCGCTTTTCTGAAATCTGCAGGTCACCACCCTGGGAGGCTTGATGATGCTTGTCGTCATCAAAACCTCTCCCCTCCCAGGTGTGCCAATACAGACTGCTATCATGCGCAAGGTCCATGTTGATACAAGGCAGATCATACCTTGAAAGTCTCTGTCCACTAGTAACATGGAACATGATCTTCTGCAGAAACAAACTTGACCTTAGGCTTTACAAAAAGTAACTCTTCGTTAGAACCCATAGTTGCGTGGAATGCTCAGTTATTTTTGGCACAGACATAAACGCTGTAATTTCCTGGCTTCTTTCGGATAACATCTAGATGGGGGAAATGGGTAGGAGAAAAGCATGGAAAACAAATAGAATTGAAAGGCATAATTCCAGGGGCCTGTCCAAGGAGCGTTTATGAGGTCAAATCTGTGTTGTGTGTGTATTGTAAGACACATGTAGTGTTACTGTGGCTTCTTAACATTTTCCAGGAAGATCTTGGCCTTCAGGCTTGACAAAGAGAATGTGAATGTGGGTGAGTTGAAGAGGACACCTTGGCGTCTGGCCTTTGCTGAGGCTGGAAAGCATTTGGGGCTTCATAGTTGTTGTGGGTTGAATGCTGCCCCCGAAAGATGTGTCCAAGTCCTAATTCCCAGTGCCTCAGATGTGACCTTATTTGGAAATAGGGTTGGTGTAGGTAATTTAAGCCAAGGTCATACTGGAGTAGGGTAGGCCTTAATCCAATAAGATGTTCATATAAGAAGAGAATAAGAGGCTGGGTGTGTTGGCTCATGCCTGTAATCCCAGCAATTTGGGAGGCCAAGGTGGGCAGATTACCTGAGGTCAGGAGTTCAACAACACCAGCCCGGCTAACATGGTGAAACCCTGTCTCTACTCAAAATAAAAAATTAGCTGGGCATGATGGTGAGTGCCTAATCCTAGCTACTTGGGAGGCTGAGGTGGGAGAATCGCTTGAACCTGGAAGGTGGACGTTGCAGTGAGCTGAGATCCTGCCATTGCACTCCAGCCTGGGTGATAGAGTGAGACTCCATCAGAAGATGCTGGGCGTGGTGGCTTACGCCTTTAATCCCAGCACTTTGGGAGGCCGAGGTGGGCGGATCACCTGAGGTTGGGAGTTCGAGACAGCCTGACCAACGTGGAGAAACACTGTCTCTACTAAAAATACAAAATTAGCCAGGCATGGTGGCACATGCCTATAATCCCAGCTACTCAGGAGGTTGAGGCGGGAGAATTGCTTGAACTCAGGAGGTGGAGGTTGTGCCAAGATCGTGCTATTGCACTCCAGCCTGGGCAACAAGAGTGAAATTCCAACTCAAAAAAAAAAAGCCGGGCACGGTGGCTCACTCCTGTAATCCCAGCACTTTGGGAGGCTGAGGCACGCAGATCATGAGGTCAGGAGATCGAGACCATCGTGGCTAATGCGGTGAAACCCCATCTCTACTAAAAATACAAAACATTAGCCGGGAGAGGTGGCGGACGCCTGTAGTCCCAGCTACTTGGGAGACTGAGGCAGGAGAATGGCGTGAATCTAGGAGGCAGAGCTTGCAGTGAGCCGAGATTAGGCCACTGCACTCTAGCCTGGGCGACAGAGTGAGACTCCAACTCAAAAAAAAAAAAAAAAAAAAAAAAAAAAAAAAAAAAAAAAAAAACAGAAGAAGAGACGACACAGATGGGATAATGCTGTGTGACAGGGGAAGTGGAGATTGGAGGGATGCAGCTAAAAACTAGGGAACATTAAGGATTGCCGGCTACCACCAGAAGCTGGAAGAAGCAAGGAAGGATTCTCTCCTCCAGATTTTAGAAGGAACACAACCCTGCTGAGATTTGGATTTTGGATTTCTAGTCTCTAGAGCTGTGAGACAATAAATCTGTATCTGTTTTTTTAATGAGACAGGGTCTTGCTCTGTCACCCCAGCTGGAGTACGGAAGTATAATCCCAGCTCACTATAGCCTCAACCTCCCAGGCTCAAGGGATCCTCCCACTTCAGCCTCCCAAGTAGCTGGGACCACAAGTGCACACCACCATGCCTGGTTAATTTTAAAATTTTGTGTACAGACAACATTTCTTCATATTGCTCAGGCTGGTTTTGAACTCCTGGACTCAAGTGATCCACCTGCCTCTGCCTCCCAAAGTGCTGGGATTACAGATGTGAGCCACCATACCCAGTCTGCTTGTTTCTTTTAATTTGGTTCTTCAAGGTATCCCCTCCAAACATGACTGCTAGACCTGTCAGGTCGTCAGAAGTGTGTGGAAGGATTAATACTGATGCCCTTGTGTGGCCTTTGACTTACTGAATCAGGAACTCGGTTTAGGATCCAGGAATCCGTATTTTATTAAAAACAGACTTGGTGATCTTGACCGTGAGCTGAGTTTAGGGACCACTGCCCTCCGTCTTCTAGTTCAAAAATGCTATTGAGTCAAATCCATTCTGGAGAGGGGTGTAACTTGCTCTGTGTCCCCAGCATCTTCTCCAGGGGATGTCCTCCTACTCTTGGGCTCCTGTGGCACCCACTGGACGCCAAGGAGTTGGGACACTCTGTGGTTCAAGGCCAGCCTGGGGAAGATGGGGAGACTGTCTCTACAAAAAAATAAAAATAAAAAACATCAGGCTTGGTGGTGCTTGCCTGTAGCTCTAGCCACCTAGGAGGCTGAGGTGAAAGGATCCCTTGAGCCCAGGAGGCTGAGGCTGCAGTGAGCTGTGACGGTGCCACTGTACTCCAGCCTGGGTAACAGAGCGAGACCCTATCTCAAAAACAGTCTGGCTTCTTCGGTAGACCCTCAGCTCATGAGGGTCAGGACCATATCTGATGGTGCTTTAGGGTCTCTGCATGCACTAACTGGCTCAATGCCCAGTAAACACCCACATTGAATCGATTATATGGCTGAGCTGGGGCTATGGGGTGGGGTCTGTGGGCAGTTCCTTTTCCAGAGCCTCTTCAGGGCTCAGGGCCATGTGTGGATCTGGGGCTGACCCATCGGAAGGAATTTCACCTCGGCCTCCCAGAGTGCTGGGATTATAGGCCTTAACCCCCGCACCCTGCCCTTTCATGTATTTTTAGGCTTCTGTCCTGCTTCCTTCAAATCTCCCATCTTTTCCAAACTTAGGATCTCCAGGTCTTTCAGTGAGTCACTCTGTGCCTTGGTTACTGGAATGTGTTCCTCTTTCGGAGAAAGTAAAAATAAACATTCCAGGTGGGAACACACACACACACACACACACTTGAGCCAAAGCCATAACGTGAGAGGGCACGCTGTGCAGATCCTTGAGGAGGGAATCCCAGAGAGGGAGCAGCATGTGCAAAGGCCCTGGGGTGGGGTGTGCTGGGTATTTTCATGGGAGAGCATAGGACCCTGTGACTGGAGTGGGAAGGGTAGGGTGAACAGCAGATGCGGGGAGCACGCAGACTCCGGATCTTACTCCCAGGGACATGGGGAAGCCAGCAGGGTTTGGGCCACGGAAACTTCTGAATCTTGTGTTTTGAAAGGAGCACTTAGCCACTGGGTGCTGAATAGACTGGGTTGTGTGTGTGTAATTCCAGCTCCATGCGTTTCTCTCGAGCACTGAGCACACTTTCCTTTCTCTGTACTTCTTTGGAGGGGCAAGGAGGAGTGAAGCCTTACCGGTTGTGTTTCCATGTACTCAACAAATGTTTATTGAATACCTCCTCGATGCTGGGCTCTGTTCTAAGCATGGGGCACGTAGATGTGAACTGGGTAGAGTCTGGCCCTGCTGGCAGGGAGCTCGGTCTAGTGGTGGAGCCAGACAATAAAAAAAGAGCATGTTATTTTATTTTATTTATTGAGACGGGGTCTCTGTTGCCCAAGCTAGCGTGCAATGGCTGATCTCTGCTCACTGCAACCTCTGCCTCCCGGGTTCAAGTGATTCTCCTGCCTCAGCCTCCTGAGTAGCTGAGATTAAAGGCACTTGCCACCACGCCTGGCTAATTTTTTGTATTTTTGGTAGAGATGGAGTTTCACCATGTTGGCCAGGCTGGGTCTCGAACTCTGTACGTCAAGTGATCCACCCGCCTTGGCTTCCCAAAGTGCTGGGATTACAGACGTGAGCCACTGTGTCCGGCCCCCAAAGAGCATTTTAGAGAGCAGTAGCGCTTGGAAGAAAATAAAACAGGTAGTGACCGGGCCAGCTCATTTCAGGCAGGTGCAGTCATGGCAGCTTCATGGAAGAGGTGACTTCTGAGCTGAGCCTTGACTGATGCAAAGGTCTGCCTGAACCTACTGTGTGTGCTTTTTAGTCAAGTTCCCATTGACCTATGAAGATTATACATCCAAACCCCAGGGGTTACCTCAGCCCTCCTGTTGGAACAGCTACAGTTTCACTTACCCTGTCCAAGGCATGCTAGTACCCAGGAAGGGAAGAGGGAATTGAGGCTGTGTGACACCTGGACCTAACACCTTTGAGGCAGTTATGAGACCATGTTAGAAGATCCCATATGTTAAATCCTGCCTAGGTCAGTGACATGGAGCCGATGTTGATTTAGGTTTCTTGAGACAGGGTCTTGCTGACAGGTGCTTGCTTGTCGCTGAGACTGGAGTGCCATGGTACAATCTTGGCTCACTGCAGCCTCGACCTCCTGGGCACAAGTGATCCTCCTGCCTCATCCTCCTGAGTAGCTGGGACTACAGGCATATACCGCTGCCTCTGGGCTATTTTGCTTATTTTTTATAGATCTTACTAGGTTGCCCAGGCTGGTCTTCACCTCCTGGGCTCAAATCATCCTCCCACCTTGACCTCCCAAAATGTTGAGATTACAGGCATGAGGCACTGCACCCAACTCCATTAGGTTTTTAAAGCTTCTTGTAGAAAGTGATGTGAAAAGAAGGAAGTGGGTATTCCATGTTCTGGTACCTCTGGCTGCCAGAGGGAAGGAATGAGAGCTATTTCTTACCATCTTCCTGTGCTGTCTTTGGTAGTTCTCTCCCAGGGACAAGTCTTTCCCTCAGTATTCGATGTGATGGGATGCCTGTGGCCCTTGTGATGTGGGGATCAGCTGCTAGAGTAGGTCCGGCTGCACATCAGGACTCACACTACTTGTGGCTAGTGGTCCCCAAGGAAACTGCTTCCTTAGGGAAGATGAGGATTTGATATAACAGTAATGATAATCATCATTATCATCATCATACCATAATAGCTTCCATCAACAGAGAATTTACTATGTGTCAAGAGTTTTGTTTTTTTGGGAAAAAAATTGTGGGGCCGGGTACAGTGGCTCAGGCCTGTAATCCCAGCACTTTAGGAGGCCAAGGTGGGCGGATCACGACGAGGTCAGTAGATCGAGACCATCCTGGCTGACACGGTGAAACCCCGTCTCTACTAAAAATGCAAAAAATCAGCAGGGCATAGTGGCGGGCGCCTGTAATCCCAGCTACTCCGGAGGCTGAGGCAGGAGAATGGCATGAACCCGGGAGGCAGAGCTTGCAGTGAGCCGAGATAGCACCACTGCACTCCAGCCTGGGCGACAGAGCGAGACTGCATCTCAAGAAAAAAAAGAAAAAGAAAAACAAAATTGTAGGTATTATTGACTGGACATGGTGGCTCACACCTCTAATCTCAGTTGGGAAGCTGAGGTGGAGTTCAGGCCTCTTCGCTTGAGCCTAGGAGTTCGAGAACAGCCTGGGCAACATAACAAGACCCCATCTCTACAAGAAATTAAAAAATTAGCTGGGCATGGTGGCACCTGCCTGTAGCCCCAGCTACTTCAGTGGCTGAGGTGGGAGGATGGCTTGAGCCCGGGAGTTGACGCTACAGTGAGTTGTGATCGTGCCACTGCATTCCAGCTTGTGTGACAGAGATTGACCCTGTCTCTGAAATAAATAAATGAAATAAAAATTAAAAATTCTAGGTATTATGTTCTCAGGGCTCCACATTCACAAGGAACCAGTGAAAAGTCCCTCTAGCCACTGCTCCAGCATCCTAGCTCCATTCTCCAGAGCACACTACTGTTTCTGGTTCCTTGTGTCTCCTCTCAGAGACATTTTATGAAAATATAACAGCATACGTATTTTTTCTTTTATTTTTTTTTTTCCACAAATGGTAGCATATGGTATATATTTTACACTATGCTGTTTTTTGGAGGGGACAGGGTCTCTCACTCTGTCACCCAGGCTGGCATGCAGTGGTGCAGCCTCTGCTCACTGCAACCTCTGCTGCCAGGCTTAAACGATCCTCTGACCTCAGCCTCCTGAGAAGCTGGGACTACAGGCAGGTGCCACCATGCCCAGCTAACTATTTTATGTTTTGTAGAGATGGGGTTTCTCCATGTTGCCCGGGCTGTTCTTGAACTCCTGAGCTCATGGCCTTCCAAAGTGTTGGGATTAAAGGCAAGAACCACTGCGCACCCAGCCTACACTGTGCTTTTTTACTTAATGTATTTTTAAAAGTCATTTTAGGAGCTTTAAAAAAGTCAGTAATGGCCAGTTGCGGTGGCTCACACCTGTAATTATAGCACGTTGGGAGGTGGAGGCGGGCACATTGCCTGAGCTCGGGAGTTTGAGACCAGCCAAGGCAACGAGGAGAAATCCCGTCTCTACTAAAATACAAAAAGTTAGCCAGGCGTGGTGGCAGGTGCCTGTAGTCCCAGCTACTTGGGAGGCTGAGGCAGGAGAATCGCTTGAACCCGGAAGTGGAGGTTGCAGTGAGCCAAAATCGCACCACTGCCTTCCAGCCTGAGCAAAAGAGTGAGACTCTGTCTCAAAGAAAGCCCCAAAAAACCCAGTAATAATAGGTTTTATTTATTTAGAGTTTACTATCTGCTAGGCATTGTGCCACTTTAAATAGTGAAGTATGTTGTAAACATGATCTATAGTGACGTATATTGTATAGTGATATGTACTATATATGTCATATAGTGACACATGTGACGTACTGTGTATGCATACAGTGATAGATGTCATGTATGTGATGTCCACTGTAAACATGACATATAGTAGATAGTTTTGTTTATCAGGCGCTTAACTGACTGCTGTACCCTCTATGGGCGTTCTTCCATCTAGTTGGCCCATTGTCAATTCCTTGCCCTTCCATCCACTCTTCCTACACAAGACCCATCCCTAAGAAAAATATTTTCAAAATTAGCTGTGTGGGTACGGTTGCTCAAGCCTGTAATCACAGCACTTTGGGAGGCTGAGGCGGGTGGATCACTTGAGCCAGGAGTTCAAGACCAGCCCAAGCCACATGGCAAAACCCCGTCTCTACCAAAAATACAAAAATTAGCTGGGCATGGTGGTGAGCACCTGTAATCCCAGCTACTCAGGAGGCTGAGGCAGGAGGATTGCTTGAACCCAGGAGGCGAAGGTTGCATTGAGCCTAGATGGTGCCACTGGACTCCAGCCTGGGTGACAAAGTGAGACCCCGTCTCAAAAAAAAAAAAAAAAAGAAAAGAAAAAAATGAGCTGGGTGTAGTGGGGCATGACTACTATAGCGCCAGCTACTCAGGAGGCTGAGGTGGGAGGATCACTTGAGCCCAAGAGTTGGAGGCTGCAGTGAGTTATGATCACTGCACTGTATTCCAGCCTGGGCAACAGAGCAAGACTATCTCTAAAATAAAATTAAAATAAATAAAAGAAAAAAGAGGTCTGGTGCCATGATGCCTGTAATCCCAGCACTTTGAGAGGCCAAGGTAGGTGGATCACCTGAGGTCAAGAGTTCGAGACCAGCCTGGCCAACATGGTGAAACCCATCTCTACTAAAAATACAAAAAAATTAGCTGGTCTGGTCTGGCATGGTGGCTCGTGCTTGTAATCTCAGCACTTTGGGAGGCTAAGGTGGGCGAATCATGAGGTCAGGAATTTGAGACCAGCCTGACCAACATGGTGAAACCCCATCTCTACTACAAATACAAAAATTAGCTGGGTGTGGTGACGCGCTCCTGTAATCCTAGCTACTCAGGAGGCTGAGGCAGAAGAGCCGCTAACCCGGGAGGCAGAGGTTGCAGTGAGCAGAGATTGTGCCACTGTACTCCAGCCTGGGTGACAGAGCGGGATTCTGTCTCAAAAAACAAACAAACAAAAAAACCCAACAAATTAGTTGGGCATGGTGGCACACACCTGTAATCTTAGCTACTTAAGAAGCTGAGGCAGGAGAATCACTTGAACCAGGAGGTGGAGGTTGCACAGTCAGCCGAGATTGTGCCACTGTACTCCTGGGCGACAACAGCAAGACTGTCTCAAAAACAGAAAAGAAAAAAGAAAAAAAGAGACTGGTAAAACAAGAATAAATACACAATTTTGTGTTTTTGTCTTGTTTCGTTTTGAGACAGAGTCTCACTGTGGCATCCAGGCTGGCATTTCGTGATGTGATCACAGCTCACTGCAGCCTTGACCTCTTGGGCTCAAGTAATCTTCCTGCCTCAGCCTCCTGAGCACCTGGAACTACAGGTGTGCACTGTTACACCACTAATTGATTTTTTGTAGAGGTGGTGTCTCCCTGTGTTGCCCAGGTTGGTTTCAAACTCTTGAGCTCAAGGAATGTTCCTGCCCCAGCCTCGCCAGGTGCTGGCATTACAGGTGTGAACAATCACATCCACCACAATTTAGTGTTTTGTGAAACCATCACCATAGTCAACATAATGGACACACCTGTCGCCCCGAAATATAGTTCCCTTGTGTTATTTTATCATCCTTCCTTCCACCCCTCCTCACAAGTCTGCCCTCAGCCAACTACTGACCTGCTTCCTGCCACTTTGGATTCATTTGCCTTCGTAGAATTGTACATAAGTAGAAGCATACAGAAAAAGAGACAATGTGTTATTTTTATTTTGTCTGGCTGCTTTCATTCAGCACAGTGCAGTTGAGATCTCCATGTTGTTGCTTGTATCTGAAGTTTGTTCTTTTTATTGGCAACCACTACCCCGTTGTACAGCTATGCAGCTATGCCACAATTTGTTGATCTAATCCCCAGTTGATGGACATTTGGGTTGTCTCCAGTTCCCCAGCTGTTGTCTTTTACAAATACAGCTGCTGAGAATTCCTGTGTGCATCTCTGTGTAGACATGTGCCGCCTCCTCCTTCTTCTTCTTCTCCTTCTTCTTCCTCTTCCTCTTCCTCCTCTTCTTCTTTCTCCTCCTCCTCCTTCTTCTTTCTTCTTTCTTCTTTCTTCTTCTTCTTCTTTCTTCTTCTTCTTTTTTTTTTTTGAGATGGAGTCTCACTCTGCCGCCCAGGCTGGAGTGCAATGGCGCGGTCTTGGCTCACTGCACATGCTGCCTCCTGGGTTCACGCCATTCTCCCGCCTCAACCTCTTGAGTAGGTGGGACTACGGGTGCCTGCCACCACACCCAGCTAATTTTTTGTATTTTTTTTTTTTTTTTTTTTAGTAGAGACGGGGTTTCACTGTGTTAGCTAGGATGGTCTTGATCTCCCGACCTCGTGATCTACCTGCCTCGGCCTCCCAAGGTGCTGGGATTACAGGCATGAGCCACTTGCCCGGCCTTTTTTTTTTCTTTTTTGAGACAGAGTCTTGCTCTGTTGCCCAGGCTGGAGTGCAATGGCAGCATCTTGACTCACTGCAACTTCCGCCTCAGCGAGTCTCCTGCCTCAGCCTCCTGAGTAGCTGGGATTATAGGCATGCACCACCACACCTAGCTAATTTCTGTATTTTAGTAGAGATGGGGTTTCACCATCTTGGCCAGGCTGTTCTGAAACTCCTGACCTCAGGTGATCTACTTGCCTCGGCTTCCCAAAGTGCTGGAATTATAGGCGTGAACCGCCGTGCCTGGCACTTTTTTTTTTTTTTAGGAGTCTCGCTCTGTCGCCCAGGCTGGAGTGCAGTGGTGCCATCTTGGCTCACTGCAACCTCCACCTCCTAGGTCCAAGTGATTCTCCTGCCTCAACCTCCTGAGTAGCTGGGATTACAGGTTCCCACCACCACGCCTGGCTAAGTTTTGTATTTTTCTTAGAGATGGGGTTTCACCAGGTTGACCAGGCTGGCCTCGAACTCCTGACCTCAAGTGATCTGCCTGCCTTAGCCTCCCAAAGTGCTGGGATTACAGGTGTGAGCCACCATGCCCAGCCTTTTTTTTTTCTTTTTGAGACAGGGTTTCCCTTTGCCACCCAGGCTGGAATCCAGTGACTTGATCATGGCTCACTGCAGCCTCTCCCTCCTGGGCTCAAGCAATCCTCCCACCTCAGCTCCCAAGTAGCTGGGACTACAGGTGCGCACCACCATGCCTGGCTAATTTTTTATTTTTATTTGTATAGAGACAGGGTCTCGCTATGTTGCCCAGGCTGATCTTGAACTCCTGGTCTCAAGTGATCCTTCTGACTCAGCCTCCCAAAGCACTGGGATTACAGGAGTAAGCCACCACGCCCGGCATTCTTTCCTCTCTTCTGGGGAAATACCTCAGAGTGGGATGTCTGAGTCAAATGTTCTGTGGTTGGCATTTTTATCTCCCGCCTTTTTTTTTCCACCCAGGGAGCTTGGGTTGTGGATGGGGAAATAGAAAAGGAATAGTTGGGTTACCGTCTTTCCCCACGGTCTGAAAATCATCTTGTTACCTTGGGGATTTTGATGTGGTACTGGATCCTGGGAACCAGCCTCTCCCTTTTCCTTGTTCCTTCTCTTCTTACCCCTTGCCAGGTTGAGGTTGATGAGAATCAACTTTCACTTTGGCGTCAAAGAAAACCCGGCTTGGGGTTAAGTCCTGGCTCTGTCACTTGACAGCTTCATGACTAAGTGAGTCTGCACCTCTCACTGCTGCACATTTATCTCTGCTTATTTTTTTTTCTGAGTTTATAAATAACATGGTACCTACCTACCTTGCAAAGTTTTTTTTGTTTGTTTGTTTTGAGACAGAGTCTCTCTCTGTCACCCAGGCTAGGGTGTAGTGGCGCAATCTCAGAAGTTCAGTGGTGCGATCTCAGCTCACTGCAATCTCCATCTTCTGGGTTCAAGTGATTCTCATGCCTCAGCCTCATGAGTAGCTGGGACTACAGGCACCCGCCACCATGCCCGGCTAATTTTTGTATTTTTAGTAGAGAAGGGGATTTCACCATGTTGGTCAGGCCAGTCTCAAACTCCCGACCTCAGGTGATCCGCCTGCCTCGGCCTCCCAAAGTGCTGGCATTACCGCACCTGGCCCCTTGCAAAGTTATTGAGAGGATCAAATAATAAGAGGGCAGAAAGGGGAGACGGTGTGGTATCTGAGGAAGAAAACAAAAGGAATCGAATAAAAGCAGAAGGATTTGTTTTAGGCAGAACAATAAGAATTGCTCCTTGGTTGATGGAGAGGTGGGTCACAATCTGCATCACCCTTGGCACCCTTGGAAACTTAGGCAGGTCTGCCATTTTCTATCAGTTGGGTCTGCGAGGACCACCTGCTGGCCCTTGGGGGGCTCATGAGAGTGAGATGGAGAAGGCGAAAGGGCCCAACACACTTGAATATCGGGTGGCCTCTGTGTGTGGCTTTCAGTCGCCATCAGTCTGTGGCTCCCTCATTTGGACCTCTGGAGAGCCCGGATTGGAGGCATCAGCCTGTGCTGCTGGCCCCACAACCAGACCACACTGAGTGCAGCTGTCTCCTGCTCCCCACACACACCCATCGTCTTCCTCTACGTCACTGGCATCTCCCGTCTGGCCATATCCCCTCAGTGTATATGGCCTTTGCCATCAGGCAGCCTGAGGGATCCTGTTGAAATGGAACCAGGATTTGTCATGCCACTGCCTAACACTATGCAATCATGTCTCATTCTGCTCGGAAGAAAGTTCCAGTCGCCTTACCTGGCCTACTTACAAGTGGTCCCCTGTCCATTCCATGCCAGCCGTGCATCTTGCTGCCGATTGTGGAATCACGCTTGGTCCTGTCTCCGAATCTTGCATCTGCTGTCCCCCTGCCTCAAAGATTCTTTCTGGAAGTCCCTGTGCCTAACTCCTCACGCAGCTCTGAGCTGAACACACCCCCTCAGAGACCCTGCAGGCTACAGCAGCTCCCAAGTCACTCTCCTATCTTCACTGCAGAGACCAGGATCTGGAATGGTCTGCCTCAGCTTTTGATGTTTGCAAGGGCTGTTCCTGGACTAGAGTGTAAGCTCCGTGTGGGGTGCCCTGTGTCACCAGCATGTCAACAAGATCCAGAATCAAGGGTGGCAAGCTATTCTTGTAAAGGGCCAGATGGTAAATATTTGAGACTTTGGGCCGGGTGTGGTGGCTCACGCCTGTAATCCCAGCACTTTGGGAGGCCGAGGCAGAAGGAATGCTTAAGCCTAGGAGTTCAAGACCAGCCTGGGCAACATGATGAGACCCCATCTCTCCAAAAAAAAAAAAAAAAAAATTAGTTGAGTGTGGTGGTGTATGCCTGTAGTCCTAGCTACTTTGGAGGCTGAAGTGGGAGGATTGGAAGGAGGAGGTTACAGTGAACTGTGATCACACCACTGAACTTTAGCTTGGGTGACAAAGCTGTCTGAAAAATGTATATATGTAGCTGGGGATGGTGTCTCATGCCTGTAATCCCAACACTTTGGGAGGCCGAGGCAGGTGGATCACTGGAGGTAAGAAGTTTGAGACCATCCTGGCCAACATGGTGAAACCCTGTCTCTACTAAAAATATAAAAATTAGCCAGGTATGGTGGCAGGCACCTGTAACCCCAGCTACTCAGGAGGCTGAAGCAGGAGAATTTCTTGAACCCAGGAGGTGGAGGTTGCAGTAAGCTGAGATCCCACCATTGTACTCCAGCCTGGGTGACAGAGTGAGAGTCTGTCTCAAAAAAAAAAAAAAAAAAAAAAAAAAATATATATATATAATATATATATATATATATATACACACACACACACACACACACACACACACACACACACACATACACACACATACACACATGCAGCCTTTAGAGGCCAGGTGGTCTAGTGCAACCTCAGACCATGTACAAAAAAATGGCATGGCCGTGTCCAGTAAAACTTTATCCACAGATGCTAAGAATGTAAATTTCACATAATTTTCACTTGTCATAAAATATTCTTTCAATGTTTTTTCAACCATTAAAAAATGTATCACACCTTTAAATCTCAGCACTTTGAGAGGCCAAGGTAGGATGATCACTTGACCTCAGGAGGTCAAGACCAGCCTGGGCAACATAGTAAGATGTCATCTACAAAAAAATAAAATAAGCTGGGTATAGTGGTGCATGCCTGTAGTCTCAGCTACTTTGGAGGCTGAGGAGGAAGGATCACTTGAGCTGAGGAGTGTGAGGCTGGAGTAAACTATGATCATGCCACTGCACTCCAGCCTGAGCAACAAAGTGAGACCCTGACTTTTAAAAAAAGGACAAAACAAGAGTAAAAACCATTCTCAGCTTGTGAGCTGTGCAAAAACAGGTGATGGGCCAAATGAGGTTTGCTAACCCCTGCCCTGAGTTACTGCTGGTTAATGAGACAATAAAAAACCTACCCCATAGTGAGATCACAGGTTAAAAACATTTTTGGTGGGGATGGGGGGATATTTGAATCTCTGTAGAGTGTGCTGTGAAAATAACTTGCACAGTCCCCACAGACAGGTGGCGGATCAAGTTTTCTGGCCCCTGGCCTGGAGCACTACTTGGCACATAGCGGTTGCTAAGTAATTAGTAAAACAGTTGCAAGAATAAATGAAATTTGAGCATCATAGGAAATGTTAGTCCCATTTTAGGTGCAAATGCAAAAGCTTAGAGCTGCAAAGGGACTTAGGATCTTGAACATTCCCAAGTCAGACACGGCTGAGTTTGAGGGATGAGGTTGAGAGCTCATCTGCCTCTCCAGGCAGCTGGGCTGGCTGGTTGAGGTGGGACTCAGTCACTTCCTGGCTGTGTGACCTCAGGCAAGTTTCTTCACTTTTCTGAGCCAATTGCCTCCTGTCTAAACTGAGGATCTTAGTCATTCCCCTGTGAGGATGTTGGGACGACAGATGAGATGATGGTGGCTACAGAGCTTGCAGCATCTGGTCGGCTGCTGGTGGGTGCTGTGCACATAGCAGCTGCTAGAATTATTAACCCCTCTCTTGCCAGAAGGATTTGCAAGGTGTCAGGAGAACGTTTGTGCCTTAAATGGCTCAGGAAACTGGCAGCTGGGCTGAGAGCTGGCCTTGCTCTTATTTAGTGCCAATGCCCTGCCCACCCCTCCAGCGTCTGTCCTGAGTTAGGGGACCTCACCAGCATCCTCTCTACCCATAGCTGCAGTTTACTCTGATGCACTGGGATCAGCTCCAGACTGCGAGTTCCCCCTGCCTCCCTCAGCCCTGTAATGACATGGTTGGAGGCCATTATTTTACAGAAAACTTAGAACTTACAGAGTCTTTTACAAGACCAAATTGATGCCCAATTGAAGGATCCTGTAGGTGCTAAGGTTTCAGATCTAGGACTCACCTTCTAAGCCTTCATTAAGTTTTCATTAATAATCACTTGGCAAGGGCTTGTTTTAGGGCATCCAGGCTTCTAGGCTGATCAGTGGAAGAGCAGACAAGCATCCAAGAACCTCCCCAGACCTTCCTCCTAGTCAGGGAAGCTGAAGGCATCAGGCAGGGGGAAGTTTCTAGCATGCTAAGTACCACGATGCAAATAAAGTGAGGACTTGCAATGGGGAGGTGGTGGCAAAAGAGATGGCAGGGAGTCCCTTAGTGAGAGTGGTCAGGGAAGGCTTCTCAAAAGAGGGGGCATTTTTTTAAGCCCTGAATAATGGGAGTGAGCCAGCCACAAGTGGCCTGGGTGGAAAGATGCTCAGGAATAGAGACAAGGAATAGAGATTAGTGATAGCAAGGCATGAGAGGTGGAGAAGCGCAGGGGACACGATGTGCTCAGAGTCAGCGCATGAGGCTTGGATTTTATTCCAGTTGCCGTTTGGTTTTAGGCAAGGAAAAAATAAAATCGAACTTGGCTTTTACACAGACAGTTCCCTCTGCTGTGGGAGAAATAGGTTAATGTGGATGCAGGGAGGCCAGTTACCAGACTCCAGCAGTGATCCAGGGAAGTGGGGGTGCAGGTTGGAGTGGCAGAGGGGAGTTGGGGAACCGGGTGCCGGCATGTTTTGCTGATGGACCTGATGGAACTTGCTGCCGGGTGGACGGGAGATACCTCTAGCACTTTTCAAGCGGTTGTAAACTATATATAGCAGCTTCTGGCACTCGGCAGTTCTCCTGGGTCTTGGTGATGACAGGGGGAGCTGCCAATTTATGTTCTTTCAGTCAGAATGGCTAGCCAGCCTCCTGGGTCAAATGCCTTGGAGAAGGATACTGTGGGGCCGATGGATTTCTTCCAAAATGAAGATGACGATAATGGCAGCAAGGAACTGTGTCATTACTCTGTTCACAGGCCCCAGTCCTCTTCCCACCAATTCACCTCTTTCTCTTCCATCTCCCCTTGGGAGAAGGGTGGCGGTCGGGGGGTGGGGGCAGTTTACCCACAGCTTGACCTAATGGTTCCTATTTCATGAACATGAGGGCTTTGAGAGAGGGTGGAATTTCTCCCTAGATGACATTTGGCAGTGTCATAACTTTGAGGGGGTGGTGGGGCTTGGGGGCTGCAACTATTATATAATAGGGAGATGCTGCCCATCCATCCATGCACAGAACATCTCCCCACATCAAAGAATTATCCAACCTCAAATGTCAGTCCAGAGGTTGAGAAATTCTGTCACAAACATAGAAAAAAATCTGAAGGCCTTGTTTTTTTTTTTTTTGTTTTTTTTGAGTCTTCATTCTGTCACCAAGCTGGAGTGTGGTGGTGCAATCTCGCGCTCACTGCCAACCTCCACTCACCGAGTTCAAGCAATTCTCTTGGCCGCAGCCTCCCCAGAGCTGGGACTACAGTGCGCACCACCATGCCCCAACTAATTTTTTTTTTTTTTTTTTTTTTTTTTTTTTTTGAGACGGGTCTCGCTCTGTACCAGGCTGGGAGTGCTGGTGCCGGAATCTCAGCCTCATGCAAGCTCCGGGGCCTCGGGCTCAACGCCATTTTCTCCTGCCTTCAGCCTCCCCCGGCTAGCTGGGACTACAGGCGCCGCCACCTCGCCCGGCTAGATTTTGTAGTTTTTAGTAGGCGGGGGTTCCCGTGTTGCAGGATGCGTCTTGCATCTCCTGACTCGTGATCGCCCGTCTCGGGCCTCCAAAAGTGCTGGGCATTACAGGCTTGAGCTACCACGGGGGCCCGGCCTTTTTTTTTTTTTTTTTGAGACAGAATCTCGCTCTGTCACCAGGGCTAGAGTGCAGTGGCAGGATTTTGGCTTACTGCAACCTCCACCTTTGGGGTTCAAATGATTATCCTGTCTCAGCCTCCCAAGTAACTGGGATTATAGGCGAGCACCACCATGTCTGGCTAATTTTTTGGATTTTTAGTAGAGATGGTGCTTCACCATGTTGTCCAGGCTGGTCTTGAACTCCTAACCTCAAGTGATCCACCCGCCTTGGCCTCCCAAAGTGCTGGGATTACAGGCACGAGCCACTGCGCCCAGTTTTTTTTTTTTTTTTTTTTTTTTTTTTTTTTTTGAGATGGAGTCTTAGTCTGTTGCTCAGGCTGGAGTGCAGTGGCATGATCTCTACTCACTGCAACCTCTACCTCCTGGGTTCAAGCAATTCTCCTATCTCAGCCTCCCGAGTATCTGGGATTATAGTCACCTGCCACCACGCCTGGCTAATTTTTGTATTTTTAGTAGAGATGGGGTTTTGCCATGTTGGCCAGGCCAGTCTTGAACTCCTGACCTGAGGTGATCCACCCGCCTCGGCCTCCTGAAGTGTTAAGATTACAGGTGTGAGTCACTGTGCCTGGCCCCATGAACAGAATTGATTTTGCGTGGTGGATTATCACATCACTTTTTACTGATATTATTTTATATAGTCTAAGAATTTAAAAAATACATGTTACTTTAATAATTAAAAAAAGAATTCACGTAATGTTTATATGATGGATAAAGGTAGCCTGTGCAAAGATTTGGGGAGAGGAAAACAGCTGCACCCTGATGCAATTTTTTTTTTCTTTGAGACAGTCTTGCTCTGTCGCCCAGGCTGGAGTATAGTGGCATCATCTCAGCTCACTGCAAGCTCCGCCTCCCAGGTTCACACCATTCCCCTGCCTCAGCCTCCCGAGTGGCTGGAACTACAGGCATCCGCCACACCAGGCTAATTTTTGTATTTTTAGTAGAGACGGGGTTTCATCATGTTAGCCAAGCTGGTCTCAAACTCCTGACCTCAGGTAATCCGTTTGCCTTAGCCTCCCAAAGTGCTGGGATTACAGGTGTGAGCCACCGTATGGGCCGCAATTGTTTTCTAAGTTTGGAGTTGGTGCTGTGGTTTCTCACCTGAGGCAATTTTCCATCAGGTTTTTCAGCTTGATTTCCATCTGATCAATGTTGCAGTAGATTCAGGTAAACTTGCAGAAGTTCCTGTATTTCTTCCCTTTACTTTTCCAACTGGGAGACAGAAGGAGAAACGGAGGGGCCTTGTGAGGTGAAGGGTGTCCTTATACAGGTGTGACAGCCCCTGGCCCGGGGCCCCCTCCCATCCCTGCTCTTGTCCTCAGCCCACTTGGAGGGAACCGCCCCTTACCCACAGCATCCACCACACTCTGAGCCATGGGGGTCTTCATTCTCTCCTGTTTATTTTCTTCTTTGGCCCAGGAATACTAATTTTCTGCAAGCAGAAGACACTATTCTACTGCTAATATCCATGAGTAGTCTTCTCCCACAAGGCAGAAAAAAGTTTAATGGTGGAGGGCACCAACCATTTAAGAAAATCTTCAGGAAGGCAGAATTTTCTCAACTCTTTCTTTTTAATTATTGTTTTCTCTATTTGTTGATGCTAACTAATTCTAGTCAATGACAGAATGATTTAAGGTGTCACAATATCATTTTAATTGTTTTACTTTTTAAAATGTTTATTATTTTTTTTTAAAGACCGTCTTGCTCTGTCACCCAGGCTGGAGTGCAGTATGGTGCAATCTCGGCTCACTGCAACCTCCGCTTCTCGGGTTCAAGTGATTCTTGAACTGTGCCCGGCCAATGTCTTTATTTTTGACAAAAGTACTGCACGTAGGCCGGGCGTGGTGGCACATGCCTGTAATCCCAGCACTTTGGGAGGCTGAGGCAGGCAGATCATGAGGTCAGGAGATCGAGACCATCCTGGCTAACACAGTGAAACCCCGTCTCTACTAAAAAATAAAAAAATACAAAAAATTAACCGGGCATGCTGGTGCACGCCTGTAATCCCAGCTACTCAGAAGGCTGAGGCAGGAGAAATGTTTGAATCTGGGAGGCGGAGGTTGCAGTGAGCCGAGATCATGCCACTGCACTCCAGCCTGGGCAACAGAGTGAGACTCAGTCTCAAAAAAAAAAAAAGTACTGCAGGTAACATGCTTGTTTCTACTTAGAATATCTTTAAGGAGGCTAGACAAGCACCCACTAAGAGGTTACCGCTGGGGCGGGGACTGTGGGACTGAGACTGGGGCGGAGAGTCGTGGATGACACGGAGGCTGACCTTTCACTTTGTCTCTTTTACTTTTTTAAATTAAATTTATTTTTTTTTTTTTTACATATTTTGAGATGGAGTCTCACTGTGTTGCCCAGGCTGGCCTCAAACTCCTGGGTTCAAGCAATCCTCCCACCTTGGCCTCCCAAAGTGCTGGGATGACACACGGGAGCCACCATGCCTGGACTCACTGTGTATCATTTCATCCAGTTTGAAGGTTTTAACTCGTGTGTGGTCAAAATGAAACCTATTTTCAAACTTAGAGAAACTAGGTAGAGTTAAAACACTAAAAAATAACAATCAGTGCTATTATAAGAGAATCTACAGAAGAACAGAAAACATACCTGCCTTATGTCATTTAATTCTCGCAGTAACCCTATTTTAGCCCATTTTACAGATGTGGCACTGGAGGCTTGGCCAGAGGTCAGCGAGTTGTCGAAGCTCACCTAGCTGGTGTAGGGCAGAGTCAGCTTCAAGAGTAAACCTGGCTACTTCCAGGGATCGTGCTTAAACAGTGAGCTCAGTGCCAGCCATAAGCTATGATGCCAGCCATAAGCTATGATGCCCTTGAATGGAAGAGCTTATATTCTTGAGCACTTGGCATGTGCCAGCCATTGTTGTAGACATTTTTTTTTTTTTTTTTCTGAGACAGTTGTGTTCTGTCACCCAGGCCAGAGTGCAGTGGCGTGATCTCGGCTCACTGCAACCTGTGCCTTCTGGGTTCAAGCAATTCCATGCCTCAGCCTCCGGAGTAGCTGGGATTACAGGCACCTGCCACCACGCCTGGCTAATTTTTGTATTTTCAGTAGAGATGGGGTTTCACCATCTTGGCCAGGCTGGTCTTGAACTCCTGACCTCATGATATGCCTGCCTTGGCCTCCCAAAGTGCTGGGATTACAGGTGTGAGCCACCGCACCTGGTCAAATGAATCTTTTTAAGAAAAAAAGTTTTTAAATTTATTTATTTTGTATTTATTAATTTTTTTAGACAGAGTCTTGCTCTGTCACCCAGGCTGGGCGACAGAGCAAGACTGTCTCAAAATAAATAAATAAATAAAATGCAGCAAATGGTGTCACAGAGAGGAGTGCGTTTCCCTCCCACGCTTGACCCCCAGGCCACCTGCTTCTCTGGCTGGAGACAAACCTCATTACCAATTAGGTGTGTGCAAAGCTACTTTAGGCACATACGCACAACTCCATGTATTTACTTTTTTAACCCAAATGTCGGTGTATGGTACACACCACCTGGCACCTCACTCTCTTCACTGGAGTTTTCACGTGGATGGCTCCTTTCCATTCAAATAGAGCTGACTTGTTTTGAAGGTGTCCTCGGGTGTGTGCCTGGAGGGTGACACACATATAACTCATCTTTCCCTAACAGGGTTTGGGATGTTTCTTATCCCCTGCTGTTATAAAGGAGCTGCTGGGCCAGGCACAGTGGCTCACGCCTGTAATCCCAACACTTTAGGAGGCTGAGATGGGTGGATCATTCAGGTCAGGAGTTCAAGACTAGCCTGGCCAACATGGTGAAACCCCATCTGTGCTAAAAATACAAAAATTAGCCAGGCAAGGTGGCAGGTGCCTGTAATCCCAGCTACTTCGAGAGGCTGAGGCAGGAGAATTGCTTGAACCCAGGAGTGGGAGGTTGCAGTGAGCTGAGATCGCTCCACTGCACCCCAGCCTGGGCGACAGAGCGAGACTCTGTCTCATAAATAAATAAATAAATAAAGGAGCTGGCTGGTCGTGGTGGCTCACACCTGTAATCCCAGCACTTTGGGAGGCAGAGGCGGGCAGATCACCTGAGGTCAGGAGTTCAAGACCAGCCTGGCCAACATGGCGAAACCTTGTCTCTACTAAAAAATACAGAAATTAGCCGAGTGTGGTGGCGGTGCCTGTAATCCCAGCTACTTGGGAGGCTGAGGCAGGGAGAATTGCTTGAACCTGGTAGGCAGAGGTTGCAGTGAGCTGAGATTGCAACACTGCACTCCAGCCTGGTTGACAGAGCGAAACTCTATCTCAATAAATAATAAATAAATAAATAGATAAATGAATAAAAGGAGCTGCTTGTTCAGGTGGCTTCACGGAGTATCTTATGGGTGGACCCCTAAAAGCCAAATTGCATTTCACTTTGGTGAATGAACCCGGCTGTGTTGCCCTCATCCCAGGGCCCTATTCACACTCTGGTGTGCATGAATGGGCCTGCTGAAAGTGCTGCTTTCTTTCTTTTTTAGAGACAGAGTCTGTTACCCAGACAAGAGTGGAGTGCAGCCTGGACCACCCAGGTTTAAGTGATTCCCCCACCTCAGCCTCCCAAGTAGCTAGGACCACAGGCATGCACCACCACGCCTAGGTAATTTTTTTATTTTTTATTTTTTTGTAGAGATGAGGTCTTGCTGTGTTGCCCAGGCCGATCTTGACCTCCTGGGCTCAAGTGATCTGCCTAGCTCAGCCTCCCAAAGTGTTGGTATTACGGGTGTGAGCCACCGTGCCTGGCTGAGGTGCTGCTTTCCACAGGTGTTCAGGGAGTCCTCTGCAGGAGACAACACTTGGGCTGGTGGCTGAGCAGAGCCCTTGGTGCAGAGCTGGTGACAGAAGGGCTATGAAGGACAAGTTCAGGGAGCAGAAGGCCTGGAGGCGGGAGGAAGAGTAGACTGGGATGGGGCTGGAGGGAGTTGGAGGCTTCTGGGTCCTAGAACGGAATTGAGACCCTACTCTTGATATTGTAGGAAGCTGTTGCAGAGTTACAAGCAGGGAGAGACATGACTGGCGTTCATATTTATTGACGTGTTATTTTTATTTCTTTTGAGATGGAGTCTCACTCTCTCACCTAGGCTGGAGTGCAGTGGAGCAATCTCGGCTCACTGCAACCTCTGCCTCCCAGGTTCAAGCGATTTTTGTGCCTCAGCCTTCTAAGTAGCTGGGATTACAGGCTCGCGCCACCATACGCGGCTAATTTTTGTATTTTTGGTAGAGACGGGGTTTCGCCATGTTGGCCAGGCTGGTCTGGAACTCCTGATGTCAGGAGATCTGCCCACCTCAGTCTCCCAAAGTGCTAGGATTACAGGCGTGAGCCACCACGCCTGGCCATGGCTTTCATTTTAAAAAACCACTTTGCATGAAGAATGAACCACTTTGGGTAAGAGTGGGAGCCGGGAGCCTGGTAGGAAGCAAGCCACACAGGCGCTGAGGCAAGAGATGGTGGCTCACCGGCTGGTAGGAGCCATGATGGAGGGCCGGAAGGACTTGGGAAGTATTTTGAAGGCGGAACTGACAGAACTTGCTGATGAGTTGGATGGGCTCAGGAGCAGGGTGAGGAATCAAGAGGGGATGGTGTAAAACTCCCAGGACTGGGCCTCAGCAAAGTTTACCAAGTTAGAGAAGGCTCAATAAACCAGCTGTGTGCAAGTAAGATCACGCAGGGAGGCCTATGGAAGGACATTTCCATGGGAGGTGCTCTTGGTGTCATTTCGATGGGCTTCAAGTTGTTCAGGTAGGGTCCTGTGGCTGGTGCTTCCCTGGAGCTGGCCTGTTTTGGAGCTCCAAAGCCTGTGATAGATGGGCTTTATGGTGGCTCTGAAGCCTGGGACCTCCACTTGCTCCTGACACACCAGGGCCGGGGATGGGGGAAGCTGCATTCTGGGTGGGGCTGGCATTGTCTAGCTCACAATCAAAATTCCTCAAGCCAAAGTAACCAGAGGAGGTAGGACAGGGCTGTGCCCAAGGGTGAGGCTCATTAGAGCTTTATTGACTGTCAACATTGACAGGAACCTTGGAGGTCATTGGCCAAGCAGTTGATTTGGGGAAAAAAAAAAGTTTAAATGGCAAATTATGCCATTTAAATAATTATTTAAAAGGATTAAAATAACAACAGATTTTATTTTATTTTATTTTATTTTATTTTATTTTATTTTTGAGACGGAGTCTTACTCTGTTGCCCAGGCTGGAGTGCAGTGGCGCAATCTCGGCTCACTGCAACCTCCACCTCCTGGGTTCAAGTGATTCTCCTGCCTCAGCCTCTTGAGTAGCTGGGCTTACAGGCATGCACCACCATGCCCGGCTAATTTTTATAATTTTAGTAGAGACAGGGTTTCACCATATTGTCCAGGCTGGTCTCGAACTCCTGACCTCAGGTGATCCGCCCACCTAGGCTTCTCAAAGTGCTGGGATTATAGGCGTGAACCACTGCTCCCAGCCCAGATATTGTGTATTAAGCACTTAGTATGCACCAGGGTCCAGGCCAAATGTTTTATATCCATTATTACTTTTTTTTTTTTTTTGAGACCGAGTCTCACTCTGTTGCCCAGGCTAGAGTGCCGTGGCGTGATCTCAGCTCACTACAACCTTTGCCTCTTGGGTTCAAGTGATTCTCCTGCCTCAGCCTCCCGAGTAGCTGGGGTTACAGGTGCCTGCCACCACGCCTGGCTAATTTTTGTATTTTTAGTAGAGATGGAGTTTCATTGTGTTGGCCAGACTGGTCTCGAACTCCTGACCTCAAGTTATCCGCCTGCCTCAGCCTCCCAAAGTGTTGGGATTACAGGCATGAGCCACCGTGCCCGACCATTATTACATTTTAATCCTCCAAATAGGCCTCCCAGGAAGTACTGTCGTCATCTGTCTAGTAACTGCAGTTCAGAGCCCCACGGTTCCCTGGCTGCGATGAGGTCCCAACTGACCCTGGAAATGGAATTGGAGCCTCCAGGGAGTTTACAAAAGTGAGACCCAACCAGAGGGAGTCACACAGTGACCAAGACACTAAAGACGAATTGAGAATCTTAGGCATGCCGGGTGCGGTGGCTCACGCCTATAACCCCAGCACTGTGGGAGGCTGAGGCGGGTGGATCAGGAGGTCAGGAGATCGAGACCAGCCTGGCCAACATGGTGAAACCCCTTCTCTACTAAAAATACAAAAATTAGCTGGGCGTGGTGGCGTGTGCCTGTAATTCCAGCTCCTCGAGAGGCTAAGGCAGGAGAATTGCTTGAACCCAGGAGGCGGAGGTTGCAGTGAGCTGAGATCATGCCACTGGACTTTAGCCTGGCGACAGAGCAAGACTCTGTCTCACAAAAAAAAAAAGAAAAAAGGAATCTTAGACGTGTCATTGTTGGCCCAAGAGGGTGTGCGCATCTCTAAGGTTTTGGATCACCCCACACAGCATGTTGGCCCCCAGAGACACTGACCTGAGAACCCCTTCCAGCAGCCCCACACAAGGGCTGGGTCTCCAGCTCTTGCCAAGTTAGATTAATATATTCTTAATTTTATTCTGAATCCTTTACAATTTTAATTTAATTTAATTTAAGCTTTTTTTGAGACAGAGTCTCCCTCTGTTGCCTAGGCTGGGGTGCAGTGGTGTGAACTTAGCTCACTGCAACCTCTACCTCCAGGGCTCAGGTGATCCTCCCACCTTAGCCTCCCAAGTAGCTGGGACTACAGTTGTGCAATACCATGCCTGGCTAATTTTTTTGTAGAGATGGAGTTTCATCATGTTGCCCCGGGTGGTCTTAAACTCCTGGGCTCAAGCAATCCACCCACCTGGGCCTCCTAAAGTGCTGGGATTACAGCCATGAGCCACCGCAGCCAGCTAGTATTCTGTTTTTGTTTTTGTTTTGAGACAGAGTCTTACTCTGTCCCCCAGGCTGGAGTGCAGTGGTGCAATCTCGGCTCACTGCAACCTCTGCCTCCTGGGTTCAAGTGATGCTCCTGCCTCAGCCTCCCGAATAGCTGGGACTACAGGCGCCTGCACCACCACATCCGGCTAATTTTTTTTTTTTTTGTATTTTTAGTAGAGACGGGGTTTCACCATGTTGGTCAGGCTGGTCTCGAACTCCTGACCTTAAATGATCCACCTGCCTCAGCCTCCCAAAGTGCTGGGAATACAGATGTGAGCCACCCCGCCTGGCCTCTGGCTAGTATTCTGCATTCTTGACAGTCTGATAGATGGAAAAATATCCCTATGGCAATGAATACACGTTTTAAAAATATATTGTATGTCGCTGGGCCACTCTTGCCCTCTCACCAACTATCTTTATTGATGGGCTTCAGGCTCTGGGCACCCTCTGTTTTGTTTTCTAGCATAAGTACATTCATGTAGTCATTCAACACATCTTTAAACTCTGTGTTCGCTTCAGCAGCACATATACTAAAATTGGAACGATACAGAGATCAGCATGCTCCCTGCGCAAGCATGACATGCAAATTCATGAACCGTTCCATGTATTTTTAAAATTTAATATATTAAAAAATTTAAAACTCAATAGAGTGTCCGTTGTGTGCCAGACACTGTTCTGGGTGCTGAGGACACAGCAGAAAGAGATTTGCCCTCAGGCGGTTCATCCTGGTGAGGACCTAGACAGCTCACACCACGGATGTGTAAAATGCACTGAGTGTTCCCGGGGTGAGAAGTGCTTTGGAGAAAACATTAAAAGGGGCAGGAATGGGCATTTCTGGGGCTTCAGAAAGTTTCACGGAGGGGAGGGGAGAGAGCCAGTTTAGAAGAAACAGAAGTCTAGGAAAAAGCTACCAAGTGCAAAGGCCTGGAGAGGGGGACCGTGCCCAACAGATTGGAGGAACAGCTGGGACAGCAGAGGCTGCAAAGCAGGGACTGGGAGGACTGTGAGACCTCGTGGCCCCTCGGAAGAAGTCTGCCTTTTGCTCCAGATGAGGTGGGGACCTTTGAGGGTTGACACAGCAGGGATGAGACCTGATATTTTCACTGATATTTTCACCAGGATCACTTTGGCTACTGTCTTGTACATTGATTGTAGGGGGTCAAGGTCAGAAACTCAAGATGGTTGGAGGCTAGAGAAATCATCAAACAAAAGATGCTGGTGAGTTGGTGTGCTGGGTTCAGTAGTTTTTCTCCCAAATTCATGTCCACCTGGGATCTCAGAATGTGACCTCGTTTGGTCTTAGAGTCTTTGCAGATGTAGTTAAAGATCTCGAGAAGAAATTATCCTGGATTTAGGACCCACCCTAAATGACTGATATCCTCATGAAAAGGGGAAGCCACAGGAAGACACATAGAGAGAGGGGATGTGAAGGCGGAGGCAGAGATGGCAGTGATGCTCAGGAACACCAGGAAGCACCAGAAGTCGGAAGAAGCCAGGAGGGGCCCTCCCCTGTAGCCTTCAGAAGGAAGGTGGCCCTGCCCACACCTTTATTTCAGACCTCTAACCTCCAGAACCCTGGGAGAAAAAGATTCTGTTGTTTTAAGCCATCAGTTTTGGACAATTTGTTATAGCAGCCCTGAGAAAAGAATACAGTTGTGCCAACACAAGAGTAGAGGAGAAGGTGAAAATTGGTCAGAGTTGGGATATATTTTGTAGGTAAAGCCAAGAGGATTTGCTGAAAATAGGAACGA
>NW_016814761.1:6096833-6137386 GCF_001698545.2 Rhinopithecus bieti | reverse complement strand
CTGAGAAAAGAATACAGTTGTGCCAACACAAGAGTAGAGGAGAAGGTGAAAATTGGTCAGAGTTGGGATATATTTTGTAGGTAAAGCCAAGAGGATTTGCTGAAAAATAGGAACGAGGCCGGGCGCGGTGGCTCAAGCCTGTAATCCCAGCACTTTGGGAGGCCGAGACGGGAGGATCATGAGGTCAGGAGATGGAGACCATCCTGGCTAATGCGGTGAAACTCCGTCTCTACTAAAAAATACAAAAAACTAGCCGGGCGACGAGGTGGGCGCCTGTGGTCCCAGCTACTCGGGAGGCTGAGACAGGAGAATGGCGTGAACCCGGGAGGCGGAGCTTGCAGTGAGCTGAGATCCGGCCACTGCACTCCAGCCTGGGCGGCAGAGCAAGACTCCGTCTCAAAAAAAAAAAAAAGAAAAGAAAAATAGGAACGAGAGAACAAGAAGTGTCCAGGCTGACTCCAAGGTTTTTGCTCTGGGCATCTGGCAGGCTGACTGGGTATCAGAAGGGCTGTTTGGGACCGGACATGGTGGCTCACGCCTATAATCCCAGGACTTTGGGAAGCTGAGGCTAGAGTTTGAGCTCAGGAGTTTGAGACCAGCATAGGCAACATAGGCTCTACAAATAATACAAAAATTAGCCAGGCATCGTGGTGTGCGCCTGTAGTCTCAGCTACTTGGGAGTCTCAGGTGGGAGGATCCCTTGAGCCCAGGAAGTCGAGGCTGCAGTGAGCCGTGATTGAGCCACTGCACTCTAGCCTGGGCAACAGAATGAGATCCTGTCTCAAAAACAAAACACAGAAAGCAAACAACAATGACAAAAGGGCTGTTTATGAAAGAAGGGACCATGCTCCCCTTTGGATAAATTAAATCTAAGTTGCCTGTTAGACATCTAAGTTGAAGCCAGCTGTGCATACATTTTGTTTGCTTCAAGACATGTCTTAAGATCTTTCCATGTCAACCCACAAAGAAATGCCTCGTTTTTGTTGTTATCGTTTTTGTTGTTATTGCTGTGTATTTCGTTATATGCATAAACCATCTTTTTTTTTCTTTTTGAGATGGAGTTTCACTCTTGTTGCCCAGGCTGGAGTACAATGGTGTGATCTCAGCTCACAGAAACCTCCGCCTCTCAAGTTCAAGCAATTCTCCTGCCTCAGCCTCCCAAGTAGCTGGTATTACAGGCACCCACCACCATGCCCAGCTAATTTTTTTTGTATTTTTATTAGTGACAGGGTTTCACTGTGTTGGCCAGGCTGGTCTTGAACTCGACCTCAGGTGATCCATCCGCCTCCACCTCCCAAAGTGCTGGGATTACAGGCGTGAGCCACCATGCCTGGCCAAACCATCTTATTTAACCAGAATTGGACATGTTTCCAAATGCTTAGCTGGAGAGAGTCTGTCTACGACAGTTTGTTCTTCCATTGAAATCAGTACTCACTAATTTTTCTTTTTTTTGAGATGGGATCTCATTCTGGGTCACCCAGGCTGGAGTGCAGTGACACAATTAGCACGGTAGCCTCAACCTGCTGGGCTCAAATGATCCTCCTGCCTTAGCTTCCTGAGTAGCTGGGACCACAGGCACACACCACCATTCCCTGCTAATTGGTTTTTTATTTTTTGTAGAGATAGGGTCTGGCTATGTTGCCCATGCTGTTCTCAAACTCCTGAGCTCAAGCAATCTTCCTGCCTCTGCCTTCCAAAGTGCTGGGATTACAGGTGTGAGCCACCGCACCCAGCCAGTGCTTACTAATTTTTGAGTACTTGCCATGTGCCTGCTCCTGAGAGGAATGGCCTCACAAGGGAGATGGTTTGGTGTAGTGGCCACAGTATTCCAGTTCAGACCATCACCTTCTATGAAACAGGGCTGTGGCCAGGCACAGTGGCTCACACCTGTAATCCCACCACTTTGGGAGGCTGAGGAGGGTGAATCACCTGAGGTTAGGAGTTCAAGACCAGCCTGGCCAACATGGCAAAAACCTGTCTCTACTAAAAGTACAAAAATTAGCCAGGTGTGGCGGCACACGCCTGTAATCCCAGCCACTCAGGAGGCTAAGGCAGGAGAATCTCTTGAACCCAGGAAATGGAGGTTGCAGTGAGCCAAGATTGCGCCACTGCACTCCAACCTGGGCGAAAGAGTGAGATTCTGTCTCAATAAATAAATAAATATAAAGAAAAATAAAAATACAAAATTGGCCAGGCGTGGTGGTACAGGCCTATAATCCCAGCTACTTGGGAGACTAAGGCAGGAGAATCGCTTGAATTCAGGAGATGGAGGTTGCAGTGAGCCAAGATTGTGCCACTGTACTCCAGCCTGGGTGAAAGAGTGAGACTCCATCTCAATAAATAAATAAATAATAATAAAAATACAGAATTGACCAGGCAAGGTGGCACATGCGTGTAATCCCAGCTGCTTGGGAGGCTGAGGCAGGAGAATCGGCTTGAACCCAGGAGGCAGAGTTGCAGTGAGCCGAGATTGCGCCACTGCACTCCAGCCTGGCCGACAAGAGCGAAATTCTGTCTCAAAAAACAAACAAACAAAAAAACTAGGACTGCTATGTCATCTAAAGACATAACCAGCACAAAGCCCCAAGCTCAGCATTTGAAACAGGCATTGTGCACCTGGAGGCTTTGCTACCATTTCTCATGTAACTGTGTTCCAGAGGCCTGAGACATGAGAGATGTTCTGTGGGTACCAATTCCATCTTCCCTGAAAAATGACTTGCCTGGTCCAGCAGCTCCCTTTTGGGGCTTCATAGTCCTCCCCAGCACATGGAGGGCTCTGAGAAATTCTGCACTCAAGACAGTTTTGCTTATCCAAGTGTTACTCACATGTGTTTGAGGACATCACTCAATTCCTCCTCCTTCCTGCAATTGCATTCAGCATCTCAAGACACCAGAGCCTGACAGGCTGAGAAAAACTTGCTTTGGTTGACACATCAGAGATCAGAAAAAAGATCACAAAAACCAGGTTTGTGTTACGTTTTCAACGAGTGATCACTCCCCTCTTAGGTGGGATCTTTTGGAGTCTCAAATTTTTCCTCCATTTTTTACTTGGAGATGATAAAATAGCCTCTGTGGGCTCCCAGCCATCCACTGCCATCCCTCTCTTTATCTCATGGGGCCAGGGGGGCACAGGATGCAAATTAAATAGTACCCATTATGCCAAGTAGATAGCACCTTACCCAAAGAGCTTTCTCCCAAGGATGGGAAATAGGAGCTAACTTGGGTCCCTCAGGAGAACATTATCGCCTTGGGGGATTTCAAGGTTTACTTTCGGGTATCAGAATGTAAAGGGAATGGCCTTAAAACTTCAGCACTTGAAGAAACTTTTTGGGTGATGGAAATATATATATATGTATTTTTGAGACGAAGTCTTGCTCTGTTGCCCAGGCTGGAGTGCAGTGACATGATCTCGGCTCACTGCAAGCTCCACACCCTGCCAGGGGTGATACAAATATTTAAAAACTGGATTATGATAATGATTATGCATATGCAAAAAATATTAAAAGTCACAGAATTGTGCACTAACAATGGGTGCTGAATTTTATGATACATAACTTATACATCAATAAAGTTTATTTTTTTTTTATTTTTGAGATAGAGTCACACTCTGTCATCCTCTGTCATCCAGACTGGAGTGCAGTGGTGCAATCTCAGCTCACCGCAACCACCACCTTCCAGGCTTAAGTCTGCCTCAGCCTCCAGAGTAGCTGGGACCACAGAAGCGTGCCACCATGCCTGGCTAATTTTTTTTATTTTTATTTTTTTGAGTCAGGGTCTCATTCTGCCACCCAGGCTGGAGTGCAGTGGCACAATCTCGGCTCACTGCAGCTTCCGCCTCCCAGGGTCAAGCAATTCTTTGCCTCAGCCTCCCACGTAGATGGGATTCCAGGCACCCACCACCACGGCCGGCTGATTTTTGTAGCAACTAATTTTTTGTAGAGATGAGGTTCTGCCGTGTTGCCCAGGCTGATCTCAAGCTTCTGAGCTCAAGCAATCCACCTGCCTTGGCCTCCCAAAGTGCTGGATTATGGGTGTATACCACCATGCCTGGCTAATAAAGTTGTTTTTTTAAAAAAACAAAAAGATTAAAAGTCAGGGCTGGGCACAATGGCTCAAGCCTATAATCCCAGCATTTTGGGAGGCCTAGGTGGGAGGATCACCTGAGCCCAGGAGTTCAAGATCAGCCTGGGCAACGTGGAAATACTATGTCTTTATTTTTTTTTGGAGATGGAGTCCTGCTCTGTTGCCCAGGCTGGAGTGCAATGGTATGATCTTGTCTCACTATAAGCTCCACCTCCCGGGTTCAAGCGATTCTCCTGCCTAAGCCTCCTAAGTAGCTGGGATTACAGGCACTGCCACCATGTCCGGCTAATTTTTATATTTTTAGTAGAGACAGGGTTTCACTATGTTGGCCAGGCTGGTCTTGAACTCCTGCCCTCAAGTGATCCACCTGCCTCAGCCTCCCAAAGTTCTGGGATTACAGGTGTGAGCCACCATGGCTGTCCAGGTGAAATGTTTTTTGCCCACATCAGCCCCTCCCTCCCACTTTCCATTGTGCCCCATGCCAAGGCTACACCCTTGCTCCACTCACAGCAAAGCTCACATGGGCATCCTGACTGATCCTGGAGGTTTGAAATCACCTTTTAGTAAGTTTCTGCGTCCTCCACCTTACCAGCCCTTCATGTATAAGGTATTTATTGATCTTTTACTATGTGCCGGCTCATTTATAGCACATGGTGATGAACAGAATAGATCTGGTCCCTGCCACGGAGGTGACTGTCCAGCGAGGATGGTGGCCACTAGTGGTAGAGCGTTTATGACACTGATGCCCTTTGCCCTTTGGCCCTACTACCATGAATCCTTGCAGTGACTCCTCTCCAAGGAAGGTACCATCGTGCTCTCCTTTCCCAGATGGGATCATCAAATGGTGGGTGGGAGCTAGGATCCCAGCCAGCCCCTCCTCATGTCACTTCCATTGGAATACTGATTACCCAGCCTCCCTGCTCAGGAAACCTCCCTGCCGCGGATGAACTGTGTGCAGCCCAGGCTAGATGGGACTGCAGTGGTCCCATCCTGTAGTCTCTACTGGGAAAAGCTGGATAATCCTTAGGCCATCAGGGAAGAAGGGCAGACACATTTGCATAAGAAATGAAAATCCTATCTGAGCTCCTGCCCTGCCTAGAGATTTACAATTCCCCAACAGTTCTGGGAAGGAAATAGAATGTTGGTGGGGGATGGGTACTTTAGACCAGACGGTCTGGGCTGCCTGGAAGAGGCATCTTTAGAGAGGACACTTGAAGGATGACACAGACCTGCCATGGGAAGAGTGTGAAAAGCATTCCTGGCAGAGGGAACAGCATATGCAAAAGTATGATGGGAACAAGGCCTGGCCCGTGTCAGAAGCAGACTGAAGGCCTGGGCGACTGGGCTGGCAGCACAAAGAGCCAGTGGTGGGGATGAGGCCAGACAATGGGCAGGCCTTGGTCAGGCAGCACCTTGCAGGCTGAGGTGTGGGCTTTGGACTTAGTTCCGAGAGCACTGGGAAGCTACTGGAGAGTTTTGGGGTTTTGTTTTCAGATCACTGCTCTCAGGCAGAGGGTGGGTGGAGACCAGGTGATGAATCAGTGAGGCGTGGAGGGGGCCCGGATGGAGGTGGTAATTCTCAGGTACACAGTAGGTGCTCAATAAACTCCATCTACCTAGAGTTGAAATTCAGAGATGCAGGTTTCAGGAATTAAATGTGGGGGACCCTGAGGATGACTGCGCCCCCACCCCACAAGTATCCATGACCAGCACTTGGCCATCTATCAGGGGTGGGGGCTCAGTTCTGTTTATTTTCAGTCTGTCACTCAGGAAGACTTTTATAAAATACAACAAAAATGAATGACTTAGACAAACAGAAGGGGAGGCTGAAGCGGTGGTGCATGCCTGTGATTCCTGCCCTGTGGGAGACTGAGGAGGCAGGATTGCTGGAGCCTAGGAGTTGGAGGTTGCAGGGAGCTGTGATCCTGCCGCTGTACTCCAGCCTGAGTGATAGGCAAGATCCAGTCTCTTTTTTTTTTTTTTTTTGGCAGTAGGGAGGGCCTCTTTGTTTTTTTGAGACTGAGTCTTGCTCTGTTAAACAGGCTGGAGTGCAGTGATGTGATCTCATCTCACTGCAATTTCTACCCCCCACCCAGGTTCAAGTGATTCTCGTCCCTCAGCTTCCCAAGTAGCTGGGACTCCAGGTGTGTACCCCCATGCCTGGCTAATGTTTTGTATTTTTAGTAGAGATGGGGTTTTGCCATGTTGGCCAGGCTGGTCTTGAATTCCTGACCTCAAGTGATCCGCCCACCTCCCAAAGTGCTGGGATTACAGGTGTGAGCCACTGTGCCCAGCTGAAATCCAGTCTCAAAAAAAAAAAAAAAAAGAAAGGAAGAAAGAAAGAAAGAAAGGAAGGAAGGAAGGAAGGAAGGAAGGAAGGAAGGAAGGAAGGAAGGAAAAGAGAAGAGAAGAGAAAAGAAAAGAAAAAAGAAAGAGAGAAGGGCCGGGCATGGTGGCTCTTGCCTATAGCACTGTGGGAAGATCACTGAGCCCAGGAGGGGCAACATAGTGAGCCCCTAACCCAAAAAATAAAGAAAAAAAGAAGAAAGCCCACTGGTGTAAATCAATTTAAAAATGTGGAGAAGGGACAGTAGGATGCTAATGAGCGGCTGGGAAGGTGAGATGGAATTAGAAAGCAATCTTTGGCACTTGGCAAATCATCATAATGATGAGTTCAGGCCAGACTCACCAACGAATGCCACAATGAGTGGGCCTCAGGGGTTGAATGGAAATAAATGTCCACGACCTAATAAGGCCCTTGTGAAAGCAGTCTTATTTGGAAAAACAATCTTTGTAAATGTGTTTAAGTTAGTGATCTTGAGATAAGACCATCCTGGATAACTGGTGGCCCTAAATCCAATGACACCTATTCTTTTTTCTTTTTCTTTTCTTTTCTTTTTTGTTTGATATGGAGTCTTGCTCTGTTGCCCAGGCTGGAGTACAGTGGTACAATTTCGGCTTGCTGCAACCTCCATCTCCTGGGCTCTGGCAATCCTCCCACCTCAGCCTCCAGAGTAGGTGGGACTATAGGCACACACCACCATGCCTGGCTAATTTTTAAAATATTTTTGGAAGAGATGGGGTTTTGCCATGTTGCCCTGGCTGGTCTTGAACTCCTGAGCTCAAGCCATCTGCGCACCTTGGCTTCCCAAAGTGCTGGTGTTACAAGTGTGAGCCACTACACTTGGTCTAACACATACAATTTTTTTTTTTTTTAGAGATAGTG
Source organism: Rhinopithecus bieti (assembly GCF_001698545.2). Taxonomy (NCBI): domain Eukaryota; kingdom Metazoa; phylum Chordata; class Mammalia; order Primates; family Cercopithecidae; genus Rhinopithecus; species Rhinopithecus bieti. The sequence continues at coordinate 6,130,077 of NW_016814761.1, read as the reverse complement.
TCTCACTCTGTCACCCAGTCTGGAGTGCAGTGGTATGATCATAGCTCACAGCAGCCGCCAGCCTTGAACTCCTGGGCTCCAGTGATCCCCTTGCCTCAGCCTCCCGAGTAGCTCTGACTAGAGACACACATCATACCTGTCTAATTTAAAATTTTTTTTTCTTTTGTAGAGATGGGGTCTCGTTATATTGACCAGACTGGTCAAACTCCTTGGCTCAAGTGATCCTCCCGTCTTGGCCTCCCTAATTGCTGGGATCCACCATGCCCAGCTGACATATGTTTTTGTAAGAGATAGAAGAGGCAGACATGTGACAAGGAGTGCCATGGGACCACAGAGGCAGAGATGGCGCGATGCAGCCACAAACCACGAACACCTGGGGCCACTGGGAGCTGGAAGAGGTGAGGAGCTGATTCTCCTCTTGAGCCTTTGGAGGAAGCACGGCTCTGCTGAAACCTTGATTTTAGACTCTGACTGCCAGAGCTATGCGAGAATAAATTTCTGTTGTTTTAAGTCATCCAGCTTGTGGTAATTTGTTAGGGCAGTCATAGGAAACAAATAGAGCGGATGTGGCCAGGAGTGGTGGCTCATGCCTGTAATCCCAGCACTTTGGAAGGCTGAGGCAGGTGGATTACATGAGTCCAGGAGTTTGAGACCAGCCTGGGCAACATAATGAGACCCTGCTGCTCAAAAAAATAAAAAATAAAAAATAAATAAATCAAAATAAGAAACTAATAGAGTGGGTGTGAAGTTGGAGAGCAATGGGACGGTTACATGGTCTCAAAGTACCTTCCCACAGGGGAAGCATAGGAACTTTACAGTGGAGAAGCCTGGCCAATGCTATGAGCATGTGAGCGGTGCTAATCTCACCAGAAAAGGGACCCAGGCAGCATGTGCCTCCTGCCAGGGTGCACCGGGAGCCGGGCATCTGGTCAGTCTGAGGTGCCCACCTGACGGCAGAGTGGAGTCCCACCCAGACCTGCTCCCTCCAAGGCATCGGGGTACTCTGCACATCCCAGGTTTTGGGAACATGCCTTCCTTCTGCAGTGTCTCCCTCCCATCGCAGACATCTGGGGCCACATGTCAGGCATCTGAGAACGAGGCCACTGGGAGGCACAGGTGCAGGACAGACACTCAGTGCACACTGTTAACTGTGGGCAAGGAGAGGCGTTTGCCTTCCCTCTCTGCATATGCTCTGTGGGAGGGCTTCCTAGTAACCCCGCCAGCTTCTCCATTGCTCGGGGAGGAAGACAGAGGCTAGTGCATCGTAGCCATCACCAGGTGCACTGGCCAGTAAGCAGCAGAGCTGGGCGTCTCGTGAGGGCTGGGTCAGGCAAAAGCCTGTGCTCCCTCCACTCCGGGGGCACTGGGCCCTTTGGTAGGAGGAAAGTTCTCAGAAAGGATTCTGTTAGCTGCATTCAGGCCAGTAGGACAGGAAGGTGTCTTTTGCAGCTAGGGGGTGAATCTTTTTAAATTAAATTAAAAAATTTTTTGAGACAGGGTCTTGCTCTGTCGCCTAGGCTGGAGTGCAGTGGCGTGATCTCAGCTCACTGTAACCTCCGCCTCCTGGGTCTCAAGTGATTCTCCCGCCTCAGCCTCTAGGCTAGCTGGGACCACAGGAGTGTGCCACCACACCTGGCTAATTTAAAAAAGTCTTTTGTAGAGACAGGGTCTTGCTATGTTGCTCAGGCTGGGCTTTCAGCATTTAAACTACATCCAACTCACACCAGAAGGGATGTCTCACCTGTTGTTGGGAAGAACACTAAAGCTCACGTGTAGTTGCCCTGTCCATATTAATAATGTCCATGAAGTGCCAGTTTAGCTGTGCTACTTACACTTTTTTTCTAACTCACCTTAAAATAAATGTAGAATTGTTGGAATAAAAGCTAGAGTGGCCACTGGAATGCTACTTAAAACATTCATGGGCCAGGCACGGTGGTTCACGCCTATAACTCCAGCACTTTGGGAGGCTGGGGCAGGCAGATCACCTGAGGTCAGGAGTTTGAGATCAGCTTGGCCAGCATGGTAAAACCCTGTCTCTACTAAAAATACAAAAATTAGCTGGACGTGGTGGTGGGCACCTGTAGTCCCAGCTCCTCAGGAGGCTGAGGAGGCTTACTTGAACCTGGGATACAGGGGTTGCAGTCAGCTGAGATGGCACCACTGCACTCCAGCCTGGGTGACAGAGCGAGACTCCATCTCAGAAAAAAATTTATGAATGCCACTAGATGGCTGGTTCTCAAACTTGGCTGCACAGTGGAATCACCTGCAGAAATTTATGAACCCATGATACTTGGGCCCCACCCCTGCAGATTCTGATGAATGGGTCTGGGGTGCAGCCCAGGGCAATGGGGTTTAAAAAAGCTTCCTCTAGGGTTTCAATAGGCAGCCAAAGTTGAGAACCCTGCAGCTGACAAACAGATGTGACCCAACAATGGATTTGGGGTCACATGCTACTGCCTTAGTAAATCTGTATAGCAGGAGGATGGAGAGGACCTCCCCTAAGCTTGCCCCTACTCCCTGAAGGCTCCCTAAACTTGCCCACCCACCCTGCCGTTTCCTTTTCGGACATACTGAACCATGGCATCACTTGCTAATTGCCTCCTATGTGGAGGACTCGGCTCCCCAAGGAGAGAATGTAAGAAGGTGGGGGTGGCATCATCACCAGATTGTTGGGGGACAACACACAGCACTTCGTGTTATTTATTTATTTTAATTTTTTTTTTTTTTTTTTTTTTTTTGCCGGATCTCAGCTCACTGCAAGCTCCGCTTCCCGGGCTCACGCCATTCTCCTGCCTCAGCCTCCCGAGTAGCTGGGACTACAGGCGCCCGCCACCTCACCCGGCTAGTTTTTTGTATTTTTTAGTAGAGACGGGGTTTCACCGTGTTAGCCAGGATGGTCTCGATCTCCTGACCTCGTGATCCACCCGTCTCGGCCTCCCAAAGTGCTGGGATTACAGGCTTGAGCCACCGCGCCCGGCCTATTTATTTATTTAATTTTTTTGAGACCGAGTATTGCTCTGCTGCCCAGGCTGGAGTGCAGTAGTGCGATCTCAGCTCACTGCAACCTCTGCCACCCAGGTTCAAGCCATTCTCCTGCCTCAGCCTCTCGAGTAGCTGGGACTACAAGTGCCTGCCATCACACCTGGCTAATGTTTGTATTTTTAGTAGAGACGGAATTTCACCATACTGGCCAGGCTGGTCTGGAACTCCTGAACTCAAGTGATCTGCCCACCTTGGCCTCCCAAAGTGCTGGGATTACAGGTGTGAGCCACCGCACCTGGCCAACACACACCGTTTCTGAATCCGCCACAGTGTGCAGCCTAGGCCCACAGTAGGAGCTTATTAAAGACAAAAGCTGGATGGTCATGAATTGGAGCTGTAAATTTGGCTGCTTCATGGCATTATCATTATCATGGACTCCCAGAAATGCCGATTACAAACTCAATCAAATGTCAAAAATGTCCCTCATTTTTGCTCAGGTTTCCTGATGCACGGGACTCAACAGCATGTCAGGTATTCTGGAGGATGTGGAGCTGTTTTCTGCCCTGATCTGTGACTGCAGGCACTGGGAAAGGGAAGATACATTTCCTGCCTAGAGGAGGGGAGGATGCCAGGGGAGGAGGAGGAGGATATTGGTGGTGATGGTGGTGACTCCATCTGCTTTGCTGGGGGCTCACTGTGTACAGGCATGGCGCTAAGCCCCCTGCATGCATTTTCTCACTGAATTCTCCTGTCCCCCACAAACTCAGGAGACCAAACTCTTAGTCTCCACGCTAGGCCAGGTGCTCCTGAGTGTGGAGGCATTTCACTGCGGTGCCTATAATGGAGCCCAGTGTGTTGTGGGTGCCCAAGAAACATGTGGAGAACTATTCTCAGTAGGTATTTGTCGAATCAAGCTGTTTCTACACATGGTCTGGAAGTGGCAGAAGAGGAGCGAGACCTCTGGGTCTGCTCAGACCCCACTCCAGGACTTGCTTCAGTCCCTGACAAGCAAATGGGGATGCGGGGAAGGGAACCAGGCAGGAACTCCGAGAGAGCGACTGGTGGCGGGGGCTGAGGTGCTGTTAGTGCCAGCCGTTGGAATTATAATGGTTTACACTTCAACTCCTGGCTTTAAGTTCCCGAGACATGCAGGGACCAGAGCACTGAGGGAGCGTAGGTGTCGAGGGAGGACTTTTGGCTAGGGCAAGGGTCATTTGTTTGGAAAGTCTGGCGCCTCATGGAATGGTACACATGGCCCAGAGAGAGTAAGAATGTGTTTCTGCCTTACAGGGGTTTATCAGTTGGAGTTGGGGGACTCCACTCTGGATTGTTATTTTTAATTTTATTATTTATTTTACTTTATTTTATTTAATTAATTTATTTTTTGAGGAGTTTTTGCTCTTGTTGCCCAGACTGGAGTGCAGTGGCGCCATCTCGGTTCACTGCAATGGTGGGTTCAAGTGATTCTCCTGCCTCAGCCCCACTTGTCGCTGGGATTACAGGCACGCGCCACCATGCCCAGGTAATTTTTTGGTATTTTTTAGTAGAGACAGGGTGTCACCATGTTGGCCAGGCTGGTCTTGAACTCTTGAGCTCAAGTGATCCGCCCACCTTGGCCTCCCAAAGTGCCGGGATTACAGGAGTGAGCCACCATGCCCGGCCAGTTATTTTTAATTTTAAAAATCTCTAGATTAAAAAAAAAAGTTAGCATGGTAAAAATATTCCAACAGAACCAAAGAGCTATATTTTTTGGAAAGTAAACTTCGTTGTCCTCTCTGACCCCATCCTTCCCCCTGGAGGCAGCCACTCTTAACTGTTAACACTTTCCTTCCAGAAAGTCTGCATAAATATAAGTGCATGAGACAGACCTCTTCTTTTATCTACAAAAGGGCACATACTTTGCACATTCCTTTGCATTTTGCCTTCTTTCTTTCTTTAAAATAATGGTGGTTAGCCATCATAGCTCTATTATTTCCATGGTTGCATGCTATTCTATTGTGCATGTATAACATAATTTATTGACTAACATCAGCATTATTTTTCTTTTGCTGTTACAAACTATGCTGCAAAGAACCTACATTTCACTCATCTTTCTGAATATGTGGAAGAATAGATGTACATTCTATTACATGAACATACATATTATATAGTAGTAGGAGTTCGGGAATAAAGGGCATATGCATTTAAAATGATTATAGTTATTGCCAAATTGTCCTCCTGAGAAATTGTATTAATGTTTATCACAACAAATCTCATGAATATGACTCTTTCCCCATCTCCTTTTTTTTTTTTTTGAGATGGAGTTTTGCTCTTGTTGCCCAGGCTGGAGTGCAATGGTGTGATCTTGGCTCACCACAACCTCTGTCTCCTGGGTTCGAGTGATTCTCCTGCCTCAGCCTCCCGAGTAGCTGGGATTACAGGCATGCACCACCACACCCGGCTAATTTTGTATTTTTAGTCGAGATAGGGTTTCTCCATGTTGGTCAGGCTGGTGTCGAACTTCTGACCTCAGGTGATCCACCTGCCTTGGCCTCCCAAAATGCTGGGATTACAGGTGTGAGCCACCGCGCCGGCCCCATCTCCTTACAAACACTACATTGTCAAACTCTTTGATATTTGTGAATCTGATGGGTAAAAATGGCATCTCCTTGTTTACCTGAACATTGACTATGAGGCTGATAATTTTTTCATGTATTTGTTTTTAATTTTGTGAGCTGCCTGTTTGTGTTCCTGGTCTTTGTTTTTTTTTGGGCGGGGGGGTTTGTTGTTGTTTTTTGTTTTGAGACGGAGTATTGCTCTGTTGCTCAGGCTGGAGTGCAGTGGTGTGATCTCAGCTTACCGCCACCTCTGCCTCCTGGGTTCAAGTGATTCTTCTGCCTCAGCCTCCCAAGTAGCTGGGACTACAGGTGCCTGCCACCATGTCCAGATAATTTTGTGTATTTTTAGTACAGATGGAGTTTCACCCACGTTGCCCAGGGTGGTCTCAAACTTCTGACCTCAAGTGATCCACCTGCCTTGGCCTCCAAAGTGCTGAGATTACAGGCGTGAGCCACCGTGCTCAGCCTTTTTTTTTTTTTTTTTTTGAGACGGGGTCTCACTCTGTTGCCAGTGCAGTGGAGTGATTGCAGCTTTGACCTCCCAGGCTCAGGCGGTCCTCCTACCTCAGTCTCCAGACTAGCTGGGACCACAGGTGCACACCACCACACTTGGCTAATTTAAAATTTTTTGTAGAGGTGGGATCTTGCTGTGTTGCCCAGGCTGGTCTTGAACTCCTGGACTCATTTGATCTTCTTTTTCTACTGGAATGTTTGTTTTTTAATATTGGTTTGTAGGAGTTTTTATAAATTAAGCAGCTTAATACTTTCTGTCTTACCATATTGGATGGCAGTCTGTTTTGGGGTCTTTGTGTAGTGATGGAGATGAGCCCAGAATAATACAAAGGCCAGGGGTCCCAGTGCTGTGTGAATTTGCATAAGTCAGGAGAGGCTTTGTGGGGAGATGGTGTGGAGAGGAGGGTTTTTTTGGTTTGTTTTTTGTTTTTGTTTTTGTTTTCTATTGCCCAGACTGGAGTGCAGTGGTTCGATTTCTGCTCACTGCAACCTCCGCCTCCTGGGTTCAAGTGATTCTCCTGTCTCAGCCTCCCCAGTAGCTGGGATGACAGGCACGTGCCACCAAGCCCAGCTATTTTTTGTATTTTTAGTAGAGATGGGGTTTCACCATGTTGGCCAGGCAGGTCTCGAACTCCTAACCTCAAGCGATCCGCCCGCCTCAGCCTCCCAAAGTGCTGAGATTATAGGCGTGAGTTACCATGACTGGCTTGGAAATGAGTTTTAAGGGATGATGTGGAGGAAGAGGATGTGTCAGTAGAGTGGATTTTATAAGCAGAGTGTCATGGAAGGAAATTGTATGGGTTGGTGGAAGGTTGGGGAAATTCTAAATAATTCTGTCTTCTGGAGATGGACTGCTGGGATGGGGGTGAAAGATGGTAACGTTGAAGGCCAATTGAGGAGTTGGTTCAATTTCCTGTAGGCAGCAGGGAGCTGTGGAAGGGAGTTGAAGCAAAGGATTGGATCTGTGTTTAAAAACACTACTCGGGTTGCCTTTTTAGATTGGATTGTAGGCAAACAAGATTAGAGAAGGAAAACCAGTTAGAAGACTATTGCAGCGAGGAGATGACAGTGGCTCAGGCAAGGTAATGACGTGGACGCTAAAAACCATTTGTACTTGGAAGGCAGGATTGGCAGAGCTGGTGATTAGGTAGGTGTAGAAAATAGTCATTCAGTTATGTTTCTCTATGTGCAAAGGGAATTCACAAGACGTCAGTGGGCATGGGAGGAGGTGAGAATAGGGCCAAGATGTGGAGAGTTGGAGGATGTTCGAGGGTCCTCTTCACAGTCAATGTTCCAAAGATTCCTGACTCTGGATTAGACATCTTTTGGGAGGTCTGTCCCGCCCACACCTTCTCCGAGAACTGCCCTCCTTTCCTAGGTGTGGGCTTTTATTGCCAGGTGACGCCGCCTCTCTATGGTTCCCTGGCTCAGGTGCAGAATCCTGACCCAGAGGACACCGATGCAAGCCTCTGTTTTGGAAATCTGGAATCTGAATGTGGACACACTGAGTCAGTTGGCTGTGGGACCAGGGCTCAGCTGGCTCGTCCTGTGAGCTCCGAGTGGCCGTGTTTGTGCTGTGTGTGACTGCAGCAGAAGCAGCAGAGAGAAATGAAGTCCCTGGACAGAGATAAGCAGGAACCTCTAGTCCAACAAGACAGATTGAACCTTCCTGACTAACAAGGCAGTAAAGGAATGAAAACACTTACATTCACTAGGACAGGAACAGGAAGGGGAGATGACAGCTCTTCAGAGACGTCAGAAAGTTTGGAAGCAGGAAAACCAATGGACAAATGACAACAGGTTTATTTTTATTTATTTATTTTTATTTTTTTGAGACAGAGTCTCATTCTGTTGCTCAGGCTGGAGTGTCGTGGCGTGATCTCAGCTTGCTGAAACCTCTGCCTCAGCCTCCTGAGTAGCTGGGATTATAGGTGCCCGCCACCACGCCAGGCTAATTTTTGTATTTTTAGTAGAGATGGGGTTTTACTATGTAGGCCAGGCTGGTCTCAAACTCCTGACCTCAGGTGATCCATCCGCCTAGGCCTCCCAAAGTGCTGGGATTATAGGCGTGAGCCACCGCGTCTGGCCTGAAGGCCTTTAAAAGGGACAGTTAGACTCCCAGATCTTCCCCATCACTTTGGGCAGCTAGGCATCTACCCTTTTCCATTCCGAGAAAAGACCAACTAGGGTTTCCTTTGAAGGCTGGAACCAGGGGAACCTGGATTTAGAGATTCCAGCCTAACTGTGGCTGCAAGTCATGCACTGAAAATGGAATTGCAGGAAAGTCTACTTACAAAGCAGCGAAATGCTGGCATCTTCCTGGCTCAGCTTCCAGAATGCTTGCGGCCAGGGAGGGGCCTGAGGCTGGAGGTTTCTTCTCAGGTAGGGTTGCTGGATAAAATACAGGATGCATTGTTACATTGGATTTCAGATAAGCAACAGATACTTTTTTTGGTATAAATATGTCCAACAAATTACACATTTTTATTAGTAAAATCTGGCAATGCTGTTCAGAAGAAACTAAGAGGCCCAAGAAAAAAGTGCTTGGGGTGCCAACCCTGATTCCATTCCCAGTGAAACGCTTTGATCCCTTCAGCTCCTACCCAGAGGCCCGAGAGTAAGCCTGGTCCATGCCCCCGCTAGAGCTTCCAATAAGCATTTGAGAGTCTCATCTTTAAATGTGAACAAATAGCCAAGATCACCCAATGGAAAAACAAGCTCAGGCTGGGCCAGTGGGGGTCCAGAGGTCCATCTTGCTTCAAATCCCTTCCATAGCTCCCTGCTGCCTACAGGTGGCTAATGCCTATAATCCCAATACTTGGAGAGGCTGAGGTGGGAGGATCACTTGAGGCCAGGAGTTCTAGACCAGCCTGAGTGACATAGTGAGACCCTCTCTCTACAAAGAAAAAAAAAAATTAGCTGGGTGTGGTGGTGTGCACCTGTAGTCCCAGCTACTTGGGAGAAGGAGGGTGATGGCTTGAGCTCAGGAGTTTGAGGCTGCAGTGAGCTGTGATTGTGCCAGTGCATTCCACTTCAAGAGACAGAGTGAGACCCTCTTTAAAGAAGAAGAAGAAGAAGAAGAAGAAGAAGAAGAAGAAGAAGAAGAAGAAGAAGAAGAAGAAGGAGAAGAAGGAGGAGGAGGAGAAGGAGAAGGAGGAGGAGGAAGAAGGAGGAGGAGAGGAGGAAGAAGGAGAAGGAAAAAGGAGCTCAGAGGATGCGGGGAGAATGTAGAGAGCCGAGGAGAGCTGCAGAGACACAGAGAGAAGAGACCAGCCTCAGAGGCTGACCACCAGTCTCCTGCTGGCTCCTCAGTTCTCCACTGGTAGATTCCCTTCCCTTCCTGTCTCTGGCTTCTGGGATAGAGTCCTCTCCCCGCTCAGAGAACCCCCCGGGGGTTTAAGCGCTGCAAATGTGTTTCCTTCTCTTCTGACCAAAGGGTTCTTCTGTATCATGACACAATAACTCCCAGCCAGGATGTGCCTGCCTGGACCCCCATCGTGTCAATCCTGAGCAGCTTGGAGGAAAAGGCCTCCCCTGGGGCAGCCGTCGACCCAGAGTCTCTGCCAAATGACCCTGGCAGCTGCGGCCCCCTTGTGCCCCAGGAGCCAGGGTCCTGTCTGGAGGCTCCATCCAAAAGCTGGCCTAGGTCCCGACTGCCCTCTCGCTCGGCTGGCAGAGGATGGAGCCAGTTGGCTGCGCTTCTGAAGTGGGCACCGCGAGCCCACACTTGGCTCGTGCTCCTCACTGATGCCCTCTCTTTTCGGCCTTGCTGAGCCAGGCGGGGTTCTGGCTTCGGTGCTGCATCTTCTCTCCTCCAGGAACAGAAATCCCTGAGGGTCAGCGGTCTCGAGTATAATCATCTTCAGATACCTGAAGAGCCGGTGTGAACAGCCGTTCAACTCAACTACCCCACTTTCATCGAGCATTTCCTCTCTGCCTGCACGACTGAGGTCTTTTCTGATTTTTTTAGTAAATCATATTGATTTGTTTTATAAGTTTCTTTAGTAAAAGGCGAAAGATTTGTACAATTTGAAGATGTTTTATAAGTTTCTATTGCTATTATTGATAATTTCATTAATTAATAGAAAATTTTAAGATGAGGTCATTTTGGTAGCACAAACATTGAAATAGGGTTTTGAAATAGTATGATCAACTAATTTATCGTCGTCACCAGGACTTTTTGAGAGTGAAACTGGGCTCTTTTACTAATTATGTGGGGAAAACAGGTATAAACGGGGACTGTACCATGCAAACTGAAATGTATCATCACTCTATTGAGAGATGACTTGCTCAAACCTTAACATCCCATTTATTTCCGAATTTGTTTTAATGATGGAAACAAGGGAGGGAACCTGGGTGACACAGGGAGTAGCTGCAAATGGTAACAGTTTTTTTTTTTTTTTTTTTATGCTTGCTTCATAATAGTAGTTCTCGATCTTAACTCACCCAGGGCCAGGTTTGGCAAACTGCAAGATCCAGATGCAGTCTGTTTTTGTAAATAAAGTTTTATTCAAACACAGCTGTGGCCACTCATTTACCTTGTGTCTGTGGCTGCTTTCATGCAGCACAGGGAAAGCTGATGACCTGCAGTGGAGACAGGACAGTTCACTCTTAGGATATTTAGTATCTGGCCCTTCACAGTAAATGTTTTCTCTTTGAGCATAGTGCTCATGCCTGTAATCCCAGCACTTTGGGAGGCTGAGGTGGAAGAGTAACTTGAGCCCAGGAGTTTGAGACCAGCCTGGGCAATGTAGCAAGACACCCACCTCAATAGATGCAATAGATAGATTATAGATGATAGATTGATTAGATTGATTAAATGTTTGCTGACCCCCAACGTTGGGAATGTAAAGAAATTCCAATGTCTCACTCCCAAGAGACTCTGATTTAATTGCCCTGTGGGACAGCCTGAGCACTGGCAGGTTTTTTTTTTGTTTTGTTTTGTTTTTTTTTGAGACTGAGTCTTACTGTGTCACCCAGGGTGGAGTACAGTGGTACAATTTCGGCTCACTGCAACTTCTGCCTCCCAGGTTCAAGCAATTCTCCTGCCTCAGCCTCCCAAGTAGCTGGGATTACAGGCTACCATGCCTGGCTAATTTTTGTATTTTTAGTAAAGACGGGGCTTCACCATGTTGGGCAGGCTGGTCTCAAAATCCTGACCTCAAGTGATCTGCCTGACTCGGCTTCCCAAAGTGCTGGGATTACAGATGTAAGCCACCGCACCTGGCCAGCACTGGCAGTTTTAACAGTGCCTTAGGCTGACGGCTGGGTACAATGGTGCATGCCTATAACCCCAGCTACTAGGAGGCTGAGGCAGGAGGATCACTTAAGCCTAGGAGTTCAAGGCTGCAGTGCACTGCACTCGTGCCTGTGAATAACCACAGGAACCTGGCAACATAGTGCGACCCTGTCTCTAAAAAAATAAGATTGTCTTAGGTGATTCCACCACGGAGTCAGCGGTCAGCACTGAGAACTAAGAAATTAAAGCCAAATTCGGCCAAAGGCAGTGTCTCAACAGGTGCCCCCATACCATTCATTCTTTCCGTGTCAGGTAACACATTGGCGATCTTCAGTGTTTTAAATCTGGGAGAGGGGACACATGGGTTTTAATTTTTGTTACATTTTGAAAATAGTCTTAAGATTTACTTTAAAATAAAACTTGAGCTGGGCGTGTGATGGGTGCCTGTAGTCCCAGCTACTGGGGAGGCTAAGGCAGGAGGATCGTTTGAGGTCAGGAGTTCTGGGCTGAAGTGTACTATGCTGATCTGGTGTGTACACTAAGTTCAGCATCAAATATGGTGACCTCCCAGAAGCAGGTTGTCTAAGGAGTGGTGAACCTGCCCAGGTTGGAAATGGTGCAGGTCAAAACTCCTGTGCTGGTCAGTGATGGGATCATGCCTGTGAATAGTCACTGTACTCCAGCCTGGGCAATATAGTGAGACCCCATCTCAAAAAAAAAAAAAAAAAAAAAAAAAAAAACCCAGACAAACAGACAAAAAATTGAACTTGAATCAAAGACTTGGGCTGGACTCCTCATCTGGTTTAGTCTCCGCATAGCCCTCTGGGGACTGGATTCTGTTTTTCCTTTTACAGGTGAGGAAATGGTGGCACTGTGGGATTGAAGGACCCGCTCCAGGCTGCACAAACCTCAGGCTGACTCTTTCCAAAGCAAACGCTTGACTTCTTGGGAGGGTTTTTAATTTTTTTCCCCAACACCCTCCTTTTCATGAGCAGCTCCCGAATGTCAAAGGCCAGAGAGGATGGTGTCCTGCGTTCCTGAAGGCAGGAAGTGTTTATTGAGCTCCTACCAGCTGCAGAGCTAGGCATGCAAGTGCCACAGCGAACAGAAAAGGGCCCTGCCTTTATGGAGTTGGACATCCACGTCGGGAGACAGACCTTGCGGGGAGTTTGGGTGAAATGTCGTTGAATGTCAGGCAAGCAGTGGCCCCGGTGCTGCTGACCTTGTCTGGGAGGATCAGGAAAGTTTCCTGGGGCAGAGGCAGGGAGATCTGAGCTGAAACGTTGAGGGTGAGGCTGTGGCTGCCTGTCTTTAGAGCATGGAAGAGAATTCCTGGCAGAGGGAATAGCACGTGTGATGACCCAGCTGGGGAGTCCAGGGCTGGTGCCTGGAGAGCTCCAGGACGGGCTCAAGGTGGAGCTGGAGAGGGCAGACGTGGGAGGGAGGAGGGAGGCAGGTTCTGCACCACCCCCAGGGGGTTAAATTAGACTGGTGAGTCAAGATTCCAAGAAAATGAATGGCTCTTCTGCCAGAATTTTAGGCAACTCCACATTCCAAGACAGCCCACAGCTTCCTCTAACAGCCAGGCTGTTCCCAGCCCTGGTGGAGGAGACAGGAGCTGGCCACTAGCTGGGACACTAGGTGAGAGTTCAGGCCTCAGGTAGGCATCTGGGTTGGACGACAGAGTAGGGTGGGGGAGTCCAAGACACTGGAGACCCTCAGGCCCAGGCTCAGGGTTCCCAGTCCTGCACCTGCTACCCTGTCTGCATTTGCGTCCTTGGGAAACAGACTTTGAATCAGAGATTTATGTGCAGGAAGTTTAGTGGGGTGTTTTCTCAGGAGCCGCACCGGTGAGGGAGGATAAGCAGCTTGGCTGTGGCGCTGAGGTCTCAGCCCTTCCTCATGGGAGCTCTAAGCCAGGTGGGCCTTTAAGAGATGTTCCCAATCAATCAAGGCCAGGACTTATCTACCAGATATCAGATGCAAGCTATCCCTCAGGGAAGGGGCCACGGGATCAGATGAGGCAACTCTCTGAGGCTGAGGGCAATTCCTGGGCAGTTGCTCGGCTGTGAGCTGCCAGCTCCCGCTCCCAGCAGCCACAGGAATGGAGTGTCCTGGTCTGGGAGGATCTGCAACCACAGCATCCGCTACAGCAGCTGTGTGACCTGGAGCACATGGCCTAACCTCTCTGAGCGTCCTTTATGCAAAATGCAATCACTGGGCTGTTGGGAGGATTCAGGATATTGCATGTAAAGCACCTGGCCCCAGTCTTGAGCTCCAGAAAGCACCCAGGAAGTGTCTGTTTAGTTGAAAGGATCAGTGAATGCGTTGCTTCATAATGAGAATGAGTGTGAGAACACCCTTTCTGGTGAAAAGATCACGGGCCCAGGAGTCAGGAGAGAGTGGTTGCTTCCAGCAGTAACTGGTTGCGTGACAGTAGTATGATAAGACTGTAGGCTTTACATTTAGCTCTCTGGGCCTTAATTTCTTGATCTTGTAAACAGGGATAATGACACCTGTGCCACCTTCTCTTAGGCTATCTCTTCTTCAGTGTTGGGAAACTGAGTGGAGATCATGCGATGGGAGGTGAAAGCTTTGCAAAGGAAAAGGTATCATCATTTTCTACAGGTGGGGTGGGCGTGGCAGCAGGTGGCAGAGCAGGAAGCGGCCTAGGTGAGCCAGAACACTGGTCAGGCGTGAGTGCAGCCCTGCACCCACATAAGCTCACACCTTTGCACAGGCTTCCTTGCACACGCATGTCCCTGCATGTGTGTATACACAATCATGCGCCCCCCGGTAATGCACCTACTCGCAACCACCAGAGCAAAAGAAAGACAAGGAGTGGAGCTGTCTGCGGTGCACCTGAGGCCCCAGCTCCCCTCCCGGCCCATGACTATATTGTGGAGGGCCGAGGAATGGGGTTGCTGAGAAGGAGCCCAGGCTGGGGGCCATGTGCGTGTGGGTCAGGCTGGCAAAGCCGTCTGTCTGCCTCTTAGGCTGCCAGGCTGAGCAAAGGCCACGTGCTGGGCTGAAGAGCCCAAGCCAATGTAAATAGGCCCCTTTGGAAGTAGGACTCATCTGGAGAGCAAGCAAGCAAAACAAGCCTAGCTTTTCATTTAGGGACCGTCACAGAAAACTCTGAAATGCACCAAAGAGTTAATGGTGTTTGGCGCTGATCAGTGGCACTGAGGGTGCTTTCTATTTCCATCCCTTGATTCCACTCATTTTTCTACTGTCAACATGCATTAGCATTGAATGATTATCAGGATCATCAGTGTGTGGGTTGGCTGAAGATATTTGTTGATGGTGTTTCTCCAGCTCCTTTCCCTGCCGCCAGCCCCTCAGTGGCCCTCCTGTGCTCTGAATGGTTCTGCTAGGGCTGTGAATTGTGAAAGCCTGGACCCGGGGCTGTGAGGTGGGAGTGTGGGCCGGGCCTGGGAATCTGCAGCCCTCGTCCCCAAGTCCATGGTAATTGTCACATGGCCTTGCTGGGCCAATCAGAATCCTCCCTTGTCATGTTATAGGCCGACCCTGGGGAGATAAGCTCTCCCTGAAATATTAACATTGTCTCTGGCCATGTTCCCTTTCCCTTCACCACCCAGAGAAGCAGGAGAGAGAGAGAGAGAGAGAAAGAGTGAGAGGGAGAAGCAGCCAGCTGTACAAATAAATATAAATCCCTTTGATTGTAAGATATGATTCATTATTTTATGTACAACCGTGATGGTTAATTTCATGTGTTAACTTGACTGGGCTAAGGGATGCCCAGATAGCCCGTAAAACATTAGTTCTGGGAGTGTCTGTGAGGGTGTTTCCAGAATAACTTTGCATTTGAGTCAGCAGACAGAGTGAAGAAGCTCTGCCCTCATCAACGTGGCCAGGCATCTTCCCATCCGTTGAGGGCCCAAACAGAACGGAAAGGTGGAGGGAGAGCGAGTTCTGTCTTCTGCAGCTGGGACGCCCGTCTTCTACCCTTGGACATCAGAGCTCCTGGTTGTCAGGTTTTCGGACTTGGACTGAATGACGCCACTGGCTTTCCTGGCTCTCCCACTGGCAGATGGCAGATTGTGGGACTCCTGGGCTTCCGTAATCCTGAGAGCTATTCCTATAATCAATCTCCTCTTATACGTCTGTATGTGTCCTATTGGCTCTGTTTGTCTGGAGAACCCTGATTTGTACAATTAGGAAAAAAAAAAAAAAAGGCTACCAGTGAAACCGTGTATTTGGCTGTCAATCACATGCTAATTTCAGAGATATTAATATGTGAAAAACACGTACAGTCATGCATTTAACGATGGGGATACATTCCGAGAAATGCATCATTAAGCGATTTTATTTTGAGACAGTCTCGTTTTATCTCAATGGCACCATCTCGGCTCATCACAACCTCTGCCTCCCAGATTCAAGCAATTTTCCCACCTCAGCCTCTTGAGTAGCTGGGACTACAGGAGTGTGCCACCATGCCTGGCCAATTTTTGTATTTTTGTAGAGACGGGGTTTTGCCATGTTAGCCAGGCTGGTTTGGAACTCCTGACCTTAGGGCTGGAGTGCAGTGGCATGATTTCGGCTTACTGCAACCTCCACCTTCGGGGTTCAAATGCTTATCCTGCCTCAGCCTCCTAAGTAACTGGGATTATAGGCGAGCACCACCACGCCTGATTAATTTTTTGTATTTTTAGTAGAGAGGTGTTTCACCGTGTTGGCCAGGCTGGTCTCGAACTCCTAACCTCAAGTGATCCATCCGCCTCAGCCTCCCAAAGTGCTGGGATTACAGGCAGGAGCCACCACACCTGGCCTTTTAAGTGATTTTCTAATGTGAATATCATAGAATGCACTTACACAAACCTAGATGGTATAGCCTACTGCACACCTAAGCTTAACGGTATAGCCTATGGTTCCTAGGCTACAAACCTGCATAGCTCATTACTATAGGCAATTTTAACACAATGTATTTGTGTATCAAAACGTAACTCAGGCTGGGCGCAGTGGCTCACGCCTGTAATCCCAGCACTTTGGGAGGCTGAGGCAGGTGGATCACCTGAGGTCAGGAGTTCAAGACCAGCCTTGCCAAAATGGTGAAACACTGTCTCTACTAAAAATACAAAACTTAGCTGGCCGTGGTGGCGCATGCCTATAATCTCAGCTACTCAGGAAGTTGAAGCAGGAGAATCATTTGAACCAGGGAGGCGGAGGTTGCAGTGAACCAAGATCATGCCAGTGCACTCCAGCCTGGGTGACAGAATGAGACTCCATCTCAAACAAACAAACAAACAAACAAACAAACAAAAGACTGGCCATGCAGTAGGTTTCTTTATCCCAGCATGAGCACATGAGCAATGCATTGCACTATGACATTACGACAGCTACATTAGGCAATAGGAATTTTTCAGCTCCATTATAATTGTATGGGACCACCATTGTATATGTGGTTCGTTGTTGACTGAAACGGTGTTGTGTGGTGCATGAGTGTGCTCAAGAATCCACAAAATGTGTATGTGGATGGATGGATGGAGAGAGAGAGAGAGACAGGTACAGCAAGAGAGTGTGAGCAAGACCAAGACAGAGAGAGTACACGCAAGATCAAGCGAATGTGTATGTGAGACCGAGAGGGATGGAGGGAGGGAGATTCCTGAAGGCATCTTTGAGCACCTGGATTCAGCCATTCCTGAAGCTGACAGTGTTGTTAAAGGAGGCTATAAAGATCCATTTTTTCTTAGGTACATATGAATCAGATTTCTGTCACTCACAACCCAAAGAGTCTGGGCTGATTGCTCTTTCTGCCTCTGATCCTGTTTATTGCAAAACAAAGGGTTGTCTTTTTCTGTCTTTTGTTTGTTTGTTTGTTTGTTTGTTTGTTTGAGACAGAATCTCACTCTGTCACCCAGGCTGGAGTGCAGTGGCATGATCTTCACTCACTGCAACCTCTGCTTCCTGGGTTCAAACAATTCTTGTGCCTCAGCCTCTGGGATTGCACATGTCCACCACCATGCCTGGCTAATTTTTTTTTGTATTTTTAGTAGAGACAGGGTTTTGCCATGTTGGCCAGGCTAATCTGGAACTCCCGGCCTCAAGTGATCCCTGGCCTCAGCCTCCCAAAGTGCTGGGATTATAGGCATGAGCCACCGCGCCCAGCAGGCTTTTCTGTTTCACTGTTCCCTCATGACTAAGGACTCTGTAGTTTACTTCACTTCAAGGATGCACAGTGCCTGAGAGGGACTAAGCCTGAGCAGGTGCACAGCGGATACCTGTGGAGCTGAGTTGGGATCACTGTTTTTTTTTTTTTTTCGGAGACAGAGTTTCACTCTGTCACCCAGGCTGGAGCACAGTGGCGCGACCTAGGCTCACTGCAACCTCCGCCTCCCGGGTTCATGCCATTCTCCTGCCTCAGCCTCCCTAGAAGCTGGGACTACAGGCACCCGCCACCGCACCCGGCTAATTTTGTTTTTGTGTTTTTAGTAGAGATGGGGTTTCACCATATTAGCCAGGATGGTCTCAATCTCCTGACCTCGTGATCCGCCCGCCTCGGCCTCCCAAAGTGCTGGGATTACAGGCGTGAGCCACCGCGCCCAGTGGGATCACCGTTAAACCTCCTTGACTGTAAGTGTTGGAAACCCAAGTTCAAAGTAGATTAAGTGAAAAGTGGCTTTTGTGTGTGAAAATTCCAAGAGTGTGCAAGCTTCAGGCACAGATGGATCTAGGGGCTTACATGATTTTTTTCCAAGATGTGGCCTTTCCCTTCATGGGCACTGCTTTCTTTGTTGGCTTCACTCTCAGGCTGGCTGTTCTTTGAGGTGACTCCAGGTCGGATGTAGACCCTCCAAATCCAGAACCTCAGTGGAAAGAAATCTCCTTCTTCCAGCCCGGCGCGGTGGCTCAAGCCTGTAATCCCAGCACTTTGGGAGGCTGAGGCGGGCGGATCACGAGGTCAGGAGATTGAGACCATCCTGGCTAACACGGTGAAACCTCGTCTCTACTACAAGAATACAAAAAACTAGCCGGGCAAGGTGGCGGGCGCCTGTAGTCCCAGCTACTCGGGAGGCTGAGGCAGGAGAATGGCATGCACCCGGGAGGCAGAGCTTGCAGTGAGCCGAGATTGCGCCACTGCACTCCAGCCTGGGGGACAGAGCGAGACTCCGTCTCAAAAAAAAAAAAAAAAAAAAGAAATCTCCTTCTTCCAAAAAATTCTATCTGAAGGCCTAGAATTGAGCACCAGTGGGCAGATGCCATACATCCAATCATAGGGATTCCCTAGCCTGGAAGAGAATGCACTGATTGGGCATGTGAGGTCACATGACCCTTGGGGTAGGAGGGTAAGGACTGAAAGTCCCTATCTGAAAAGCAACGGAGAGGTGGTTCCCCAGAGAAAAATGCAAGCGCTGTCATCAGGAGAGGCAACGGACACCCGGTCATCATCCCCAATAATTCCCATCCTCCTTTCTCTGGGTTACTACATCCCAGCAAAGTCCCCCAGGTCTTTCCAGAACTTGGTCCCCAGCATCTCAACCTCTTCCCAGAGAAGTGTTTCCCACTGGGCTGCCATCCAGGGACACTTCCAGCCTTTGGGAGGTGCTGGGGATCCTGTCTTTCCCTCTGCAGAAATGAGACAAAGGAGGCCAGGAAGACATATCCCATCCTTTGTGGGGATGGAAGCCGCCTGTCACAGAAACCAGGAGCCCTTTCTGGGCACCATCACATGATTTTCCTCTTTTGTGTTTGCAGAAAATGTGGTGTTAATACAGGATGTTTGACAATGAGGGCAGGATTAAAGGGCAGCCCTAATTGACCAAAGAGTGGGTTTACAACTGGTTACTTTCTAGAATAATTCCATGCAGCAGGCGTGATTAGTCATGTCATCTTCATGTCATTTGCAGTGGAGAAGTTCAATGTCCAAACAGTTTGTGACTGGCGTGCCTGATGCTGAACAGGAACCAGCCACCTCGGCCCACAAAAAGGATACAGCAAGTGTCTCTGAGCTGTGGCCTGACCAGCTGCAAGCCTGTCCCTCCTACATTGCTAGGTGGAATAGGCCACTTTTCTTTTCTTTTCCTTTTATTTATTTTTATTTTTTTTGAGATGAAGTTTCACTCTGTCACCCAAGCCGGAATGCAGTGGCACGATCTCGATTCACTGCAGCTTCCGTCCGCCTCCCGGGTTCAAACGATTCTCCTGCCTTAGCCTTCCAAGTAACTGCACTTATAGGTGCCTGCAACCACGCCTGGCTAATTTTTGTATTTTTAGTAAAGACGAGGTTTTGCCATGTTGACCAGGCTGGTCTCAAACTCCTGACCTCAGGTGATCCACCAGTCTCGGCCTCCCAAATTGCTGGGATTACAGTTGTGAGCCACCGCGCCCAACCCAGAACTTATTTATTATAAGGAAAAACACTCATGTGGTTATGGAGGTTGGCAAGTTCAAAATGGCAGGCTAGAGTCCCAGGGAAGAGCCGGTGCTGCCCTTGAAACCCAAAGGCCGTCTGCTGCAGAACTCCCACGTACTTGGGGAGGTCAGTCTTTTGTTCTATTCAGGATCTCAGCTGACCAGGTGAGGCCCACCCAGGTTATGCAGGGCAATCTGCTTACCACCCACTTAAATGTTAATTTCATCCACACACCTTCACAGAAATACCCAGAATAATGTCTGACTGCATATCTGGGCATCATGGCCCAGCCACGTTGACACATAAAATTAACAATCACAGACATCAACTAAGTGGAGCCATGTAGCATGTGCCCTTTTGCGTCTGGCTTTTTTGGTCCCACCTTATGTCTGTAAGATTTATCCATGTGATTGTATGTTCATCCTTTTACTTTGCTATGTAATACTCCATTGTATTATTATACTACCACTTATTTATATATTTATTTTTATTTATTTTTTTGAGACAAAGTCTTGCTCTGTCGCCCAGGCTGGAGTGCAGTGGCGTAGTCTCGGCTCACTGAAAGCTTTGCCTCCCGGGTTCACGCCATTCTCCTGCCTCAACCTCCCCAGCAAGTGGGACTATAGGCGCCCGCCACCACGCCTGGCTATTTTTTTGTATTTTTAGTACAGATGGGGTTTCACTGTGTTAGCCAGGGTGGTCTCGATCTCCTGACCTCATGATCCGCCCGCCTCGGCCTCCCAACGTGCTGGGATTACAGGTGTGAGCCACCGTGCCCGGCATTACCATTTATTTTTATTGTTGATAAATGTTTGCTTTATTTCCAGTTTGGGGCTGTCATAAATAAAACTGCCATGAATATTTTTGTTTATTCTGTTTGGTGCACATAAATGCTCATTTCTGGGATTGTGGAATTGTTGAGTCACAGGGATTACTATGTCTCACTTCAGTGGGTTTTGACACACCACTTTCAAAAGTGGGTCTATCTGTTCACCTTTCAGCAGTGTGCGAGCATTCCAGTTGCTCTACACCCTTGTATACACTGCATATTGTCAGTCCTTCCGACTCAGCCATTCTAGTAGGTGTGAATTCGTATCTCATTGTGGTTTTGATTACGCCTTTATTTTTTTAAAAATCTCTATTAAAGGAGACCAAAAGCAGACTCTCATCTAACTTTAAAGTTTTTTTTTGTTTGTTTGTTTGTTTTGGGGATGGAGTCTTGCTGTGTCACCCAGGCTGGAGTGCAATGGCGTGATGTCAGCTCACTATAACCTCTGCCTTCTGGGTTCAAGTGATTCTCGTGCCTCAGCCTCCTGAGCAGCTGGGATTACAGGCACCTGCCACTACACCCAGCTAATTTTTGTATTTTTAGTAGAGACGAGATTTCGCCATGTTGGCCAGACTGGTCTCGAACTCCTGACCTCAGGTGATCTGCTTGCCTCGGCCTCCCAAAGTGCTGGGATTACAGGTGTGAGCAACCATACCTGGCCTGGACTCCCATCTAACTTAATCTTCAGAAATATTTCTTTATGAAGATGACCCTATGCATCAGTTCTCAGAGGGATAAACCAGCATTTACCTTGTACTATTCTCTGACAGGAGCTGTGCAAGGAGCTTTACAGATTTTATCCCATGCCATCCTCAAGACAACGCTTTTACATTTATTTTTAAATTTATTATTATTATTATTATTATTTTGAGACAGAGTTTTGCTCTTCTTGCCCAGGCTGGAGTGAAATAGCGCCATCTCGGCTCACTACAACCTCTGCCTCCCAGGTTCAACGATTCTCCTGCCTCAGCCTCCTGAGTAGCTGAGATTACAGGTGCCTGCCACCATGCCCGGCTAATTTTTGTATTTTTAGTAGAGACAGGGTTTCACCATGTTGGCCAGGCTAGTCTCAAATTCCTGACTTCAGGTGATCCACCTGTCTCAGCCTCCCAAAGTGCTGGGATTACAGGCGTGAGCCACTGCACTGGGCCTATTATTATTATTTTTTGAGACAGGGTCTCACTACATTGCCCAGGCTGGTCTCGAACTCTTGAGCTCCTCCCAAAGTGCTGGGATTATAGGCATAAGCCACCACACCCAGCCTCAAGACAATTCTCAAAAGATGTGGACAACCCTGGGGATAGACTAGGCAGACAGGCAGTGCCACCAATCCTGCAAGCCCTGAGCATGAAAATGAGATGTCAGGTCTCCCAGGGAACTGACGCAGCAATTGCTCCTGTGACAGGCACGGTGTGAACATGACAGATGTCGCTGAAAAGAGAAAGCTGCTCTGGATGGAGCTGCTGCAGGAACCAGCTGAGACTTGAGTGCAAACGCTTTTTTTTCCCCATTCATCTCTGCATCAGGACCACAAGTGGCAGAGAACAGGAGCTGAGTCTTTGCCTGCAGTTTGCTGCATTAGCCCTCTGGTGTCTGGGCCAGTGACATGTCCTCACCAATTTCTCGTGAAGATTATAAATGAAGGTATTTTGCTTTGTGAAGAAATGCTTAGAAGAGTCCACTTTCGTTGGACAGGACACCTGAACACGAAACAGCGGGTAGGCATTCTTGAAATAAAAGTGAATCCTGAAGTTTTACATTTATCTATTGAAAGAATCCATTTTCCCCCTATTTCTGTCATTTTGCTGTGGAGTAGTGAAAAATTCATTGCAGACTGGGTTTTGTGAACCACTGGGATAACAGAAAAGTACAGACTTGGTGCCAAACTTAGGTTTAGGTCACAAACCTGGTACTTAGGGCTGCATGACTTTGGCAAAGTCACTTCATCTTTTGAAGACCCAGTTTCTGGGTAAAGGCTTGGAAGGTTATCTGTGGAAAGTACCTGGCACAGCACCCAGTCCATGGGAGGGGTTCAGTAAGTGTCAAATGAATTTCTGTTATATTTCAGGTCCATAATCTTTTAGCTACAAATGCAACATTTTTTAAAACTACGCAAACAGGGAGTGTTTTTCTTATTTTCTTATGCTTGGTTCAAATTCATTTGGCAGCAAAACCTGGCATGAGGCATTTTATAGTCTTTATCCCTATGGGCATAACTATTCATATGTTCTGCTTTAGAAATATTAACATATTTGGCCGGGCGCGGTGGTTCACGCCTGTAATCCCAGCACTTTGGGAGGCCGAGGCAGGCGGATCACAAGGTCAGGAGATCGAGACCACGGTGAAACCCCGTCTCTACTAAAAATACAAAAGATTAGCTGGGCGCGGTGGCGGGCGCCTGTAGTCCCAGCTCCCCGGGAGGCTGAGGCAGGAGAGTGGCTTGAACCCAGGAGGCGGAGCTTGCAGTGAGCCAAGATTGCGCCACTGCACTTCAGCGAGACTCCGTCTCAAAAAAAAAAAAAGAAATATTAACATATTTGATACTGGTGTGTCTTCCCAGCCCTCACAGCGGTGTCACATAGTGTATATGCAATGTACTATATACAATGTACATAGTGCATATGCAATGTACTATATACAATCTGGATCATTCTGAATTCTGATATACATCTGGACTGTAAATGACAAACTAAATTCAGATCCACTTAGAAAAAAAAAATATGTCATCTCATGAACATTAAAAAAAAAAAAAACCCAAGAGTATTCTACCTTCAGGTACAGCTAGATCTGGGACTCAAATGATGTCTGTAGGTTTCTGTTTTTCTCTACACTCAGCTCTGAGTATCTCTGCTCTTCTTTGAGTTTTGGCTTCATTCCCATTCATGCCCAGATAGGGTTTCTTTGCATTGTGGGAAACAGGGTCCTTAGAAACTCTCAATTCTAAGAAAGTGAGACCCTCCCCTGTCCTGGCATCATATATCAAATTTCAATGAAGATTCCAATTGGCTATTCTTGTGGCACGTGCCCACTGCTTGAGCCAATCAGCATGGAGGGGAAATAGGGTCTTGTAATTGGGTCAAGTGCCTACTCCTGCAGCCCTGCTTTGGCTAGGGGGAGAATTGCTAGCTCTGCAAGAGAAGTGTGGGGCCAGCCACGCCAGCAGAGCCCAGGCCATCAATTACAAAGTAGCTGTGTGGCAATCAAGTCCCTCATCCACATTCCCAGCTCCAGGGAAATCCCAGTCTAAGCGAAGGACACCTTGGAGGAGGTGGCGCCTCACACCTTCTGAACCTTTCCTTTTGGCTCTGCGTCTGTGCTGCTTGGTGGCAGGTGCGTCTCTTGTGACAGCCTCACCTCTTGCAGATCCTTAAAATCTCCCTGAATCTGCAGTTGCCTCTTTCTCTGTTCCTCAACGTGACCGGAAGAGCTGCCACAAGCTGTTCCTCTGCTGGAATGTTCTTGGCTCTGTCTCTCACCTGGCGAACGCTGGCTCACTTGTGATTCTCAGTTTAAAGGACAGGTCTTCAGAAAAGGCTTCCCTGACTCTCCAAGGCCTCTCTTCTAATTCCCACCCAATCCCTGCCCTTCTTTTCTTGATTGTGTTCATTCCACTTTGTAATTATATATGAATACTAACTGCGTCTTTATTTGTTTAGAAACCGTCTCCCTGGCTAGACTGTCACAATTTAAAGGCAAGGCCATGTCTATTTCACCCACACTTCTCAGAGCCAGACTCACAGTATGTGTCAACAATTTTTTTTTTTTTGAGACAGAGTCTCACTTGTTGCTCAGGTTGGAGTGCAGTGACATGATCACAGCTTACTGCAGTCTTGACCTCCCCCGGCTCAGGTGATCCTTCCACCTCAAACTCCTAAGTAGCTGGGACTACAGGTGTGTGTTACCATGCCTGGCTAATTTTTGTATTTTTTGTGGAGATGGGATCTTGCCATATTGCCCAGGCTGATCTCGAAATCCTGGGCTCAAGTGGTCTTCCTATCTGGGCCTCCCAAAGTTCTGGGATTACAGACGCGAGCCACCATGCCTGGCCCCAACAAATACTCTGTGAATGAAGGAACGAATGAGCGAGTGAATGGCAAAGCTTGAATTGAAACCCTGGCATCCTTGCCGAGTGGGCTCACTGCTCATCTCTCAGTGTGGTCAGACCCGAATGAGAATGCCTGAGTCTATCTTGTTCTAGGGCACCTTTCTTTCTTTTTGTCAGAACAACTCAGCCATATAAAATTCTAGTTTATCTTTAGGGTTTTTTTTTTTTTTTTTGAGACGGAGTTTCGCTCTTGTTGCCCAGGCTGGAGTGCAATGGCATGATCTCAGCTCACTGCAACCTCTGCCTCCCAGGTTCAAGCGATTCTCCTGCCTCAGCCTCCTGAGTAGCTGGGATTACAGGCATGCACCACCATGCCTCACCTGGCTAATTTTGTATTTTTAGTAGGGACAGGGTTTCTCCAAGTTGATCAGGCTGGTCTTGGTCTTGAACTCCCGACCTCAGGTGATTCGCCCGCCTCAGCCTCCCAAACTGCCGGGATTACAGGCTTGAGCCCCACCGTGCCCAGCTTATCTTTAGTTTTTTGTTTGTTTTTTGAGATGGAATTCTTGCTCTGTCACCCAGGCTGGAGTGCAGTGGTGCGATCTCAGCTCTGTAACCCCTGCCTCCCCGGTTCAAGCGATTCCCCTGCCTCAGCCTCTGGAATAGCTAGAACCATAGGCACCCGCCACCATGCCTGGCTAATTTTTGTATTTTTAGTAGAGACAGGGTTTCACCATGTTGGCCAGGCTGGTCTCGAACTGCTGACCTTAAGTGATCCGCCTGCCCCGACCTCCCAAAGTGCTGGGATTACAGGCGTGAGCCACTGCGACTAGCCGGCAAGGTTTTTTTTTTAAGTTTGAATTTTCCTTTTTGGCTGCCTGGTCATCCTCATTGGTCTTCTGCTTCTTGGTACCAACATTGTCATCCTGATCATTTTTAGCTGCCAGTTCCCCCTCAGCAGCCTCAGCTTGCTCATCTTTATCTCCATCTTCTTTCTCACCATCAACTTCCTCCTCTTCCCCCTTCTTCTCCACCTTCTTCCTCTTCTTTTTTAAAAATATTATTTTATTTTTATTTTATTTTTCTTTCTGGGACAGAGTCTCACTCTGTCACCCAGGCTGAAGTGCAGTGGCACAATCTCAGCTCACTGCAACCTCCACCTCCCGGGTTCAAGCTGTTCTCCTGCTTCAGCCTCCTGAGTAGCTGAGACTACAGGCGCGTGCCACCACGCCTGGCTAATTTTTTGTATTTTTAGTAGAAAAGAGGTTTCACCATTTTAGCTAGGATGGTCTCGATCTCCTGACCTCATGATCCAGCCACCTTGGCCTCCCAAAGTGCTAGAATTACAGGCGTGAGCCACCACACCCAGCCCTCCACCTTCTTCCTCTTCTTTGTCTACCTCATGGTCAGCCTCCTCCTCCCCATTGCCCTCATTAGTATTCCCGTTAGCAGGGGCGTCTCTTTCGTTTTCCACCTCCTCCACAACTTCCTCCTTCTCCTTTAAGTCTTGGTGGTGATCTAGGAGCTGGTGTCCACAGCTGCGTCTGACATGTGGCACGCAGGTGATCTGATGAAGGGGATTAAAAAGAAAGCGAGAGTTCAGGGACTGGTGATAAGGCAGCCTGCCGGAGGTGGCTGCAGTGAGCAGGGAGCCTGATGGCAAATAATACAAAGACGGCTTTTTAGAGCAGCCTGTGGGGGTCTGAGCACTTTTATTAACTCTGCCTGCAAGAACCAGATTTCTCTGAGTCCTCAGCATCCTCAGTGGCTTGTACAGTAGCTCCACAGACCCCCACCTGGCCCCACTCACCTCTGAGTGAGTGTGGTTGGTTTGTGTTGTCGCCTGGATAATTACCATGGTAACAGCTTCCTGGTAGATGTAGAGTGCTGGGATTATGGGTGTGAACCACCACGTCCAGCCCCACACTTTTTTTTTTTTTTTTTTTTGAGATGTTTTGCTCTGTCGCCCAGGCTGGAGTACAGTGGCACGATCTCGGCTCACTGCAACCTCTGCCTCCCAGGGTCAAGCAATTTCCCCTGCCTCAGCCTCCCAAGTAGCTGGGATTACAGGCGTCCACCACCATGCCCAGCTAATATTTTTATATATTTAGTGGAGACAGGGTTTGTCATATTGGTCAGGTTGGTCTTGAACTCCTGACCTCAGGTGAACCGCCTGCCTCAGCCTCCCACAGTGCTGGGATTACAGGCATGAACCACTACGCCCGCCCCCCACGCCACCCCCACTTCTAAACCATCAGATCTCATGAGAACTCACTGTCATGAGAACAGCAAAGGGGAAAATCTGCCCCCAGGATTTAGTCACCTCCCACCAGGTCCCTCCCTCAACATTGGGAATTACAATTCAACATGAAATTTGGGGAGGGGCACACAGCCAAACCATATCAAGGCCCATGACCCAAGCTTAGCCAATCAGAGTCCTTCCCTGGGACTTGTCTAATCCCTGGTCATGATGCTGTACGGCTGTGAAGCTGCACCCCGTGTGGCCGTGGGTCTCCTCAGGGAGACAGCCATTCTGAGACTCAGACGGACTCACCAGGAGCAGCAACAACAACAGAAGGCCCTTCGAATAGCAATGACCCCATTTAGTGGGCATCCCCGATGTGCCAGGCACTTTGCACACATTTTTCCTAAAACCTCCACCAACATTAGTTTCCTTTTCTGCAAAATGGGGATGACGACGCTCTGGGAGGCTAAGGTGCTTGTCCAAGATTTCAACATGGCAGAGCCAAGGTTCCAACACAGAGAGGCGTACCTGCAAACCCTGCAGCCTCTGAGCTGGCCTGTAGGATGCTGCTTGCCACCCATCTTGGGGAGTCCCCTGCCTTAGACCTTGTTCTTGGCCCAGGAGAACTGAGGGCATCCTTTGTATAGCTCTGTGTTCACAGTGGGTGAGGGTGGGCACATGTCTGGCTGAGCGTGGGGTGAACAATAGACCCAGTGCCAAGGTCTCCAAAGCCTTCCCTCCCACCCCTCCTCTCGCTCCCTCAGGGCAGATGCATTTGGGGTCACAGTGGAAGCTACTCTCATGAATACCTATGTGACAAAGGGCTGCTTCATGGAAGAGAAAGTCTCTCTGCCCAACACTAAGCCAAGCGCCAGTTAAACAGCTGTAAAGCACATCCATTCCAAGGAAGCATTAAAAAAAAAAAATCCTATATCTCCCATGTAGGTAGGCACATCCCAGGGAGGCTGGGGCAGAGCTGCTAATGGCCAGGGGAATGGCTGGTGCATCTCTCAAAATTGGATCACAACAGCTCCTGGCTCCATCAGCCAGAACAGGATGGCATGCACTCCCGAGGGGTCTCTGCGACCCTGGAGCAGTGCTGGGGGGCTCTCTGGAGGACAGGAAGGCCCCTCTGCGCCAGATTTTCAGCAACATCAGGATGTGGAGAGAGCCCAGCTCACCACATCCCCTTGGCGAACTATGACAAGAAATGCACCAGCTTTCAACACAGCTCTTGTTCTCCATCAATGGGTTCCATTGTATGCACAAATTCCCCAGCACCAGGAGTTGGTTCTGTGCCCTGGCCAGAGTCTCAAACCAAGGGACCTGGTCTCCTCCATGCCCTTCCTCAGGGTTGTGCAGCATCCCCAAAGTCTGGTCAAAGAGCTTCACCTCAGGGAGTCTCCTTTCACTTTTATCTGTGGAGTAGCTGGGAGGGTGGAGAGCCACAGGAACCACTTGGCCATCCGTCCTCGGGGCACTTGAGCCTTTGAGGTTTTCCCCACTGGCCCCACTTCACTGCCCTCCACTTGATATTCCTCATTCAAGTCCAGGGCAGAGATTGGCAAACTACTACCTGTGGCCCACCACTTGTTTTCCTAAATAAAGTTTTATTGGAACACGGCCATGCTCATTATTTATATATTGTTTATGGCTGCTTTGTCCTTACAATGGTAGAGTTGAGTAGTCATGACAGAGATGGTACAGTTCACAAAGCTTAAAATATTTACTATCTGGTCCTTTATTCTTTTTTTCTTTTCTTTCTTTTCTTTTTTTTTTTTTTTTTTTGAGATGAAGTCTCGCTCTGTCGCCCAGGCTGGAGTGCAGTGGCACGAACTCGGCTCACTGCAAGCTCCGCCTCCTGGGTTCACACCATTCTCAAGCCTCAGCCTCCCAAGTAGCTGGGACTACAGGTGCCCACCACCACACCTGGCTAATTTTTTTGTATTTTAGTAGAGACAGAGTTTCACCGTCTTAGCCAGGATGGTCTTGATCTCCTGACCTCGTGATCCGCCCGCCTCAGTCTCCCAAAGTGCTGGGATTACAGACATGAGCCATGGCACCCAGCTGTATCTGATCCTTTAAAGAAAAACTTTACCTTCCCGTGATCTAGGTCCAAGAAGAACTACAGCCAATTAACTTTTGGCATTTCTATTGTTTTGGCGCCATTGACTGATTCATTCATTAGACAAATATTTCTTGAGTATCTACTATCCACTAAGCTCTCAGCTAGGTGCTCAGAATACAGAGATGGACAAGGCAGACATGTATGTGCCTGTTGCCAAGGAAAGCAGAGGAGATGACCACTGTGCAAGCAGCTCACACATTGTTAGTTACAATTGTGTTGAGTGTTACAAAAGAGAGGGTGGTGTGCTTTGGACTCAGCCAACGGGTCAGGGACAGCTTCCTGGTGAGAGTAATATGTCAGCTAAGACCTCGAGGATGAGGAGGAGTTAGCCAGGTCAATGGACTGGGGAGAGAGAGGATGGAGACTCCTCTAGACAGAGAGCCCAGCCTGGGCCAGGCAGGACAGACCACGGCTCCCTCCAGGAATAGAGTGAGGTCCTGGGAGGAAACATGGAGGTTGAACTTCCAGAGATGAACCATCACTCTACCACGACTGGATCTGAGGAGGGACTGGGATTTATCCCTTCTTCCTCAAGACTCTGAGGTTTCTATTTTCCCTGTGCAAAGCTCAGTCTTCTTCTTTTTTTTTTTCCTTGAGACGGAGTTTCACTCTTGTTGCCCCGCTGGAGTTGCAGTGGTGCGATCTCGGCTCACTGCAGTTTCTGCCTCCCTGTTCAAGGGGTTCTCCTGCCTCAGCCTCCTGAGTAGCTGGAATTACAGGCACCTGCCACCACGCCCAGCTGATTTTTGTAGTTTTGGTAGAGATGGGGTTTCGCCATGTTGCCCAGGCTGGCCTCAAACTCCTGACCTCAGGTGATCTGCCCGCCTCAGCCTCCCAAAGTGCTGGGATTACAGGCATGAGGCACCCTGCCCGGCCAAAGCTCAGTCTTAATTCAGATCAACATACAGGTTGTGAAGTGGAATTGCCCAATTTGGTAGCCACTAGCTACGTGTGGTAATTGAAATCTAAATTAAAATTAATATAAATAAGCTTTAAAATGTTCAGATCCTTGGGGTCACACTAGCCATAGTGCAAGTACTCAAGAACCACAGTGACCCCCCGTCAGACAGTGCTGCTGGAGGACATTTCCAGCATAGTAGAACATTTCCCTGGACAGCATGGCCTCGGGAAGGGCCCTGCCCCATCCTTCATCAAGAAGCCACCATGTGAGGATTTGTTTTTCAAATGGAAAAATAGATTCTGGGCATTGGGGTTTCGGATCTTCTGCCCATGATCAAGCTGTGTGATCTTGGGCGAGTTACTGAATTTCTTCAAGCCTCAGTTTCACCATCTGCAATATAGGCCCAGAGCAGTGTTTGGTGTATTATAGGCAGGGCTCCCTAAATGGCAGCTGAAATAGTTTTAACTTTTGTAGTAGAGTGAAAAAAAAAGTACAACCTTAACAATGGCCCCTAGGATCTCTATTAGAGAGAAAATTGTTTTTGTTTGTGAGAGCATCATGCTAAGTTGCTATTGGGGGAGGCTGGACTCTGGGGGATGGGCTGCTTGAGTCTGCACTGGGAGATCAGGAACCTGTGTGTTATAGGAGCAGGGAGGAGGCAGAGAAGTGGCAGGAGGCTGGGAACCACAAGGGATAGAGTGGGTGTGTGGCAGGCGCTGAACACATTCATTGGCTTGAACTGGAGCTTAGCTCTTCATCCCTCCATCCATTCATTCACTCATATATCTGACAGGCCTATTTTAGCTGTATATGTCCAAAAACCTAATTGAAGGAAAAAGTTATGACTTATGTGACAGAATCATAAGCCAGAGGTGAATCAGATCTGGCTTTAGGGAAAGCTGGATGCAGGGCTCTAGCTGAACAAAAGGATGAGGGTTCTCTCTCCTCTTTTTTGGCCCCACTTTTTCCATCTCACAAGATGGCGCCCAGGAGCTCCAGGGCCGAGTGGGTTTCCTGATTGCAGACGAAGGGAACAGCAAGAGCCTTCCAGGGATCCCGGTGTCAGTCTCCTTGTGAGTCTTTGGGTTAGACTGGGTCACGTGCTTATCCCCGAGCTCATGGAACAGAACAGTCTACTTGGCTCCGGCTCTCAATATTCCTCACGGGCAGGGCCAAAGAAGTTAAGGAACAAAGTAATTGAAGGGTCAACAAATTAAGGAAGCCAAGGAACATGGAGAAAGCTGAGTGGATCCTGGGCATGGAACAAGAGGTGTCCACCATAACGGATTCACTCGACTCTCTAGGGCTGGGCTCTCGGGGCAGCAGAAAACAAGCTGAGCCCTCGGCCTGCATGGAGCTTTCATTCTATTGGAAGGAAATAGCCTCATCCCGACGGCCCTTCTCTCCCTGCCCTGGGGAGACTGGAGACAGAGCCTCCTCTCCCTCCTGGTCTGAGTCCAGCCCCAGGAAAGGAATGAAATTAACCGTCCATTGTGTTAGTGACACTTCCTGGGAGCAACAAAGGGCCTTTCACAGTGAGAAAATGAAGCAAGTAGATGCCGGACGACCTGGAAGTCACAGAACGTGGTTGTCGAGGTGCCAGATGGAAAATGCCCAACAGGTCATGTTCAGAAATTGAAGCTGAAACAGACACGCTCTTGAAAAAAAAATCCATATATGGCTGGCATTTCAGATGCACTTTGTGAAGTCAAGGACACTAGGCTGGGTACTCAGAAACAGGAAGCACCTGGAAGGTCCTGGAAAAATCAGTAAGCAGTGGGAGCCAAGTTCTCTTTCGGGTCCGCCCTCACTCTGCTGGGTCCAAGCAGCTGTGGACCAAGGGAGAACTGAAGCACCTGGCATTTGGCCTCAGTCCCCATCCCTCTCCCTGCCATGCAAACCCCTCTCAATGGAAAATTCTAGGCAGAGGGAGTATCAAGAAAACAGACGGTGGAGGCAGGGAGCATGGAAGAACCAAGGGACTAACAGCAGAGAGCAGAGAGGGGGACGGCAGGCGGGGAACGGGCCGGGGTGGTTAGCCAGGCCAAAACTTGGAGGAGTTTGGAATCCAAGGACATGAGCCTCCTCATTATCCCAAGAGCCCCCGGATGCTCAGTGGGAGTGAAGCTGGCGGGTGGGGGTCAGGACTCTATTCATCTCCCAGGGCTGCCCTAAAACAACAGAAATCTATTCTCACACTTCTGGAGGCTACAAATCAGAAACCAAGGTGCCGGCAGAGCCATGCTGCCTCTGAAGTCCCTAGGGGAAGTCCTTCCTTGCCTGGTCTGGCTTCTGGTGGCTCCTATCCATCCTGGCGTTCCTCAGTTTGCCGCTGCGTTGCTCCCGTCTCTGCCTCCGTCTTCAAATGGGCTTTGTTTGTGTATCTCTGTGTGTCCTCTCCTCTTCTTATAAGGACACCACTCATTGGGTTTAGTGTCCACCCTAATCCAATATAACCTCATCTTAACCAATTACATCTAGGAAGCCCCTATTTTCAAATAAAGTCACGTTCTGAGGTTCTGGTGGACGTGAATTTTGGGGGGAACACCATTCCATCAATGACAGTGGCCAGATACGATTTTCACTTGACAAAAAGGACTCCAGCAGCATGAAGAAGGTTTGAAGGAGGCCAGTTTGGAATCAGGAGACAGCTAGGAGGCAGGAGAGAGGTGGAGAGGGCCTAGGCCAGGATGGGGGTGGTGGCGAGGGAAGAAAGTGCATGGCATTGAAAGATGTTGAGGAAGGAAAATCCACAGGATGGGTGGGATGTGGGGGCAGAGTGAAAGGTGGACTGTGATAACGCCACCAGGCCAAGTGTGGTGGCTCACACCTGCAATCTCAAAACTTTGGGAGGCCAAGGAAGGAGGATTGCTTGAGGCCAGGCATTTGAGACCAACCTGGGCAACATAGACTTCATCTCTACAAAAAAAACCAAAAAAACAAAAACCAAAAAATTAGTCAGACATGGGGCGCACCTGTGGTCCCAGCCACATGGGAGGCTGAGGCAGGAGGATTGCTTGGGCCCAGGAGCTCAGCGCTGCAGGGAGCTGTGATCAGGCCACTGCACTCCAGCCTGGGTGACACAGTGAGACCCTGTCTCAAAGGGGAAAAAATGGAGACTCCCCAGCTTTCTGGGTGGCTTATCAGTCTTATTTTCTGGGAACACAATTTGGTGAGGCTTAGAATATGATACAAAATAGACAGGCAGAGGCAAAGAAAGAAATGCTTTTTAAAAAGAGAGAGAAGAGGCCGGGCGTGGTGACTCACGCCTGTAATCCCAGCACTTTGGGAAGCCGAGGCGGGTGGATCACGAGGTCAGGAGATCGAGACCATCCTGGCTAACACGGTGAAACCCTGTCTGTACTAGAAATATTAAAAAAAAAAAAAAAAA
>NW_016814761.1:6089300-6093254 GCF_001698545.2 Rhinopithecus bieti | reverse complement strand
GCTGTGAGCTGGGCGTGGCTGGGAGGCTGTGAGCTGGGCGTGGCTGGGAGGCTGGGGGTACTGGAAAATCAGGAGGTGGACAGTTTATCCTGGGGTGAGGGTCTTGAGTCTACACAAAGTAATGCTTCCGCCTTTTAATCAGAGATTTGTGAGTTTCTTTCTTTCTCTTCCAAGAAAGTTTTGCTTTGTTTTGTTGTTTTGAGACAGGGTCTCACTCTGTCATCCAGGCTGGAGTACAGTGGCATGATCAGGGTCCACTGCAGCCTTGACCTCCCAGACTCAAGCGATCCTTCCGCCTCAGTCCCCAGAGTAGCTGGGACTTCAGGTGTGCACCACCATGCCCAGCTAATTTTTGTATTTTTAGTAGAAATGGGGTTATGCCATGTTGCCTAGGCTGGTCTCGAACTCCTGGACTCAAACAATCTGCCTGCCTCCGCCTCCCAAAGTGCTTGAATTACAGGCATGAGACACTGTGCCCAACCATTCTTTAATTTATGTAAACACAGCCCATGTTCATTGGGAGGAATGTGGAACAGACAGACAATCACAGAGCAGGCCTCTCCACGGGAGATTCCCTGCTGTTGGGTCAGCAGCGGGCGTGACTCACCTTCAGGAGCCCTTCCTAGCACCGGGCATCCTGCTGTTCACTCGCCACTCACCCTTAGATTCCCAGATATGCAAACTAATGTACTCTAGACAGGCACGACCCTCTGTGTCTTCTTGTAATATTAAAAAAAAAAAAAAAAAAAAATTGGGGGCCCGGTGTGGTGGCTCACATCTGTAATCCCAGCACTTTGGGAAACCGAGGTGGGCAGATCACTTGAGGCCAGGAGTTCGAGATCAGCCTGGGCAACATGGTGAAACCCCGTCTCTACTGAAAATACAGAAATTAGCCAGGTGTGGTGGTGCATGCCTGTAATATCAGCTACTCAGGAGGCGGAGGCAGGAGAATCACCTGAATCCAGGAGGTGGAGATTGCACTCCAGCCTGGGCGACAGAATGAGACTCGGTCAGAAAAAAAAAAAAAAAATTTGCGGGGGGGCCAGGCATGGTGGCTCAAACCTGTAATCCCAGCACTTTGGGAAGCTGAGGTGGGTGGATCACTTGAGGGCAGGTGTTCAAGGCCAGCCTAGGCAACTTGGCGAAAACCTCGTCTCTACTAAAAATACAAAAATTTGCCAGACATGATGGAGTGCACCTGTAGTCCCAGCTACTCAGGAGGCTGAGGTGGGAGGATCACTTGAACCCGGGAGCAGAGGCAGAGGTTGCAGCGAGCCATTGCACTCCAGCTTGGGTGACAGAGTGAGACCCTGTCTCAAAAAAAACCAACAACAATTTTTTTTTTTGAGATACTTGTAGATTCACATACAATTGAAAGGAATAATTCAGGGGGATCTCGTGTATTCTTCACCAAGTTTCCTCAAGTGGTAAGTTCATGCATAACCAGAGTGTAGTATCACAATCAGGAAGTGGACGTCGATACAAGCCTCCCACACAGTCGGATGCCCCCAGTTGTTCCTGCATGCGCTTGTGTTATTTAGTCCTGTATCATTTTATCACACGTGTAGGTGGGTGCGATCCTCACCGCAGGTCAAGACGCAGGACGGTTCTGTCTTGGTCAGTTTGGGCTGCTGTAACAAATAACACCCTAGACCAGGTGGCTACAGCAGTCCATATTTACTTCTCTCAGTTCTGGATGCTGAGAAGTCCAAGATCAAGGTGCTGGCAGACCCCGTATCTATGACCCGGCGAGATCACAATGTGTTTAACCTTGGATGCTTGATTTACGGACATCCATCCTCTGGTTGTGTCCTCACCAAGGCCAGAAGGAAAATCATCTCTCTCCTGTCTCTTGTAATCCCAAATATGAGGGCTCCGCCTTCATGACCTCATCACCCCTCAAAGGCCCCACCTCCTAATACCACCCGAATACCGTCACACTGAGAATTAGGCTTGCGCACGTGAATCTGCGCGAATGCAAGCATGCTGTTTGCATCAAGCTCTGTCACATCGGCCCCTCATCTGCCCTTTCTACGGCCACAGTCGCTTTCCATTCCTTCCCACCCTGATAGCCGCTCAACTGTTCTCCATTGCTATAATTTTGTCACTAAAAGAATATTAGACAGGCCGGGTGCAGTGGCTCATGCCTGTAATCCCAGCACTTTGGGAGGCTGAGGTGGGCAGATCGCTTGAGGTCAGGAGTTCAAGACCAGCCTGGCCAATATGGTGAAATCCCATCTCTACTAAAAATACAAAAATTAGCCAGGCATGATGGCGGGCGCCTGTAATCCCAGCTACTTGGGAGGCTGAGATGGGAGAATCACTTGAACCCGGGAGGCGGAGGTTGCAGTGAGCTGAGATGGTACCATGGCACTCCAGCCTGGGCGATAGAGCAAGTCTCCATCTCAAAAACAAAAACAAAACAAAAAAACAAAAACAAAAGAATGTTAGATAAGTGGAATTATACATCATGGAACCTTCTGAGATTTTTTTTTACATGGCAGAATGCCCTTGGGTCTCCATGTAATTTTGCGTTCTATAGCGTGAGGAATGTATTCAAGTACACAGCGAGATCACAGTGTGTTTAACCCCCTCCTGCTGTGTAGGTTATTTTCACTTAAACATTATTTTGAATTATGCTGTGGCAAATATCCTTGAAGCT
This sequence comes from Rhinopithecus bieti, assembly GCF_001698545.2. NCBI lineage: Eukaryota > Metazoa > Chordata > Mammalia > Primates > Cercopithecidae > Rhinopithecus > Rhinopithecus bieti. Next base: position 6,090,592 of record NW_016814761.1, on the reverse strand, counting down.
GAGTATACATTTGTATAAAGATTTATTTCTTAAGACAGGTTCCTTGCACTGGACTTGCTGGGTCAGTAGTCTCGCCAGGTTTTAAAGGCATTTCACCTAATTGCCCACTACAAGCAAGGTTCTCATTTTTACCCCTCCAGCTGGTGAGGGAGACAGTTTGGCTCCCTACATCCTTGCATCCTTTCTTAAGGAGAAAACTCCTGTCCCCTGAAGCTCATCTCAGGCCCAGGACTGCTAGGAGTGGACAGAAAGGGGACAAGAGCAGAGGAACCATCTGAGCATCAGTGAGAGAGGGGACGGGGCCTGGGCTCTGGCCAGGCTCTGCAGCACAGGGTCCCAGTTTTGATGAAGAATTATGTGACAGCCCTACCAATAGGACATGGGGAGGGAGTAGACCCTTCTCTGCCTTCTCCCTCTCAGCCTCCTGGACCACTTGTTCCACTTACAAGACATCTTCACAGTGCAGGGGTCACAGGCATAGACACAGGGGGCCGGACAGCTCACAGAAATGGTGATGGAAGGAAAACATGCCCCCACTCCTTTCTCCCAAGACACTCATCCTCTTCTCCAGCGCTCTGCCTCCCTCCCCAGGTTTTCACAGATACAAGAGCACCGCAAGAAAAAGTCTCCTTTCCCCTTCACCAGCACAGCCCAGACATGCTCCAGCCTCAGGCCCTTTGTCTTTACCGGTCCCTCCAGCTGGTGGGCTCTTCCCGCACTCACCCCTCCCCTTCTGCAGGTTTCCCCCAGTGCCACCTTCCCAGTGAGGCCTTCCTTATCCACCCACAGCACTCTTAACCCATTTTCCTGCTGAAATTTTCCTATTAGCATTTATCACCAGCCACAAGCTATGCATTTTATGTATTCATCTATATTTGTAATCTGTTTTTTCTGTTTTGCTGTCTTGTTCCATGCTGTATTCTCAGTGCCAAAAACAATGCCTGCTGTGCAGGAAGCACTCAAAACGTCTTATTGAACGAATGAGTGAATGAATCAACACATGAATGGGTGGATGAAAGACCAGACAAATAAAACAGTGGACAGAAGCAGTAGAAGGAAGGAAGGAAAGAAAACAGAAAAAGAAGGAAGGGAGAAAGAGAAAAAAAAAAAAAGAAAAGAGAAAAGGGAGGAAGAAAAGAAAGAAAGGAAAATTTAAAAGGAAAGAAAGAAAATAAAGGAGAAAAGGAAGAGAGGAAAGAAAGAAAGAAAAAAGGAAAAAAGAAAAATAAAGAAATAAAGAAGGCCGGGCGCGGTGGCTCAAGCCTGTAATCCCAGCACTTTGGGAGGCCGAG
>NW_016814761.1:6029207-6088573 GCF_001698545.2 Rhinopithecus bieti | reverse complement strand
GCTTGGTCTAGCCACCTGCGTGCTTTGGGCCAGGGGCTTGGTCTAGCCACCTGCGTGCTTTGGGCCAGGGGCTTGGTCTAGCCACCTGCGTGCTTTGGGCCAGGGGCTTGGTCTAGCCACCTGCGTGCTTTGGGCCAGGGGCTTGGTCTAGCCACCTGCGTGCTTTGGGCCAGGGGCTTGGTCTAGCCACCTGCGTGCTTTGGGCCAGGGGCTTGGTCTAGCCACCTGTGTGCTTTGGGCCAGGGGCTTGGTCTAGCCACCTGTGTGCAGTGAGGAGCTGGGCTGATAGGCACTGAGAGGTGGTGATGTGGGACATGCAGGGTGAATCCCCTCCCCCAGGGGTGGGGGCTCAGGTTCTGGACGGGTGAGGGACCCGGCCTTTCCCTGCTGGAGCCCCAGGTGCCAACTGCAAGCCCTTGCAAGGAGCACCCATCTCAGTGAGAGGCTCTGACCCCAGTGGATCTCCGGGTGCCAGCAAGAGGCAGGTGTCACCTTTGCAAGGTCCAGACTCAGCCAGTTCTGCTCCCGGGGGTGTGATTTCATGAGGTGGCGAGAGCTTGTCAGCACTGGTGCTGCATGTAGTCAGATGGATGCACAGATGTTTGAAACTCGGAAAGGCGTTAAAGAGGCTTCTGGGCAATTGAGGGGGTTGGGGGAAGAAGAATCTTCTAGCAGTAAAACAACCAGTCACCCAGGACCGTGAGGGGCCTTGGTGGGACTGAGAAGTGGGTCTATCCGTGTGAAGGGCTGCGTCGGGCACGAGCCTTCCCTCACAGCGTGGTGATGGGGCTCACTACCCAGGGCCCAGCTCGAGGGGTTCAATTCTCCCCTTCAGGGGCAAGTAGGGAGGCTCCTCCTCCCCACCCTGCCAAGCATCCCAGGATCTCCCATCCCCTTTGGGTTTGACACAGGTCCCAGGTGCTGACAGTTCATTCTGCCGTTCGTTCCCCGACTGTCTCATTCATTCAGAAGCACATGTACATTAAACATCTGCCACGAGGGATCCTTAAGGGAACAGAAGACAAAGCTCTGGTCTTCTGGCTCCCGCATCTGAGTGGGGCAGATGGTAGACGGTAAACATGTGGGTTTGCCGTGTGAGGTGGGGAGTTGTGGGAAGTTCTCCTCCAAGAGAAGACTGGGTGGTCAGTGGGAGAGAGTTCTGGGTTGACTTTGCACAGAATGTTAATTTTTTTTTTTTTTTTTTTTGAGACAGAGTCTCATCTGTCACCGAGGCTGGAGCACAATGACGCGATCTCGGCTCACTGCAACCTCCCCCTCCCAGGTTCAAGTGATTCTCCTGCCTCAGCCTCCCGAGTAGCTGGGACTACAGGTGTGTGCCACCATGCCCGGCTAATTTTTTGTATTTTTAGTAGAGATAGGGTTTCACCATGTTGGTCAGGCTGGTCTCGAACTTCTGACCTCAGGTGATCCACCCACATAAGCATCCCAAATTGCTGGGATTATAGGCGTGAGCGGCCGTGCCCAGCTGAGGAAGATATAATATTAACCAAGACAGCACAACAAGAGCTATAAAGGGAGGTCCTTGGGTTTGTGGGGAAGCCACAGGGACTTAACCTACAAAGAAACACACACCTTGCTTAGTCTGAGACTCTTTGCTTGAAAATGAATTCTCATGGGGAACTTTTCTGCAACCCAGGACACTTTTAGAGGAATTCAGAAACACTTACCGAGAGCTTCCTGTGTTTTAGGTGCTGAGATATGATGCTGAGGCCAAAAGAGGCATGGTCTGTGTGATGCTTAATACTGAGTGTCGACTTGATCGGACTGAAGGGTGCAATGTTGATCCTGGGAGTGTCTGTGAGGGTGTTGCCAAAGGAGATTAACATTTGAGTCAGGGGGCTGGGGAAGGCAGAGCCATCCTTAATCGGGTGGGCACCACCTAATCGGCTGCCAGAGAACATAAAGCAGGCAGAAAAATGTGAAAAGAGAGATGGGCCGCGCCTCCCAGCCTACATCTTTCTCCTGTGCTGGACGCTTCCTGCTCTCAAACATCAGACTCCAAGTTCTTCAGTTTTGGAACTCAGACTGGCTCTCCTTGCTCCGCAGCCTGCAGATGGCCTGTTGAGGGACCTTGTGATCGTGTAAGTTAATACTCAATAAACTCCCCTTTACACACATACACACACATATATATCCTATTAGTTCTATCGCTCTAAGAGAACCCTGACTAATACCGTCTGTCTCCTACATCTCATGGTCTCACTGGGAGACAGATGATAAGCATTAACCAAATGACCCGATGAATGGATGAGCAGGTACAGCTTGATAAGTGTGGGGCCAGGGAGAGAAGGGGTGCTCCGGTTGCTTTTAAAAAGGGGCTTTGATCCAGTTTGCCATGGATGTCTTTGCTGGGGGGAGCCCCAAAACTTGAGCAGACTTTGATCAGATGCGAAGCAGAGAGAACAGTGTCCCAGGCAGAAGGCCAATGTGTGCCAAAGCCAGAGGGGGACAGAGGAGCCTCAGGCCAGCATGACAGTGCCCTGTGAGGGAGGGGCAAGGAGGTGGGAGAGGAAATGCTGAGGTCCCAGGGCTAGACTTAAAAATGTCACCTATGGGCCGGGTGCAGTGGCTCACGCCTGTAATCCCAGCACTTAGGGAGGCCTAGGCAGGTGAATTACTCGAGGTTGGGAGTTTGAGACCATCCTGGCCAATATGGTGAAACCCCGTCTCTACTAAAAATACAAAAATTAGCTGGGCGTGGTGGTGGGCACCTGTAATTCCAGCTACTCAGGAGACTGAGGCATGAGAATCGCTTGAACCCAGGAGGCGGAGGTTGCAGTGAGTCGAGATCGTGCCACTGCACTCCAGCCTGGGTGACAGAGAGAGACTCCATCTCAAAAAACAAACAAAAACCATCACCTACGGCCATTCAAAGATTTCATCATTGGAGCTCTGTAAAGCCAGAGACCGAGTTTAGCAGGATTTAACTGACACAATCAGTGTTCTGAAGAGGTCGCTCTGGTCAGATTCTCTTCTGCTACCTTCCCTCCTCTCCTACCTACTGGGGTCCTCGGACTGGAGCCAAGGAGCAGAGAGGCTGAGATTTACCACGACGTGACAGAAAGGGCTGTCATTTCATTTGAGCCAGCCGCTGCACAATGATTGTCATCTTGCCAATTACCATCCTGTTTCCAAAAGCACTTTACTGCTGAAGAATGAATGGGGCTCGATATGGCCTTATATAACAGTTGGACTTCCTTGCCGGCTTGAAAACGAGCTCCTGTCAGACTATCAGCCCTTAAGAGCATGCCTTGGATCTGATAAACAGACGTTGACAAATGGGAGGTTGGAAGGTGGTGCCAGGCTCTGTGGTTTGGACTGGTCCTACGAGCGAAACAATAGAAGAGGCTAACCATCTGCAGAAGAGAAAAGAGGAAGGGAAACTCAGCCTGAGACACAAAGAGGAAGTGTAGGAGACAGAGGTGCTACAGTGGACGAGGTCCTAGTCCCACCCCTGTTACTACAGCCTTGCAGACTACTGCCTGCCCACCAGCAGGATGCCACGTTTGTAAGGTGAGTAGACGTTCTGTTGATTTCACTAACCTTCCTTCCTGTGATGCCTCCTTCAGGAATAAAGGGGTGGATGAGGTTGCAAGGATGGAGGTGGGAAGGAAGAGTGGCAGACAATTCTGTAGAGAGCTTTTGCAGATGATGAGTTGCCCTTCACGCTTGCTGATGTTCACTTAGAAACTGTAAAGCCTTTACTGCTGTTGCCATTGGATGGTTTTGGACAGAGCTAGGCACATTCTCTTGCACAGGGCTACTTGAGACCATGGACAACTGGCCAGAGACTTGGCTGCAAGTCTACCCTGCTGACCTGTTAGGAGTTCGGGGAACCACACAGAGACCCCACTTGGGCATACTTATAGGACAACATCTATTATTTGGATGGACAGGAGACGGAGACAAGATCTGCTCAACCAAATCCACTTCCCCAGCTTTGATCATGTAGGCCACTGTTAGGCATGTATTCTCTTAAATGCAGCCCGAAGAATCCCCAGTTAATACACCAGAGGGCCCCCTGAATATTCTTGCCAAAGCCTTTGAGTGTGCAAGGCCTTGAGCCAGCAAGTAAGAATTCCATTCCTTGTGTTGTGCTGCCCTGGTGGATTTCTGAAGCGGTGCTATTTGGCTCTTTCTTGATACAATGCATGGTTTAGAGAAGTAGCTCTTCAGATTTTATTCCCGGAGCCTTCTTCTTTTTAAGACCCATCATGTGGCTGGAGCAGGGCTTCTCTGCCTGAGCACTATTCACCTTATGGGCGAGATCATTTCATGTTGTGGAATGATGTTCCATGTGGCAGGGCATCCCTGTCTTCCACTCACTAGATGCCAGTAACACCCTCCCTAGTTGTGACAACCAAAAACGTCCCCAGGGAGCAGAACTGTTTCCTGTTGAGAACCATTGGACTAGAGGAATAATCTAGAATCAGATTTGTATACTGTCTACCAAAATTCTAAGCGTCTCTCTCTGCTAATCTACCTGTTTCTTTACCTGTGTCAAGACTGCCATGCAATCTTGGTTACATTCTCATTCACAGCTAGGATGACTGTAGCAGAACTATCATAAAGAGGGAGGGCCATCTTCCTATGGCCTCATTGGTTTGCCAGAAACACTTGAGCAAATTCTGGGTCACTGCTGGGCAGAAGTGAGGACTTGAGAAAGTGTTCAGACAGCTGCTTCAGAGCTCCTCTCACAGTTAGACTGAGATGGGGGACAGTCGAGAGGCTCAGTAACGTCCATGGATTTGGCCCCAAATTGGCTATGGAGAGTAGGCTGGAACTTTGGAAAACAATAATAGATTGCCGGGCGCGGTGGCTCACACCTGTAATCCCAGGACTTTGGTAGACTGAGGCGGGCGGATCACAAGATCAGGAGATCGAGACCACCCTGGTTAACACGGTGAAACCCCGTCTCTACTAAAAATACAAAAAATTAGCTAGGCGTGGTGGTGGGTGCCTGCAGTCCCCCAGCTATTCAGGAGGCTGAGGCAGGAGAACGGCGTGAATCTGGGTGGTAGAACTTGCAGTGAGTGGAGATTGCACCACTGCACTCCAGCCTGGGCGACAGAGTGAGACTCTGTCTCAAGAAACAAACAAACAAAAAATTATAGATTTTATTTTCTTTTCTTTTTTTTTTTAGACAGAGTCTCATTCTATTGCCCAAGCTGGAGTGCAGTGGTGCGATCTCATGCCTAAGTCTCCCCAGTAGCTGGAATTACAGGCGTGCGCCACCATGCCCAGCTAATTTTTGTATTTTTACAAAATACAAAGATGGGGTTTTGCCATGTTGGCCTCAGGCAATCCACCCACCTCGGCCTCCCAGAGTGCTGGGATTACAGGCATGAGCCACTGCGCCTGGCCAATAATTTTTGTATTTTCTTGTTGGAGGCCATCACTCCTAGATTTGAGATGAGTTAGGTGTCAAAACAGGAAGCGGAGCTTTTGGTAGAGTGAAGAGGCATTTCCAGCACCCACATGGGCCTTGAGAATCAAGAGACCTCATTGCAAGGAAATGCTCTTGGATGGGAAGTGAAGGCCCTGCCACTGGTGGGGCTCACTCTGCCCACAAGGCCAAACAGCGCCCAGTCTCAATGGGGGAACCTGGGAGTGTCGGGGTTTTGTCTAACATCTTGGAATGATTCATTCTTCTTCTGCTCTCAATCAAATCCACTGGCCTTGTTGAAGACCTTCCCATCATCACAGATCCCTGTTTTGCATAAAATAAATTGGAACCAGTGGCGTTGAATGAAGCAAAAAATGGAGCTCTGTGAGAAATACTTGTCCTCGCCCCAGTAAGCCGGGGGCGGCTTTTCTTTACCAATGCCTCCTTCCCCTTGAAAACAGGAAGTCACCATGGCCAAAAGAAAATGAGTTTCCAGCCGGCTGGGTCAAAATCCAGACTCCACCTCCCACTCCCACCTGTGGGCTCCATGTCAACCTGCCCAACTTTCTCTCTGAGTCTTGACACCAGCAGCTGACTAAGCCCCTGTCGACGCAGCCCTCCTCTTTGACCTGACCTTTCTGGCACTGTCTCTGTTCTCGTTCCGGGGGAAGCTTCCATCTTGCTTCTCATCTCTCCTCTTGGCCCCCTTTCTTAATCCTTGGAGTGCAGGCAAAACTCTGAATGTTTTTTTTCCTCAGATAAATTGTAAAAAGGGGCAGGCGCCAGAGTTGTCCAGCCCGCACTTGGTATTCTTACCCGCCCTGGCCTAGGGTTGAAGAGGAGAACTGTCTGAATTCTTCAGTACAGGTTTCTGACCTGAAACACTTCATGAAGTTTCTTTAATTACAGGAGAGTGAAAACCCTATGCAAACTTTCTTTTTCTTCTTCTTCCTCTTTTTTTTTTTTTTTTTTGAGATAGAGTCTCGCTCTGTCGCCCAGGCTGGAGTGCAGTGGCGTGATCTCAGCTCATGGCAACCTCCACCTCCCAGGTTCAAGTGATTCTCCTGCCTCAGCCTCCTGAGTGGCCGGGACCACAGGTGCCTGCCACCATGCCTGGCTAATTTTTTGTATTTTTAGTAGAGATGGGGTTTCACCGTGTTAGCCAGGATGGTCTCGATCTCCTGACCTCATAATCCATCTGCCTCGGCCTCCCAAAGTGCTGGGATTACAGGTGCCAGCCACCGCACTCGGCCACAAACTTTCTTAGATAAACAAAGAAATTTATTGACTTATGTGGTTGAAAAGGCCAGTGGCTTCAGGCATGGCTGGATCCAGGGGCTGAAGGAGGCCATCCGGAATCATTCTCTGTTTCTCTCTCTCTTTTTTTTTGGAGACAGGGTCTTACTTTGTTCCCCAGGCTGGAGTGCAGTGGCACAATCACAGCTCACTGCAGCCTTGACCTCCTGGGTTCAAGCAATCCTTGCCTCAGCCCCCCAGGTAGCTGGGAATACAGGCAGGCTCTACCACGCCTTGTTAATTTTTGTATATATTTTAGAGACGAGATTTCGCCATGTTGCCCAGGCTAGCCTCGAACTCCTGAGCTCAAGCGATTTGCCCGCCTCAGCTTCCCAAAGTGTTGGAAATCCAGGCATGAACCGCTGTGCCCAGCCATTCTCTATTTCTCAATATTGCTTTCCTCTCTTGGCTTTCTTCTGAGGCAGATTGTGCCCTGTGAAACCCTGACCACCAACTTCTGGCTTACACCTTATCACTGTAGAAAGTCCAGGCTAAATGCACATTGGACAGGCAAAAGTGGTGCTGCTGCTTGCCGCTGCCCAGACAATAGAGGTCATGCAACTGCCTGTGCTTGTTTTGTTTTAAAACTTCTCTTTATGTTTTCTGGTCCTTCTCAAACTTTGAACAGGGAACGTGGGCTTAGTCAGAGATATTTTGGTTGCAAACAGCAGACATCTACTCAAACTAGCTTAAGCACTAAATGCTTTCTTTTTTCCAGGGATTTCATGGTCACTTGGGAAATCAAGGGCAGATAGTGAGGCCTGACTTTGTGGAGGCTGTCAGAGGAAATCAGGAATCCATTAAGAATCAGCACGGTCATCTCACTTTCTCTTCATGATCATTCGTCTCTGATCATCCTCCCGCATTAGCTCCAGTCTTCCTCTCTGTCTGATTGTTTTGCTTTTCTATGCTGGTGACAGGACACCTCTTAAACAGGTACCCGGAGGCAGAGGTGGCGCTTGGGCTTCCGGGTACCTCTTGCTGGGATCTTAGCTCACAGCAACCTCTGCCTCCTGAGTTCAAGCTATTCTTGTGCCTCAGCCTCCAGAGTAGCTGGGACCAAAGGTGTGCGCCACCACACGAGGCTAATTGTGTTGTATTTTTTAGTAGAGATGGGTTTTTGCCATGTTGGCCAGGCTGGTCTCAAACTCCTGGCCTCAAGTGATCTCCCCAACTCAGCCTCCCAAGGTGCTGGGATTACAGGTGTGAGCCACCATGCCTAACCTAGAGTATTTGTTTGCCAGGTATTTGAAGACTAAGCAGACAATAGATTAATAACCAAAACAGCAGGTGTAACTTTTATAAATAGAAAAATTAAAGATCATAGAATTAGCACTACCAATGGTTTAAATAAAAATCCTAGGCCAACATGGTGAAACCCCGTCTCTACTAAAAATACAAAAATTAGCCAAGCATGGTGTCAGGTGCCTGTAATCCCAGCTACTCCACAGGCTGAGGCAGGAGAATGGCTTGAACCTGGGAGGTGCAGGGTTGCAGTGAGCTGAAATCGCACCACTGCACTCCAGCCTGGGCGACAGAGTGAGACTCCATCTCCAAAAATAAATAAATAAATGAAAATAAAAATCCTAAATAGATGATAAGAATTACTGATGAAAATAAATAAAATTTTTTCTTCAAGCAAATAAAAAACATACTACACAAATCACAAGATTTACTACTTTTACAATCTTATTTAAATTTTAGAATAGTTTTACATTTACAGAAAAATTGCAAATATAATACAGAGTTTCTATAGGCCTTGCAATCCAGTTTCTTCTATTGTGAACTTCTTATATTACTATTGCATATTTGTCATAATTAATGTTTCTACAGGCCCCCCAATCCAGCTTCTTCTATTATGAACGTCTTATATTACTATTGCGTATTGTCATAATTAATAAAGTAATACTTATGCATTTTTAGTAACTAAAGCCCATACTTGATAGACATTTCCTTAGTTTTCCCCAATGTTGTTTCCCTATTCCAGGATACCACATGACATTGAGTCGTCCTATCTCCTTATGCTCTTCTTGGCTGCAGCAGTTTCTTAGACTTTCCTTGTTTTTGATGACCTTGATGGTGGAAGGCCAGGTGGGTGGATCATCTCAGGTTAGGAGTTCGAAACCAGCCTGGCCAACATGGTGAAACACTCTCTCTACTAAAAAAAAAAAAAGAAATTAGCTGGGCGTGGTGGCAGGCACCTGTAGTCCCAGGTACTCGGGAGTCTAGGCAGGAGAATTGTTTGAACCTGGGAGGTGAAGGCTGCAGTGAGCTGAGATTTCATCACTGTACTCCAGCCTGAGCCACAGAGTGAGACTCCATTTAAAAAAAAAAAAAAAAGATGTTTTGTAAAGCATACCTCAATTAGAATTTGTCTGATGCTATTCTCACCAAACAGACTGAGTTTAGGGGAGGAAAATCACAAAGGTGAAGGCCCTTCTCATCACATCCTATCAAAAAAGTACGCACTGTCAACACGAGTTATCACTGTTGATGTTGACCTTGACACCCCGGCTGTGGTTGAGGTTGTGTTTGCCAGGTTTCCCCACTATAAAGTTACCTTTTTCCCCTTCCTCTTAAATCAACCCCTTTCTTAACCTGTTGTGTTTATTGGTCCATGTAGTGTCTCTGCGCTTGATGCATGACGATGCATTTGATGCAAGAAGGGAAATAGAATGTCATACCATTGTCATACCATTGAAATGCATTTTCCAAGACCATCCTGACCAACATGGTGAAACCCTGTCTCTATTAAAAATACAACAATTGGCCAGGTACAGTGGCTCACGCCTATAATCCCAGCACTTTGGGAGGCCGAGGTGAACGGATCATGAAATCAGGAGATCGAGACCATCCTAGCTAACACGGTGAAACCCCGTGTCTACTAAAAATATAAAAAATTAGCCAGGCACGGTGGTGGGTGCCTGTAGTACCAGCTACTCGGGAGGCTGAGGCAGGAGAATAGTGTGAACCTGGGAGGCGGAGCTTGCAGTAAGCCAAGATGCGCCACTGCACTCCTGTCTGGGCGACAGAGCGAGACTCCATCTCAAAACAAAAACAAAAACAGAAACAAACAAACCAACAAACAAAATTAGCCGGGCATGGTGGCACACAACTATAGTCCCCGCTGAGGCAGGAGAATTGCTTGAACCTGGGAGGTGGAGGTTGCAGTGAGCCGAGATCACACCACTGCACTCCAGCGTGGGTGACAGAACAAGACTTTGTCACCAAAAGAAAAAAAAAATGCATTTACAGTAGAGTTTTTTTGTTTAAAAAAAATTCCCCTTTTCAAATACGTGGTTTTCTCAAGGGACGAGAGCATTCTGTCTAAAGCACTGCTGCCCTCAAAAAGAAACACTGGAATGAGCTTTGGTTTCTTTTCCATTGTGACAATTTCCAGATTTGAATAATTCACCACAAGCGTAGATCTCTCTCAAGTCTCCAGTATTCAAAGTACTTTGAATTTGTGGAAAAACAGAGTTATCCAGATGGTTGGGGCTGGCAGTTCTCTGGGGTACATACAAAGTGTGCTTTAGAAATACATGATTGCCTAAAGAAACTGCTTTGTAAGCCTCCCTACAAGATAAGAGAAACTTTTTTTTTTTTCCCTGAGATGGAGTCTTGCTCTGATGCCCAGCCTGGAGTGCAGTGGTACCACCTCAGTTCACTGCAGCTTCTGCCTCCCAGGCTCAAGTGATTCTCCTGCCTCAGCCGCCCAAGTTGCTGGGACTACAGTCGCCTGCCACCACGCCTGGCTAATTTTCATATTTTTAGTAGAGACGGGGTTTCACCATGTTGGCTGGGCTGGTCTCAAACTCCTGACCTCGTGATCTGCCTGCCTCAGCCTCCCAAAGTGCTGGGATTACAGGCATGAGCCACCATGCCCAGCCAGATAAGAGGAACTTTTGTTTTAAACAAACAATCCTGCACCCAACTGCTCTGTGTTGTATTTAAAACTTAATTTAGATTATTAATTACAAATTTCAAAAATCAAGTATATTTCACTTTTTATCAGTAATTCTTATCATTTATCTAGGATTTTTACTTGAACCACTGGTGATGCTAATTCTATGATCTTTAATCTTTCCTATTTATAAAACATCTCTGTGCCCCAACAACTTCATCATTGTTTTTCTTTTTTTTCCCCTCAAGCTATTTTGGAGCTAAATAAAAATCTAAACATTTGGGCCGGGCGCGGTGGCTCACGCCTGTGAGCTGAGGTGGGCAGATCACGAGGTCAGGAGTTGAGACCATCCTGGCCAACATGGTGAAACCCCATCTCTACTAAAGATACAAAAAATTAGCTGGGTGAGGTGGTGGGTCCCTGTAATCCCAGGTACTTGGGAGGCGGAGGCAGGAGAATCGCTTGAACCCGAGAGGTGGAGGTTGCAGGTTACATTTTTCATTTGTGGCAGCCATCCTGCTTTGCTAAAGCTGCCAAATATTTAATGTCTAAAAAGGGAAATAAAGGACACTTTGAGTTACAAGGAAGAAGAGAACTAGATGAAGGATAATGCTGTTTTGAAGGGTGTGTTCATGAAAGGAAAATATTGTGTATTTTGGGGTGGTTGGAAAGCCCCGGAATGGTGGATTTTGCTGATAAAAGTTTGTTGCCCTGCTAATGAGCTACTTTGCTTCTCTAGGTACCCACCAAGCTCCCAAGTGGGTTGGCACATAGTGCAGGCTGGAGAGTGAGCAGGATGCGTGAACCACGTCTTATCTCTGTGGGATCCTCTTCTTACACATTGTCTTCATCAGCAGGCTTCTGGTGAAAGACAGGGATGGCAAGTGACTGAAACCCAAGGTGATGATCCATTGGCTTCCCCCAAATCAAGGAGGGGCAACTCACCAAGCCATGACAGGCATGACACTGCTGCTGGGCCTCACAAATGGTCTGGAACCAAGGGATGGGTCCGTGATATTCTTCCTGGCAGAAAAGGCGGACATCAACTTGCACAAGGTAGACCTCTCATTAGCTCAGCTGGGGTCAGGTGACTGCTCCTGGACTAAGGGATTGGTTCATCTGGAAACTGGGCTGCCATAGGAACCACAGGGTCCAGAGGGGCGGGGTATAAACAGGAAAACTAAGAGTTCCCTGTTCAGAGGAAGGGGAGTGGTCTGGGCAGGCAAAACTGTTAAGGCCAGCGACGCTAACCTGATGATGAGCACGGAATTAGAAAGTGATAGATGTCTCCACATCTGGTGTTTCTCAGTGTGTTTCCTAGAGAGGAAAGTAGAACATACTATTCTGTTTTAATAGGTTGCCTGGTGGGCCATCCTATCATCCCATATCCTCACGTTCTGTTAATATGTTGGTATTTTTCCTTCTAGTCTTTTCTTTCCTCCACCCCCCACTCCAGGCTACTGGTTTCTTAGGCTGCCGGTTTTTGCTTTGCATGAGACTAGACTGACTTTTGGATTCTTAGCTAACTTCCAAATCTGTGAGCTTTTTTCAAATGAAGTTGGAATAGTCGCCCTAACCAGTTATATTGACAGGAAACTCGGTGAAAAGATCTTTTAACGAATTACTTTTCTTTGCTTGCCAGTTCTAGTGAATCTTGAAATGTGACTCTTGAAATGAGACCATTGAAAATGACCAGGAAACTCTGGCCACTTGGTCCCATGAAACAGAGGGCCCCCGAAGTTTGGGATAACAAAATCATTTCCAAATTTTGACCTAGACATTACAGGCTGGAGGACTGCAGGCCAAATGTGACCCAGATGTGTTCTGTTTGCCTCATACAGCTAAAAATTTTCAAATTAATTACCAACCTTTGAAATCAAGAACTTTATCTGAATTTTGATCTTCTCTCTAGATATGGGGAGACGTGGCCATGCCTGGCCAGCGTTCCTGAACCACACATTGGCTGGATTGCTGTGGGTGGGGCAGACTTTGTTGCTACAGAACCCCAGACCCCCCGTTACCCACTGGAGTTATTTACAAGGCCTGCCTGGTCCCTGTATGTCAGTGGCTTCAATCTGGCCATTCTCATTGGCTTGCTGCTCCTGGAGCTGCCCATGCTGAGAACCATTCTGTTCCACCCAGCCAACAGCCAGTGGAACTTTCCTGACCCCTCCTGGGCCTGAAGCCCCAGAGCCAGGACCGGGCCTTTGTGGATACTGATGGCTGGAGAAAATATCTGTAAGACTCTCAGGAGGGAAATGCTAGGTGCAAAACTGCACAGGGCCTATCATCCTCGGGTAATTTAGAAATACGTGCATATAAAATTATCCCTATCTTGGTGTTTCTGTTTGGGTTGTTGCCTCTGTTCTCTGATCTTCATATCTACACCAACATTTTAACAATGTAGAATTCCAGTACATGTGCATTTCACTTCTAATTTACATATACTCTAAGTAATTTTCCAAAAACGTTCTCATTGCATATTTTGCTTACGTATACGCACTCTTCAGCGTGCATACCCTCCACTCCCATGCCTTAGCCACACCTCATCCCTAGTGGATGGGAACCCATTTCCACTTTCAACTGTTATCTGTACCTTATCCTGCACAGGTTGTATACACAAACCATGCTTACTGTATTTTGTGCATGATTTATGGGATTTTCAAGAGTAATTCTGACCATGCCCAGTTCTTTTTATGTGCACTGATTGAGAACTCAAGGTAATTCTTGGGGAGATAGGGCAAGAAAAGCAGAAACCAGAAAGAAGGCAGGAAGAAGATAGACAAGATCTGGATCTGCATGGGACTTCCATTCTAGGAAGTGGGAGCTTTCAGCTGAGCACAGCAAGGATGCAAATCTGGGCTTGCCAGGTCCAGAGGTATTTGCATACTTCCCTAGTGTTGATGAATTGAGCTAACTCACACACCAGGTATCCACACATCTTGGAACCAGATAGTAGATGGAAAACATGGAAACATGGCGTAAACACAGGAAACAATGAAAGGTTAACAATATATTTTTGGCTTGTTATCTGTGTGACCTAAAGCATGTATTGAACCTCTCTGCTACCACTTTGCTTGCGTCCTGTAATGGGCCCGTTATAGTGGGTTTCCTATGTGGTTGTAGTGTTCATGGAGATTAGAAATAGCAGTAACACCCACCATTTACTGGGCATGTTTTTCACGTGTGTGTGTGTATATATATAATACATATTAATACGTGTGTGTGTGTATATACAATATATATTAATACGTGTGTGTGTATATATATTGTTTTTTTTTTTTAGACAGGGTCTCACTCTGTAGCCCAGGCAGGAGTGCAGTGGTGTGATCTCAGCTCACTGCAAATTCCACCTCCTGGGTTCAAGCGATTCTAGGGGCATGTATTATATTTCAGGTAATGTGCTCAACATTTTATATCCATTATATCACTTAATCATCTCAGTCATCCAAGGGACAGCTACCATCATTATCTCCATTTTACAGACAAGCAAACAGAGGCTCAGAGGGCTTTTTTTTTTTTTTTGACAGAGTTTCGCTCTTATTGCCCAGGCTGGAGTGCAATGGCGCGATCTTGGCTCACCGCAACTTTAGTTTCCTGAGTAGCTGGGATTCCAGGCACTCACCACTATGCCTGGATAATTTTTTTTGTAGTTTTAGTAGAGATGGGGTTTTACCATGTTGGCCAGGCTGGTCTCGAACTCCTGACCTCAAGTGATCTGCCCGCCTCGGCCTTCCTAAGTGCTGGGATTACAGGCATAAGCCAGCGTGCCTACTTTAAAAAAAAACACTTTTTTCTTTTTTTCTTTTTTCTGCAACGGAGTTTCACTCTTGTTGCCCAGGCTAGAGTGCAATGGCATGATCTTGGCTCACTGCAACCTCTGCCTCCTGGGTTCAAGCAATTCTCCTGCCTCAGCCTCCTGAGTAGCTGGGATTACAGGTGTCCACCACGTACCTGGCTAAATTTTTTTTTTTTTTTTTTTTTTTTTGAGATGCGAGTCTCGCTCTGTTGCCCAGACTGGAGTGCAGATTGGCCGGCAATCTCAGCTACTGCAAGCTTCCGCCTCCCGGGTTTACGCGCATTCTCCTGCCTCAGCCTCCCGAGCTAATGGGAACTACAGACGCCCGCACCTCGGGCGCCGTGAGTTTTTTTTGGTATCTTTTTAGTAGAGACGGGTTTCACCGGTAGGTTAGCCAGGATGTCTCGATCTCCTGACCTCGTGATCGGGGCCCCGTCTCGGCCTTCACAAGTGCCTGGGATACCGCTTGAGCCACCGCGCCCGAAACTCTAACTAAATTTTTTATAATAATTTTAGTAGAGATGGGGTTTCACCACGTTGGCCAGGCTGGTTTCGACCTCCTGACCTCAGGTGATCCACCTGCCTTAGTCTCCCAAAGTGCTGGGATTACAGGTGTGAGCCACTGAACCCAGCCAAAAAACAAAAAAAAACAAAACAAAAAAACCCAAAACAAACAAAAAAACACTTTTAATCTAAAATTAAAATGTATATATTTTTAGTTTATTTTTTAATGTTAAAATTTTTTGTAGAAATGGGATCTCACTATGTTGTCCAGGCTAGTCTCAAATTCCTGTCCTCAAGTGATCCTCCTGCGTGAGCCTCCCAAAATGCTGGGGTTACAGATGTGAGCCACCATGCCCAGCCAATCCCCTGGCAATTTAAAAAATTAAAATATTAGGAAGTCCAAATTTATTGTTTACTTTTTAGATAACATACAGAAATAGAAGCTCTGATCATTTTTCATGATCTTCAACAAAATATTTGCTATGCCAAAGCCTGCTTTCTCATCTGTACAGATAATAATGACCCAACTTCATATCATTGTTGTGAAATTTAAAAAATAATGTACATGAATTACTTACTGCGATAAGAGTGCAATCAAAGTTAAGTCATTATGAGGTCAACATTGTAAACTGTATTTATATTTACATGCTTGTTTTGCAAAATGGAGCCATATTTCCTACGCTGTTTTGTAACTTGCCTTCTTTTTTAAAAAGTGTAACAGCATATAGTGACATTTATATATAATCATCAGTGTCATTTATAATAATTGCCATATATTTCACTGTGTAGATTTTTGATAGTTATTAAACAAAACCCCTATTAATGGGCATTTTGGTTATTTGAATCTTCCACATTCTTACAGCTTTAGGAGATCTTTAATTATGTTTTAGGGTAAATTCCTACGCAGGAGAACCTTTTCTTCCTACCCCACCCTGGCATTTCTGGCTCCTCCACTCTGGGAAGGGACAGAAGGTTTGTTTGAAATTGACAAAGAAAGTCTAGGCTGGGGATTGTGGGGTGTGGAGGTGGGGGCAGGGGATGGGGCATGGGGATTTTGCCAGTCGCCCAGGTAAGATCAGATAAGGAGGCCGATGATGCATGCTGATAGAGGCCCAGATAACCACCGGTTTACAAAACCCTTCTTGCAGATAGTTTTAAAGATGCCCTTCTTTTGTGATTTTAATACGTCCTGACTCCACCCACCACTGAAGCTATTCCCAGGTTGACAGCTGCACAGAGCCAGAGAACCAGTGCCCATCTCTTTATCTCTTTCTCTCTGGTTTTCATTTCTCATCTATTTTCAGTCCACCAAATAGATTTGGTTTTTAAGCTTTTTCTTGGGAAAATGAAATACAAGATGCAGATTTTTTTTTTTTTTTTTGAGACAGTCTCGCTGTCACCCAGGCTGGAGTATAATGGCGCGATCTCGGCTTAACTGCAGCCTCCGCTTCCCAGGTTCAAGTGATTCTCCTGCCTCAGCCTCCCGAGTAGCTGGGATCACATGTGCCTGCCACCATGCCCGGCTAATTTTTGTGTTTCTTTAGTAGAGATGGGGTTTCACCATGTTGGCCAGGCTGGTCTTGAATCCCTGACCTCAAGTGATCCGCTTGCCTCGGCATCCCAAAGTGCTGGGATTACAGGCATGAGCCACTATGCCTGGCCAAGATGCAGATTTTTTGTTGTTTGGGCACAAAAGCACAGCTTTGGGAAAAACAAACAAACAAACAAAAGAAAACCTAATAGAGGCACTTTCTTAAGCAGATTGGAGGCCTTGCACCCTGCTAGGGGCTGGGCCCTGCCCTGAAAGCCTATATTTAGATATCTGAAAGCGAAACAGGAGGGAAAGAAACAAAATGAAGAAAAGTTCTGTGAGCCTCAGTTTCCTCATGCAAAATGTGGACGTTACTAGTCTCTCCTTACCTCGGGGTCACCACGGAATTAGATAAAATAATGCCGGTAAAAGGTGTCCCCGTATCGGAGAAGATGGCCGTTACTCAAAGGCTTGCACTAGTGAATGTAAAGCTACAAACAGAAATCAGTGCTCTCATGGAGAGCTTGAGGGTGAGATTTTGGTCTAGATTTGGGCAGTGGCAGTCGGAAGAGGCTTCCCTGGGGAGGCAGCCAGGCCTGCAAACAGTGTTTGTCGTTCTCTCCGTCTGGCATTAGAGCCAGAGCACTACTGTCTCTCTGTTCCCCCAACACAACACGCTGCCAGGGCCCAGCTAAGGCTGCAGAGCCTTAGCACGGGCTGCTCGCTCTGCCGGAACACACTGGTCCCAAACCGTGGCCTGACTGGCTCCTTATTGACTTTCAATTCTGAGATGAATGATCATCTCCCTGGAAAAGGCTCTGTCACTCTCCAATGACCCAGTTTTGGTTTATCTTCACCGTGCTGATCGTCCCTGCAATCTGTTTACTTTCAGCTCTTGGACCTGTTCTTCCCTGCCCACTCCAGGTGCGCTTGGAGCTGTGCGCACAGTAGGTGCCTGGTAAATATTTGTCGGGATAACTTGGCTTCCAGCCGCACAACTCCAGCTCTGAGGGCATATTCATCATCGGGGGATCTTGTTAGAATCAAGGGTCCAGTTCAGTAGGTCTGGGATGGGGCCCAGGCGTCTGTTTCTGAGAAGCTTCCAGGTATTGTGATGCCGCCGGTAGGTGGGCCGTGCTTTGGGGTTCAAGAGTGTGTGAATGGCACAGCGGCGACCTGGGGGGTCAACAGAGGGAGGGGCTGGTTGAAACGGGAGGGGCTTCATTGAGGAGGAGACCCTGATATTTAAGTAATGGGATTTGTCCCCCCAACCCTCACCCACACCCCCACCCCTCCATCCCCGCTCCCATCATTTCTCAGCCACATTATTATTTTTTTTTGAGACAGAGTCTCGCTCTGTTGCCCAGGCTGGAGTGCAATGGCGTGATCTCTGCTCACTGCAACCTCTGCCTCCTGAGTTCAAGCAATTCTCCTGTCTCAGCCTCCCAAGTAGCTGGGATTCCAGGTGCCTGCCACCACATCTGGCTAATTTTTGTACTTTTAGTAGAGACGGGGCTTCACTGTGTTGGGCAGGCTGGTCTCGAACTCCTGACCCCAAGTGATCCACCTGCCACGGTCCCCCAAAGTGCTGGGATTGCAGGCATGAGCCACCGCACCTGGCCTCTCAGCCACATTATTGATCTGCTCACCATGTCCTCCCTCCCCCCAGTCATTGTCCCCAAACTAACGTGAGCTTCCCAAAGCCCACAGAGTTTGCCATGGCTTCGGGAACACTCAGACTCTTGCCTACTCCTCCAGCCTGGCACCAAAGAGGCACCCCCCCCACACAAAATTTGCTGAATGAAGGACTGAGTGATGTCGTTGGGTCACAGTCATCTCCTGGGGCTCTCTTGTCCCTTTGACTCCACCTCTCATCTGCCTGTGTGAATCTCCCAGTTGGACTGGAAAAAGGTTTAGCTCATCTCTTTATCCTGCAAGGAAGCTCTGCAGGAAACTCTCCAACTGGACAATAAGCCCCCTTGCCTTTGCAAAAACATTTTAATACCTGTTATTTTCGGCTGATTCCCACAGAGATTGGCAGCACTGATTTTGAAGGCCACGTGTACTCCAGGTAAGGAGAACACAGGTGCAGGGGCCAACTGCCTGTGCTTGCTCCCTTACTCACTTGTCATTTTAACTTCTTTGTGCCTTGATTTTCCCGTCTGTGTAATGGGGATAATAAAATGTACCTCCAGGCTGGGCATGGTGGCTCATGCCTGTAAACCTAGCACTTTGGGAGGTCGAGGCAGGAGGATCACCTGAGGTCAGGAGTTAGGGAACAGCCTGGGCAACATGGCGAAACACCATCTCTAGTAAAAATACAAAAATTAGCAGGGCATGGTGGCTCATGCCTGTAATCCCAGCTACTCAGGAGGCTGAGGCAGGAGAATCGCTTAAACTTGGGAGACGGAGGTTGCAGTGAGCCGAGATTGCACCACTGCACTCCAGCCTGGGTGACAGAGCGAGACTGTCTAAAAAAAAAAAGTGCCTCCGATTGCTGTTAGGATGACGAAGTAGTTAATACAGCTGCTCAAGCAGAGCAGTGCCTGACACATTGTGAGCTGGTTTTTTTTTTTTTTTTTTTTTTTTTTTTTGAGACTGTGTCTCGCTCTGTCGTCCAAGCTGGAGTGCAGTGGCACGATCTCGACTCACTGCAACCTCTGCCTCCTGGGTTCAAGCGATTTTCCTGTCTCGCCCTCCCGAGTAGCTGGGAATACAGGCGCCCACCACCACACCCGGCTGATTTTTTGTATTTTTAATAGAGATGGGGTTTCATCGTGTTAGCCAGGATGGTCTCAATCTCCTGACCTCGTGATCCACCCGTCTCGGCCTCCCAAAGTGCTGGGATTACAGGCATGAGCCACCGCGCCCAGCTAGATGCTGTTGTTTTTAGCAGAGTAAGAAAGACTGTGAACAACTGAGTGGCCGGTTTGAGCCTGCTTACCTTGCTAATGGGAGAACTGGGCTGAGCAAGTTCTCCTGTCTATAAATTCTATCGGCTTTCGTTGTACTTCAGGAGTCCCCAGTATGGGATATTTTTGGACCAGAAAATGGAAATGCCGGTGGTACCTTTGAGGACCTGTGGTATTTCATTCCATATGGAACTGGTAAACATCCAGTGTGGGGGGCGGGAATTATCTCAGACTCAAGAAGGATCATTCTCATGAAGACAGAAAGTGTCTGCATCCATCCATAGGGTATGGTCTGCTCTCATCTCAGTTCTGTGGAGAATCTTGACAATTTTGTTCTAGAGCAGTGGTGCCTCCATTGTTACCTCAAGGGGACACTGAAAATGTTGGGGGAACTCTTTGATTGTCACCATGGCCAAGGGGCAGCTGGTGACATTCATGGGCAGAGGTCATGGATGCTAAATGTCCTTCAAGGTCCAGAGCAGTCTTCCGCCCACAAAGGCTGTCCCACCTCCCACATGACTTTGTATTTTCTTTTGTTTGAGATAGAGTCTCACGCTGTTGCCCAGGCTGGATGCAGTGGTGCGATCTCAGCTCACTGCAACCTCTACGTCCCAGGTTCAAGCGATTGTCCTGCCTCAGCCTCCCAAGTAGCTGGGATTACAGGCCCCTGCCACCATGCCTGGCTAACTTTTGTATTTTTAGTAGAGATGGGGTTTTCCATGTTGGTCAGGCTGTTCTAGAACTCCTGACCTCAAGTGATCTGCCTGCCTCGGCATCATAAAATGCTGGGATTACAGGCACCCGCCACCGTGCCCAGCCTCCCACATGACTTTGAAACCACCCTTAGCCATTCCTGTAGGTAAAGAACCAGTTTCTCATTATCCAAGTCTAGAACCCAATTTCATATAACATTGAAATCAAAGTTTTTTTTGTATGCTTTTAATATTCACTGATTTTTTTCCCAGAAATATAACTACTGGTTAAATGAGGGGAAAATAGGTGTTGTTTTGTTTGGAATTTTACCAAGAGTTGGCTGTTTTGCAGATTCTTGTCACCAGCAGCACCACTGCCCCACCTTGCGTGTTGTTCCCACTGAGCTGTGAGTCCCAGGACAGATGCTACACTTCTCACCCTGTGCCCCAGCTCCAGTCGCACACACTGGTCTAATGTGGGCTGGCACAGAAGACTGCAGGCCTGGGGGTGCCCAGCACTGGGACTGGAGGTCAGAACACCTGACTTCAAAGTCTGGTTTGAGCCCGTTCTGTGTGCCCTTGGGTAAGTCTTTGGTCATGCTCAGCCTTGGCTTCTTCCACTATAAAATGGGATCCTAAAGTGCCAACCTCGGCCGGGTGTGGTGGCTTCACACCTGTAATCCCAGCACTTTGGAAGGCTGAGGGGGGTGGATCACTTGAGGTCCGGAGTTTGAGACCTGCCTGGCCAACATGGTGAAGCCCCGTTTCTACTAAAAATACAAAAAATTAGCCGGGCATGGTGGTGCGCATCTGTAATCCCAGCTACTCAGGAGGGTGAGGCATGAGAATCCCTTGAACCCAGGAGGCGGAGGTTGCAGTGAGCCGAGATAGTGCCACTGCACTCCAGTCTGGGTGACAGAGCGAGACTCCGTCTCAAAAAAAAAAAAAAAAAAAAAAAAAAAGAAAGGCCAAGTGAATGGGTGAATGAAGGTAGTGGACCTCAAGACTGCGTGCATTTTCTATTTTTTTCCATGGCATGAGATGGTGTTTAGGGAGTCAGTGGTGTTGGTGAAAACACACACAGCAGGATAAGAACAGGTGGGTCCTTTTGTTGATCCACATCCTTCCCCTCCCCTTGGCCTTCCTCCATCCTTCTCTCTCTCAGCCCCCTCCTCCCCCCACTACTCCCCATCACTCTCCCAGGCTGAATGTGAGGGAATCACTGAAACCCCCTGGCCAGCCCCCACTGCAGCGTGGCCTTGAGGAGCAGAGGCCACCCCTGAGAGCAGGAGGTCCTGGATTCACGTCCTGAAGCCACCGTTTCCTGGTGGGATGACCTGGAACTCTTGATTCTCTTTCCTTCCTGGAATTCCCCATTACCTCGTCACACCCTCACATCCACCCTGTAAGGTTGGTACTTTAGGATCCCCATTTAACAGCTAGAGAAACAGAAGCTCAGGGAAACTAAAGAGTTCCTGCCTTGGAAGGTTGGGAGGATGAAATGGGTTCCATGTGCAAGTTGCTTGGCCCAGTACCTGAGGACAAGGGATGGTTAGTAAACAAGTCCCTGTGCGCTCCCTCCTCCTTTGTCCTCCCTTTGTTTCTGGGCTACGATTCACACCTGGGTTACGGGGGCTCCACAAATCCTGTATTTTCTAGGCACCAGAGGGCTGTCAGAACAGGGACAGGGGAGCTGGAATGGGGTCATGGAGAAGTCAATCAGGGAGGCCACTCAAGTGTCTCCACCTGTGGATACTCATGCTGGCCCCTGGATGCAGATGTGTGCAGCAGGCGAAGGAGCTGAGGCTGGGGAGAGGTATCCCAGGCAGAAGGAAAGGCAAGAGCAAGAGAGCAGGGCATTCATGGGTGGCTGTGAGGAGCCACTTGCCAGACACCAGTGACCGATCAGCTCCAGAGGATGTGCTGTGGTCAGAGATGCCCCACCTGTCTTGTTCTCGATAAGGACACCCTGCTTGATTGAAAATTATGGTGGACATCAACCCAATGGCCTCAAATTCCAGCGACCTGCAGATGGATACTAGTGTCCTTCAATATCAAGATTCTAGAATTCTTGCCTCTCTGTTTATTCAAATGGATTAACTGAGAACCTACTGTGCGCAGACAGCATTCTCAGTGCTGGGATACACACATGAACAAGACAAGGTCCTGGCCTTCTTAGTCCATTTGGGCTACTGTAACAACATACCTTAGACTGGGTGGCTTATAAACAACAGAAATGCATTGTTGACAGTTCTGGAGACTGGGAAGTCGAAGACCTAAGCACCAGCAGATTCTGTGTCCGAGCTCTGTGCTTCATGGTGCCTTCTTGCCACATCCTCCCATGGCCGGAGGGCAAAAAGCTCCCTCAGGGCTTTGTTATAAGGGCATGAATCCTGTTCATGAGGGTGGGGGCCCCACTCTCCCCAAAGACCCCCTCTTAGTACCATTGGACTGGGGATTCAGTTTCAACACATGAATATGGGGGACGTAGACATTTAGACCATGTGGGCTCTAGGATGGCCGTGATGCTAATGAAAGCAAAAACGGTGCAAATCAGGAAGGCAGGATTTTCTTCCACTCAATCCAGTGACAAACTTCTTTTCCTATCTCATTTTACAGGCAAGGAGACTGGTCCTTTGCCCAGATCCCACAGCCAGAGAGGGGCGAGGCAGGGTGGAAACCCTGGTCTGTGTCCCTCAGAGCCTGGGCCCTGGGATGTGTGAGTCTCTTCTGGCTTCTGTAACAAATGACCACTAACTGGCTAGAAACAGCACAACTGTAGCATCTTACAGCTCCAGAGGTCAGGAGTTGGAAATGGGCCTTGCTTGGCTAAACTCAAGGTGTCAGCAGGAGGGCACTCTCCCTGGAGGTCCTAGGGGAGAATCTTGTTTCTTGCCTTTTCCAGCTTTTAGAGGCTGCTGGATTTCTTGGCTCATAGCCGCCTTTTCCATGTTCAAGACCAGCAGTGGAGCGTCCTTAAATCTCCCTTTCTGACTCTGGCCCTCCTGTCTCCCTCTTATGAGGACCCTTGTGATGATACCGGCTCCTCCGGATCAGCCAGGGTCACCTCCTCACTTGGAGATCGTTGACTTCCTCACTTGGAGATCCTTGACTTCCTCACTTGGAGATCCTTGACTTCCTCACATCTGTAAGTCCCTGCTGCCACATAAGGAGGCCAGGATGCTTCTTATCTTTAAAAGACTAAAGCCCTCCAAACAAGTCTGAGGACACTCCTGGCTTACTTTTGTTTTGGCCACGAAAGTTTGCCAGTATCCCTGGCCTTCAGGCTGATGCCCTGGGAGGATGAAGGGACTGAGTTGGGGAAATATCTGTGAATGGGGGGTGGTGTGGATTCACAGGTTTCAGGGGTTGGAATGCCAATTTCTTTGGGACCCATTTTTCTGCCTTCCACAGTGTGGATGGTGGGAAAGCTCCTGGTTCCAGGGCGCAAACTTAGGCTGGTTCTTTGGCCTCTCTGTGCCTCAGTTTGTATAATGAGGGTGAGGAGAATATCTGTTTTGTGGGGTTGTTGAAGTAGTAAGGGAGTTGGTAATTGAAAAGTGCTAAACGTATGCCAGGCACTGTGGACACACGTGCTGTACCTTTTGGGGTTCACATCCCTCCCCCAACTGCTGCCACCCCACCCAGCCTGGCATGCAGTGGTGCAATCACAGCTCACTGAAGCCTTGACTTTCCGGGCTTAAGCCATCCTCCCACCTCAGCCTCTGGAGTAGCTGGGACCACAGGTGCACACCACGACACCTGGCTAATTTTTCAATTTTTTGTAGAGACGGGGTTTTGCCATGTTGTCCAGGCTGGAAGTCCATATGACATTGAAGTTCTCTTTCAGTTTTGACATCTGATCCATCTATGGCTGTGTGTGTGACTGTGTGTGTGTGTGTGATTGTGTGTGTGTATGATTGTGTGTGTGTGCACGCATCTTTATGGGGACTGAGGGTGGGTGGAACAGAGACTGGGAGAGACACTTTGTGAAATGTTTATATTTTATGCCTTTTGATGTAATTCCAGCCAAACTAGATCTTAAATCATGCAGCAGGAAGCTCCTCAAAATTTTTAATTTGTTGTTTTTCTTAGAAATGATTATTTCCACATTGTGCCCAGAGACACTCGTGTCTCGTCCTGCCTCCCATCCTTGTGCTGTTCTAAAAGATCCCCAGGCGGCGGTTGTTTACTGCTGCCAATCAGGTGGGCTTTGCACAAACCATGCTTTGGGTCCACCCTGTCGTTCTGTGAAGCTGTAATATCTTTGGGGAAGATTTTACAGCTTGTCCCACATAAGCTGGGGCTGGGATGTCATTTAGAAGAAGGCCAACCTGTAGATTCCTTGCTAAAAACCACATGGTATTTTACAAGACGGGTGGAGAGGGAGAGCTGGGGTTGGGTGTGGGGCAGCAGTGAGCTGGATTCTTGGGGAATCTTCTCTGCATTTAATTTAATTTTTGACGTTGAGAGCTTGATCCTGGTTTTGAAGAACAATGGAGTACAAGAAGAAAAAGAAATCACATAAATTTAATTAGAATGGAGGAAAGAGATGCTTTTGATCTTTAAGAGACTAAAGCCCCAAACAAATCCAAAGTGCATCCGTGGCCTTGAAACTGATAACCCAGGAGGACGGAGGGACAGAGCTGGGGGACTATTTGAGATGGGGTGGAGGGGTGGGTGCATGAGGGTGGGCTAATGCATGACCCACAAGCTGACCTCAAAGGTTAGCTCTTTACAAGCAAGCAAGGACACCAGAGGGTCTGTGAGTGGTGTGGGGATGCCTCTGAGGGCTGGGCCTGCAGGAATTTCACACCACGACAAGGCACCAGCGGCAAGAGGGGCTCAGAGAAAGGACTTGAGGCAGCAGTAGCACAGGGTCCCTTTGCACGGGACACCTCCTGAGGGTCGGGATGGGGGTAAGGGCATGAAGGTGGGGCTTGGGAGTCAGGCAGAGATGGGTTCAAATCCCAGCTAGCAGTGCTGGGATAAAGCACCTGAGTCTCTGTGTGTCAGTTTCCTCATCTGTAAAGGGAAGGTGATTTTAATTCATGATGTTGTTGCAAAGGTGGAGCGAGCTGGTGGGGACAAACAGACCCAATGAGGCACAGCCGTGGGATTTCAAGATGGAAACAGCTTTACTGTTTTTATCTGATTCTAACTGGGGTTTCTCAACTCTGACACCCCTAACATTTCTATTGGTTGATTGATTGATTGATTGAGACAGGGTCTTGCTCTGTTGCCCAGAATGAGGTGCAGTGGCACAATCATGGCTCACGGCAGTCTCTTTCTCCCTGGCTCAAGCCATCCTCCCGCCTCAGCCCCACCGAGTAGCCAGGACCACAGGTGCGTGCCACCACACCTGGCTGATTTTAAAAATATTTTTCATAGAGATAAGGTTTCACTCTGTTGCTGAGGCTGGTCTTGAACTCCTGGCCTCAAGTGATCCTTCTGCCTTCCAAAATGTTGGAATTACAGGTGAGAGACCCTGCACCTGGCCACTCCTGACATTTCAATTGGGATCATCCCTAGCATACCCACTAGATGCCAGTAGCAATGTCCAGGCCCCAGCTGTGACCATCAAAAACATCTCCAGACATTGCCAGGTGTCCCCTGGTGGTCAAAATCCCCCCATCCCCATTGATAGCCACTGAGTGTGCATATTGTAAATGAAACAAAAAACAGAGAAGAAATAAGTATCCAGAGATTCTGAAATAACCACCATTTCCATTTAAATGTACATATTTATGGAGATTTTTCTATGTAAACACACACATAGTCTATACATCCAAATGACATAAATTTAATTTTTCATACAACTGATCATATGTATATACGATATGCTTTTTTCTTAAATAAAATTTTCATTTTACTGGCTTTTCATAAAAATATCAAAAGGAATGCACACTTACTGTTACTAGGTCAAAAAACACAGGACTGCAGAGAAAATGAAACGACTCCTCCCCTCCTCCTTTGAGTCCTACTCATTCTATGCTATTATCGCTAGTAATGACAGCTACTCTTTATGCAAAGCTCTCTTGGTGCCACCAAGCAGGTGCTAAGCCCTGGCCACAGGTGTCTCATTCAGGGCTTGCTGCAACCCTCTCAGATGGACACTCTTACTATGTTTCTAGTTTATGGATGCAGAAACCCAGGCACAGGAGGTTCCCTCCTGCTTGCTAAGGGCTGGCTCCAAGATCTATTACATGCTACATCCATCACAGGCCTTTTCAAGTTTCCTTGCCTTTTGAAGGAGTTGATGCACTCCACTCCGTGGAGTCAACCCTTCTGTGTTTTTGTTCTGCTGAACGAGCCTTCCATTCTCAAAAGTGTCTCATGGATCAAGATGTCCTTCAGAGCTCCAGCCATCACACCCACATCCCAGCTCTCAGGAAGGAGAACGGAACAAAGAAAAAAACGAGGAAACACAATGCTCTCTTGAGCTTGGGGCTCTCCTCTTTAAATCCTTCCCTAGAAGCAGCCCCACTTCCACACGAGTGAGAGAGAAAGCTCAGACTCTCCAACCTGCTTTCTCTCTCTCTCTTTTTCTTCCTCTCTTTCTTTCCTTTTCTTTCTTTCTTTCTCTTTCTTTCTTTCTTTTTCTTCTCCTTCTCCCTTTCCTTCCTTCCTTCCTTCTTTCTTTGTCTTCCTTCCTTCCTTTCTTTCTCTCTTTCTTTTTCTTCTCCTTCTCCCCTTCCTTCCTTCCTTCCGTCTTTCTTTCTATCTCTTTCTTTCTTTCTTTCCTCCCTCCCTCCTTTCTTTCTTCCTTCCTTCCTTCCTTCCTTCCTTTCTTTCTCTTTCTTTTTCTTCTCCTTCTACCCTTCCTTCCTTCCGTCTTTCTTTCTTTCTCTCTTTCTTTCTCTTTCTTTCTTTCCTTCCTCCCTCCCTCCCTCCTTTCTTCCTTCCTTTCTTTCTTTCTCTTTCTTTCTTTTTCTTCTCCTTCTCCCTTTCCTTCCTTCCTTCTTTCTTTTTCTTCCTTCCTTTCTTTCTTTCTTTCTCTCTCTTTCTTTTTCTTCTCCTTCTCCCCTTCCTTCCTTCCTTCTTTCTTTCCCCTTCCTTCCTTTCTTTCTTTTCTTCTCCTTCTCCCCTTCCTTCCTTCCTTCCGTCTTTCTTTCTCTCTTTCTTTCTCTTTCTTTCTTTCTTTCCTTCCTTCCTCCCTCCCTCCCTCCCTCCTTTCTTTCTTTCTTTCCTTCTTTCCTTCCTTCCTTCCTTCCTTCCTTCCTTCCTTCCTTCCTTCCTTCCTTCTTTCTTTCTTTCTTTCTTTCTCTTTTTTGAGACAGAGTCTCACTCTTTCTCAGTCTCCCAGGCTGGAGTGCAATGGTGCGATCTTGGCTCACTGCAACCTCCACCTCCTGGGTTCCAGTGATTCTCCTGCCTCAGCCTCCTGTGTAGCTGGGATGTGCCACCACGTCTAGCTAAGTTTTGTATTTTTAGTGGAGACGGGGCTTCACCATATTGGCCAGTCTGGTCTCGAACTACTGGCCTCAAATGATCTGCCCACCTCAGCCTCCTAAAGTGTTGGGATTACAGGTGTGAGCCACTGTGCCTGGCCTGACCTGCTCTTTAAGGCCATTTATGTTCTGTGCACCAGGGCCTGGGCACCGCACAGGGCTCAGCTCTCAGAAGGGCCTGTGCTGGGCTTCATGCTCTGCTGACACTGTCTAATGGCTCTTGCATGAGGGGCCCCACACTTTCGTGTTGCATTAGGCCCGTATCATATCAGGGTGTCACAGAGCTGGGCTTGATGCCAGCTCCTCCTTCTCCAGCCCAATCCTTAGTCCCATTAAGCTTATGATGCCTTCAAGGGGACCAGGATCCCTCCGACCCCCGTAGCCTTGTGTTTACAACACTTCAACCCCTTAAAGCAGGATTTGCAAGTACCTGACATGGGCACAGATGGTCTGGGGAAGGAAAAGTGAGGATCAGGAGCAGCTGAGGTTCCCAGGAAAGCCACAACCTGCCTCGAGGGGCTGCCTCTCAGATCTGGCCATGGACAAAAGAACACTTGGCTGTGCCACAGCCTCACCGAGGGCAAACATCCAGCGTTGAACATGAATGTCAGACTCCCAACAGTTGGCAAAATCTACATTTTTAAAAGCACAAATCCACATTAGGAGATTTTCTCCAAAAACTAACCTGGATTCTTGAAAAATGTCGATGTCAGAAAAGACAAAAATGAAAACGACAGCAGAAGAGTTCCAGATGAAAGAAGACAGAGGAGATGTGACAGCTCAGAGCACAGTAAGGAACGCTACTGGGACAGCTGGGGACATAGGGACGCAGGCTGCATGTTAGATAATAGTATGGGTGCTGTTATGTTGGTATTAGTGTAAGAATATGCTATGATTATATCATATACATGATACATTTCCCACTAAATAGTTTGAAAGTTGTACTGTAGTTATGTAAGAGAAAATCCCTAGGAGATATATACTGAAAGTTTTATTTATTTATTTTTAGACAGAGTCTCACTCTGTTGCTCAAACTGGAGTGCAGTGGTGCAATCGTGGCTCACTGCAACCTCCACCTCCCAGGTTCAAGCGATTCTCCTGCCTCAGCCTCCCGAGTAGCTGGGATTACAGGCATGTGCCACCACACTTGGCTAATTTTTGTATTTTCAGTAGAGACAGGGTTTCACCATGTTGACCAGGCGGGTCTTGAACTCCTAACCTCAAGTGATCTGCCCTCCTTGGCTTCCCAAAGTGCTGGGATTACAGGTGTGAGCCACCGCGCCTGGCCATATATTGAAAGTTTTAGACGTGAAGTGTTATGACATCAGCAAGCTGTGTATGTACATCCACACACACACATCTCCACCATCTGTCTTTATACATAGATACAGAGCAAAGGCAGTGTGAGAAAATAGTGTCCAGTGCTGAGCCTAGGTGAAGACGGGTGGATGGTCATTGTACTTTTGGGGGCAACTTTTCAAAATAAAAGATTGGTGGCAAACCTTGGACGGCTCACACTCTCAGGCAAATCTGCAGGCCGTATGTGGCCCGTGACCTTCCTGATTTGTGACATTTGCATTAAATCACCTGAGGCATAGGCAACTTCCTGCCTGGCTTGCAGACCCCAGAGAAACGTCACCTCTCTGAAGCCTCTGTGCCTGCCTGAGAGCTAAGCCGGGACCTTGTCCCGGGCACTTGCAGGTAGTGTGAGTCCACGAGTTACAGCTGGGTGCCTATTTGTCTTCCCTGAACAAGGCTATGAGCAGAGACGGGGTGTTTCCTACTCACTTTAGTACCCTCCTCCCCACACCCTCCCGCATATTATTAGGATTAAAATGCAAAGACTGAATCACAGAGATGTGAACGAGAGAAACCTTTACTTCTAAAACATGCTTTGAGGGTCAGCAGAAAAGGGTCCAGGCCTTGTGTGGCTGGTACTCCATGCAGTCAACTCTTCCATGTTTTTGTTTTGCTACACAAGGCTTCCATTTTCAAAAACATCTCACAGATCAAGATGGTTTTGAGCTCCCGCCATCACACCCCCATTCCAGCTATCAGGAAGGAGAAAGGAACAATGAAAAAAAAAATGGGGAAATAACATGTGTTACCTGCTGGGGAGGGTTTTTAGAAACTTCCAGATGATGTTTCTGTTTGCATCTTCGACAGTCACATGGCCACTCTCATCTCCAAGGAGACCTGGGAATGGGGTCTTTATTCTGGGAGACCATGTGCCCATCTGAAATGTGGGGGTTCTGTTCATGTAGAAGAGAAGAATGGTGACACTAAGGTACAAACTGCAGCCTCTGCCACCCCTCTAAGCCCACGGAAGACCTGGCATATACTTCATTGAGGGGAAGCAAACTGGATCTCTTGGGCCAAATCTGGCCAGCTATTTGTCTACACTCCATGAGCTAAGCATAGCTTTTACATTTTAAAGGATTATATTTATTTTATTTTATAATTTTTTTTTGAGATGGAGTTTCACTCTTGTTGCCCAGGCTGGAGGGGGCCGATCTCGGCTCACTCCACCTCCAGGGTTTAAGTGATTCTCCTGCCTCAGCCTCCCAAGTAGCTGGGATTACAGGCATGCGCCACCACGCCAGGCTAAATTTTTGTATTTTTAGTAGAGACGGGGGTTTCACTATATTGGTCAGGCTGGTCTCGAACTCCTGACCTCAGGTGATCCACCCACCTCGGCCTTCTAAAGTGCCGGGATTACATGCATGAGCCACCGTGCCAGGCCTAATTGATTATATTTAAAATGGATATGCAAGAACCTATGTTAACAGCCTTGATATTGCCTTTTAGACAGTAAAACCTAAAATATTGAAATCTGATCTTTAAGAAAAAGTTTGCTGACTTCCGTCCTGGATGCTTAATAAACTCTTCTAAATATTTGTTTTTTCAAGTATTTACCAGCCTCTCCCCATGTGCCAAGCCCTGGCGATGCAGCAGCAAGCTGCCCTCATGGGGGCCCTGGCTCGGAGGGAACAGAGATAAGAAATAACTAGTGAAATGTAGTTAACTAATTACAGCTGTGCTTCCTGCTGTGCAGCAGTGTGGGGTGTTACGAATGCATATGATGGAGCAGCTAATCTATTTAAGGCAGGCCAGGAAAGGGCTGCAGAAGGGCTGGTCAGCTGAAATCCAAAGTAGGTGAAGTTAGTTAGCTTGATTAGCCCGGTGAAGTGAGTGCTGGAGACGAGTGGAGAGTTCCAGGCACAGAGAAGAACAAGGATGAAGACCAGAAGGTGGGAAAGATATGTGTTGTCTGGAAGTGGCAATCGGCCAGTGTGCACTGTTGTTGTTGTTGTTGTTGTTGTTGTTGTGTAAGAGTGAAGCGAGAGGAGAGGGGCAACATAGAAACGAAAACCTTTCTCTCCTGGACCTGCAGGAAACCATTCACATTGCCATTTGCTTCTGTCTGTTTCCAGGAGCCTTTCAAATCCCATGAAATAGCCATTTCTAAATTGTACCCACTGCCCTCCTTTCTTTTCATCCCCCCTGCCTTTCCCTAAGTCTTTTAGAAAAAAAAAAAAAAAAATGCAGGGATTCCAGAAAGACTGGTCCAGCCACATGGAAAGCGGCCCAGGAAACTGCCTGGTGATGGTTGCAAATGCCGTGAGAAGAAAATTGTCCTGTAATTGAAGGGGAAATTCTTTACTAGGATTGTTAAAGAGTTCTACAAGCTCCTTTCATCTGTGGCTTGTTCCACGCTTTAATTAATTTTGATCTGGGAGGTTTCCCGAGCCTCTGGTTCCACCCACGTCTCTTGGAGATCAGGCCTTCTGTTGCAGGTGGAGAAACTGAGGCCAAAGAGGCCCTGGGGTATGGGGGACCTCAGGGGAACAAGTCCTGCATCAGAGGGCTGGTTTCTGAACATTTCGAGCCTCAGGCTTTCAGGAAAGAGCCCAAAGCCAGCCACGTCAAAGAAGAGAAAGAGTTTCTACCTTTAAAAAATGTGTTTTTGTTATAAAATTGGTGAAATCACATTTTATAAGTGATTAGGAAAAAACCAACATATAAACACAGGAATATTCATGACCTGTTTTTATATTGCAGCTGGCTAAAGAAAACCCTGACATTGCCCACTGGGTTATTCTCCTTTTTCTTGAGTCTTGACTGAAACCCAACTCAAACTGGCTTAAATAAAAATGGTACTTCGTTGGCTCACATAATAATAAATCCTGAGATAGTCCACCTTCAGGCATATCTGGTTCCAGGGGCATAAGCAATGTCATCAACTTTCTCTCTCAGCCTCCTTTGCTCTCTGGCTCTCTCTCTCTCTTATGCTTTTTCTCTTTCGCTCTTCCAAGTTTTCTCTCTCCTCTCTGCTTTCCAGACTCATCATGAGGTGGTCGTAACAGCTCATACTTTGCTCGGTTTTGCAACTTCAAGGGGAACATGGTGTCTTCCTCCCAAGAGATCCAGGAAAATCCCAAGAGGGAACAATATTGAGAGGCACAGAGACAGTAAAGAGGACTTCAAAGAAGTTTGCTTATTACTCTGACAATATTTCTCCCTTGGGGATGTTTAAGCGACGTTTGTAAAATTTCCAATTGCTTTCAATTGTGGTTTTTTTTTTTGGTTACTGAGCTGTTTCTTTGACATCATGTAGAAAAACAGACACACACAAATCATCACCCATTATTTTATCATCACTGTTATTATTTGGGGGTGTCTTGTTGTCTGGGTCCCAACGCATTGCTGTGCTAAGTGTAATTGGGGTGGTGCTGGGAGGGGTAGGGTAGTGTTATTTAGGTTTTGGAGCCGGATGGACTTGGTCTGAATTCTGCTTCTTTTATTCTTATTAAGTGCACGGTCTTAAGTAATGAGCATCGCATCGGGAAAGGAAGAAAGAGAAGGCGTCCCTCCAGTCTTGGAACTTAAGTCCTGAGCTCGATGCTGATTGGATTAACCCTGACCAATGCCTGTGGCCAGGAGAATGCCACGTGCTGAGTAGCTCAGGTTGTAGTTACCTGAGCCAATCACCGTGGAAGGCAGGGAGGGGGGCACCCCGATTGGCTTAGACAGGCGAAGGCTGCTACAATGATGGACTGGACTGCAGATGTGTGAGAAACTACCGCAGAGCTGGTGCAGGCTCCGGGAGGTGGGGCTGCGGCACCTCCTGGGCCGGTAGGGTCCTTAGGCACGGAGGGGAGGGGTGGGGGTCCTGTCTGGGCTTCTCACCGGGCATGGCTCTGGGGCTCTGCCCTCCACCTGTTCCTCGACCTGTATCCCTCTGCTCACCCTGCCCGTATCCCAAGCCAGGGTTATGCCACATCCCCAACCCTCGCCTTTCTCCTGGGTGAAGGGAGCTCTAGCCGCTGCAGTTTGGAGGCCAGACGGTTTTTTGTTTTCTCCTTGGCAAAACATGAGTTCTCTTTTTCTAAGAAAATAAAGGGACTTAAAAAAAGAAGAAGAAGAAAATAGGAAAATCCTATAAAAATAAAAGCCCAAATCCCAACTCCAGTAGCAGATTATACTCCAAATAACTCTTAACAAACTAGGCTTGGAACCATTCTATAGGAGGCAACCAGACCCAT
The DNA here is from genome assembly GCF_001698545.2 of Rhinopithecus bieti. Taxonomy (NCBI): domain Eukaryota; kingdom Metazoa; phylum Chordata; class Mammalia; order Primates; family Cercopithecidae; genus Rhinopithecus; species Rhinopithecus bieti. The sequence continues at coordinate 6,055,531 of NW_016814761.1, read as the reverse complement.
CAGAATTAAGTTTTTCGTAAAGGCAGAGCCAAACCGAGAAAGGTTCTCAAGGAAAAGATTGCTCCAGGCTTCTGAAGCAGACATTTTAATAATTGCTATCAATACCCACGACTTACTGAGCACTTACCATGCACTGTGCTAAGTGTGTTACCTATTATCTACAACCCTCCCGATGACCCTCTTTTACAGAAGAGGAGACAGACACAGAGTTAAGTGGCTTGCCCCAGGGCACACCGTTTGCAAGCTACGGGGCTGGCACCCAATCCTGTCTCTTTCTCCAAAGCTCCATAACCACTGTCCTTCCCTACGTCCCTCCACGTCTGGGATTTGAGAATGTTTGCGGAGTGACGTTTCTGGAGTGAGTTGGGGCTTGAGGCAGGTAGAGCCTCCTCTCCTGGTCCCTGGATTCTGTTGGGTTTTGGTTTGGTTCTTGTAGGACTACTTCAAGCTGGCTGGAGAAGGGACTTATTCTTTCTAATTTCTTACCCCCCAGATTCTTCCACAAAGCGAATTGGCTCCAGCCAGTCTGGAGTTGCCTGTCTTCTTGTTTTTTAGATGAGAGGGAAGCAGAGCATAATGAACTGATGCAATAGGCAAGATCCCTGGACTTAGGAAGGAAATAGTCTCCTCTTCTGCTGACTTTGTGAGGCAAAGCAGATCAGAAAGGGTGAAAATTCTTTCACCAGAGGTAACTGCTAAACAGACAAGAAGAACAAGCTAAAGCGGAGAGGTACTGGAGGTGCTACTTTGGGTGGATGATCAGGGAGGGCCTCTCTGAGGAGGCGACATACAAGCAAGGCCCTGAATGATGGGAAAGAACCAGCTATGGGAGAACTTGAGGAGAGAGCATTGCAAGCCCAGGAGCAGCAGGTGCTGAGATGTAGAGGCTTAGCAAAGGTTACCTGGGGAAAGAAGGGAAGCATGTGGTGGGAAGGAAGGCCTCCCTGGAAGGAGAAAATGCCTATTGCCTTTCATGCCTGGAATGTCCCTAAGCCAGTGGAAGCTTCTGCCACAGTCAGCTAGGACGTCATCGGAGTCTATGCCACAGTGGTCTTCCCAACCTGGTGACCTGGGGGCCTACTCAGTGGCTAAGGAACGTAGTTGTTCATTCCTGCAAAGAGTGGGACTGTGTGTGACTCCCTGCACTAGGTGGTGAAAGGAAGTTTCAAGTAAGAAAAGTGTCCCCACTATGGGGACTCTTGGGGCCACCTTCACCCTTGGGTTTAGCAACCTGTGAAGGAAAACAGCCCAGGGAAGGAGGGATGTGGCCTGCCTGGCTGCCAGGCTCAGAGTGCTGGCAAAGAGGAGGAGCACGCTTTGTTGAGGAAGCATGAGTTGTCACTTACAAAATGCTTGCTTGCTTCTTTCTTTCTTTTCCTCTTTCCAGTTCAGAGCAAAAGGTACCGCCTTATCCTGGAGGCAACATCAGGTTGTTTTTCAAAAGTGAAAATTGATATTTGCTTTCTGCGCTGTGTTGATCTTCATTTTAGTGGCCCTCCAGGCAAGCAAATAAGAAAATATTGGTTTCCAGGATGGGAAAGCAGGGAGGTACAATACTTGAGGAGCAACAACCCCAAATTTAATATGGATGATTTGCTCAAATATTCACTGGGTCTGTTTAAACATTCCAGATAACCAAAATGATATCGTGAGGAGGCAGCACAGCACATATTTAAACAGCCGGGTGCGTGAGTCCTGACAACTTGAGTTTTAGTCTCATTTTTGCTTCTTACCAGCTCTGAGAATTTGAGCAAGTCCCTTATCCTCTATGAGCCTCCGTTTACCTGCCTAAAAAACGGAAATAATTTTCTCATAGTATTTTTGTGTCTGGCAAAGAGTAGATGCTCAGCACAGGCTTGGATACACATGAAGTGTTTAGCATAGTGTCTGGAACATGGTAACAGTTCATAACATTTAAGCTACTTGTCTAATAATGATGATTAGCGGAATTTGTATTTGTGGTAATAGTGATGAATGGCAGATTCCAGAGTCAGGCTTTCTGGGTTCAGTTAACTGACTCTGCCACTTACCATCTGTGTGACCTTAGGCAGGTTAGTTGACTTCTCTGAGCCTCAATTTTCTCATCTACAAAGTGGTGATGAGAGTAAAACACAGGTAGTATGAGGACTAAATGGGTAAGAACTAAGAACCGATCTAGGTACGGGGTGAGCATTATAAGAGTGTTATTATATTATTAACAGTCATCTATTACTATTCTAATGCTAGAAAGTATTCTTCCTCAGAGCAGGGACTTGGTTCTACTTTCCGCTGTATCTCTAGTATCTTCAACAGTGCTGAGCACAGAGTAGGAGCTCAGTAAATTTTCACCAACTGGCTGGGAGTGGTGGCTTATGCCTGTAATCCCAGCACTTTGTGGGGCTGAGGCAGGTAGATCACTTAAGGTAAAGGGTTCAAGACCAGCCTGGCCAACATGATGAAACCCTGTCTCTACTAAAAATACAAAAATTAGCCAGGCGTGGTGGCTCATGCCTGTAATCCCAGCTACTTGGGAGGCTGAGGCAGGAGTATCATTTGAACCTGGGAGGTGGAGGTTGCAGTGAGTTGAGATCATGCCACTACACCCAAGCCTGGGCAACAGAGCGAGACTCCATCTAAAAAAAAAATTCACCAGCTTAGTTAAATAAATAGAATAGAAGGCCATGAATGACTCCAGAGTTCCTCTGCACATGGAAAGAGCCTGACTATCTGCTAAGCATGCTGGTAGGTCTAGAATAGAAATCCCTCTCCTTCCCTTCAAGTAGATGCCTTTCAGGACCAAGTCTTGTGCCACAAATACACACAATGCTCAGTAAATGGTTGTAAAGGCTTCTCAATTCTCCATGGACTCATAGCACCGAACACCAATTCTGTCTCCAGCACGCATCTCCCAGTGGAGCCCCCTTGGCTCAGGAGCCTGAGATCTCCTTGGTGACCCACTGTGTTTAGTTCACTGGCATCTCCAGGGCCTTCCACATAGTAGGCACTCCACTCAGGCAAGTTGATGAAATAGTACTGACACATGCAGAGGACACTCAGTAATGCCTTTTTGATGGAGTTTGCATGTTTGACTGAAGAGGCGAAGAAAGAGATGCATGGCCGGGCGCGGTGGCTCAAGCCTGTAATCCCAGCACTTTGGGAGGCCGAGACGGGCGGATCACGAGGTCAGGAGTTCGAGACCATCCTGGCTAACACAGTGAAACCCCTCTCTACTAAAAAATACAAAAAAAGCTAGCCGGGCGAGGTGGCGGGCGCCTGTAGTCCCAGCTACTCGGGAGGCTGAGGCAGGAGAATGGCGTAAACCCGGGAGGCGGAGCTTGCCGTGAGCTGAGATCTGGCCACTGCACTCCAGCCTGGGCGACAAAGCGAGACTCCGTCTCAAAAAAAAAAAAAAAAAAAAAAAAAAAATGCAAATTTTTTTTCCTCAAACTGGAGCACACAGGTCGTTGAGGGGCAGAGCTTGATTAGAGACTGGGTCAGCTTAGTAGCCACAGGGGCTGCTAACATCTCTAGGACACTAACTTGTCACTGGGCAGGCAACGAGATAGAGAAAATTACATTTGTCAGCCCTCCGTTCTGAGAGAATATTCTCTCGAGCAACCGCAGTCATAAGGAATATTTTGATAAGCGGCGTGGGCTGAGGATGAGACGATGAAACCCTCTCTGTGTTGGTAATTTAAGGTGCCAATTTGACTGGATTAAGGAATACCTAAGAACTGGTAAAGCACTTCTGGGTGAGTCTGTGAGGGGGTTTCTGGACAAGATTGGCATGTGAGCTGAGTCGGTGAACTGAGTGGGGAAGTTTCGCCCTCAATAGGGTGGGTACCATCCAATCAGCTGGGGGCTCAGAACAAAAAAGACAGAGGAAGAGCAGTTTTTTCTGTCTTTCCTGGAGTTGGCACATTCTTCTCCTGCCACTGGACATCAGAACTGCAGGCTTTCTAGCCTTTGGACTCCAGGACTTACACCAACACCCTTCCCCTTCCCCTACCCCCAGGGTTCTTAGGACTTTGGCTTTGGACTGGGAGTTACACCATCGACTTTCCTGGTTCTGAGGCCTTTGAACTTGGGCTGAGACATACCTTCGACATCCTAGTGTTTCCAGCTTGCGGATGGCCCTCCTGGGACTTCTCGCATTGTCTCGGGGAATAGCACCTGTCTTCCTTCTACCAGGACTGATCTTTTAAACAAATGGTCACTTGGCCACACCCTTGGTTTGCTTTCCTAGAGATGCCTTTTATGTGGCCAAGCGTGACTCTTCCAAATCTCTCTGCTATGCTTTTCTTTTAATTATAAATTTTTTCCTTAAATAATTTCTCTCCCCTCACATCTTACTCCATGTCATCAAAAGTAGCCACACAGTTCCTTCAACATTTTGCTTAGAAATTTCTTCTGCCAGATATCCTAGTTCATCACTCTTAAGCTCTGCCTTCCATAAAGGCCCTGGGCATGGACACAGTTCAGCCGAGTTCTTTGCCTCCTTGTAATAAGGATGACTTTTACTCCAGTTTTCAATAAGAGTCTTCATTTCCATCTAGATGTCATCAGAATGGTTTTTACCATCCCTGTTTCTACCAGCCTTCTGGTCATGACCACTTAAGTAATCTCTAAGATGATTCAGACTTTCCAAAGCCATTCTCTTCTGAGCTCTCACCAGAATCGCCCGTTATGTTCCCTTCATGGCAACAGAAGCTTTTCTTGCATCTTCCTCTGAATTCTTCCAGCCTCCACTAGTTATCCTGTTGTTGTTGTTTTAAGACAGAGTCTCACTCTGTTGCCCAGGCTGGAGTGCAGTGGCATGATCTTGGCTCACTGCAACCTCCGCCTCCCAGGTTCAAGTGATTCTCCTGCCTCTGCCTCCGAAGTAGCTGGGATTACAGACATGCACCACTACGTCTGGCTAATTTTTGTATTTTTAGTAGAGACGGGCTTTCACCATGTTGGCCAGGCTGGTCTTGAACTCCTGACCTCAGGTGATCCTCCCTCCTCGGCCTCCCAAAGTCTTGGGATTACAGGCATGAGCCACTGTGCCTGGCTCATTACTCAGCTCTGAAGTTACTTCCACATATTCAGGTATTTGTTATAGCAACAGCTCCACTCCCAGTGCACATTTCCTGTCTCAGCTCATTTTGTGGTACTGTAACAGAATATCTGAGACTGGGTAATTTATAAAGGAGAGAGATTTATTTCCTATAGTGCTGAAGACTGAGAAGTCCCAGGTTGAAGAGCCTGCATCTTACAAGGGCCTTCTTGCTGTGTCATCCCATGGCGGAAGGTGGAAGGGCAGGAGAGCACTTGTGTAAGAGAGAGAAGGGGGCCAAACTCATCCTTTGATTGGGAGCCAACTGTTGTGATAACTAACCCACCCCTGAGATAATGCCACCAATCCATTCACGATGGCGGCGCCCTCATGACCTACTCACCTCTGAAAGGTCCTACCTCTCAACACTGTTCCATTGGGGGTTAAGTTTCTGACACAGAACTTTGGAGGGCACATTCAACCCATAGCACTCCCTCACTCACATTAAAATAGAAGTGAATTGTCACCAGGCTGCCTCCTTGGGACCCTGTGCTAGTGGACTGGGAGTGGGGGGAGGTTGTGCTGAGTAAGGCATGCAAGAATAGGCCAGAGCTACATTACTCTAAGGATGAACCTGAGGGTCCCTTCTGGGATTGCTTCTCAGTTTGAAAGTCAGTAGAGTTTCTAGCCTGCTTCCCAAGATGGTTGTCTCTGAGGCAGGGAGTGATAAGCCAAGGGGTATGTGAAGTCACAGCTTAAATGTGGTATGTCTTCCGAAGCTGGTTGCAAACCCTTTTAGAATAATTTAAGACAAGTGTCAGGATATCATGGAGTAGAATAACAAATGTCTTCATAGATTTTTAAACACAGTATTAAAAAAAAAAATCTTGAGCTTGCTCCAGCCAAGTCATCCAGACTCTCAGATAATTTGTTTACTTTTTTCTCTGCAATTGGAGATATTTTGGTGGACATGGTTAAGAACTCACATCACATTCCTTTTTTTTTTTTTTTTTTTTTTTTTTTGAGACGGAGTCTCACTCTGTCATCCAGGCTGGAGTGCAGTGGTGCAATCTTGGCTCACTGCAACCTCCGCCTCTGCAGTTCAAGCGATTTTCCTGCCTCAACCTCCTGAGTAGCTGGGATTACAGGCATCCACCACCATGCCCAGCTAATTTTCATATTTTTAGTAGAGACAGGGTTTCGCCATGTTGGTTAGGCTGGTCTCAAACTCCTGGCCTCAGGTGACCCACCCATCTTGGCCTCCCAAAATGCTGGGATTATAGGCATGAGCCACCATACCCGGTCTCACATCACATTCTGAAAACCCGAAGAGAGGCCCATACGACTGGCCATGTCTCTCTCTCTCTAATTCTTCTTGTAAGACTAATTTCTGCAAAAAGATGACTTCTTTGATCTTGAACTCCTTCAGGGGACAAGCTAGAGTTAGACTATCAGACTGTCATTGGCATCAATGGGGTATTTGGGAGGCAGAGTTTCTGGGTTTTCTGGGATAAAATCCCAATTCAAACTAAGTTAAAGCCAATAAAGGATGCTGTTTGGCTCACAGAACTGGGGAGCACAAAGGTGGCTCCATGGATTCACATGTTGTCATCAGAGCTCTCTCTTTTCCAGTTCTTCTCTCTCTCTCTTTCTATTTGACCTCTTGCTTTTCCATGGAGGGACTTCCTCTATGTGGCTGTGTAAAGGTGGTAAGGGTCATGCGCACAGAGAAAGCCAGGGTTTCATACAGTGTAACCTTGCTTGTGGTAATCACAGAGGCTATAGAGAGCTTGAGTTTCTCAGGGTTTGCCTATAAAAAAAACCCAGGGCAGGGCTCTGATTGGTCCAGCCTAGATCATATGCCTATCCCTGGGCCAATTAGGATAGTGAGGGAGATGGAGTCTTGTGGTTGGCCCGGCCTAGATTACTGTCTCTCTCTCTAAAGGGAGTGGTGGGCAAGTGTATGATTGACAGCTGAAGCAGAATCGCAGGGGAAGAGGGGCAAAGTTCCAAAAGTAGGAGGAAGTCTTTTACCAGATTGGGGAGAGGTATTGAGCAGAAAGAAACCAAAGATTTTTACCACCCATGAGAAGGTATTCTCACAGGAGAAATGGGAAGTCACCCAATGACTTTTTATGGAGTTAGCACCAGGTTGGTATGGGATTGTGTGACAGAAACTCAGATCTTTACTTAAAACGAGGACATTTTAGGGGTCACCATATGCTCAGGGGACCCTATATTCCTTCTCAGGAGAATGTTAAAAATTAGAAAAGGAAGCAGTTCCCAAGACCAGAGCATGACTGGTTCTGATTTCTCTGTCTTAAGAGATTACAGTGGGAGAATATTCTGGAGCAAATGGCTCAGTCTTCTTCCAGTTTCAAATTTTGTGCATCCTTCAATGCATCTGACAATGCAGCTAGACTAACTGGGTATGCGAAGGAGATGGGCTAATGGATACAACTTTCCAAGTATTTAATAGCTTTAAGCCAGAGGCCACAAAGTGATGGCATGCTTTCTTTGGCCAGCACAGGGGTTAAGGGGGAAAAAAATCAAATGCTTGCCAACATTTAAGAATTGGAATATTTCACATGAAAACCTGGATTTCCGACTTCTCTAGGTAAATCAGAAGCCATAGTCAAACTTGGCTATAGTTGGCTAGAGCTGAGGAGCAGCCCCTTTTAGATAAGTGTGTGTACTCTAGTTTGCCACAGTCTCCACCACTCCCTGTTACCCTACCCCAACCCGCTTTATCCATTCATCCCATTCCGTGTTTGGCCTCAGTAAGCATTTACCTTTGCAAGTCCTGTGTTTTACAACAGCAAAATCCCTGAGTACAGTCACTGAAGAACCGGATCTTTCTTTTTCTAACTTTGTGCAAGTTACTTTCTCTTTCTAAACCTTCTTTTATCTGCAACATGGGGATGAGATGCTTACTTTATTGAACCAATCCTTATGAGCACCTGTTATGCTAAACACTGAGTTTACATCAGTGAACAAATAGACTAAGTCCCTGGTCTCATAGGGCTTAAAATCTAGTGTGGGGGAAACAAACATAAAGTGATACATTGACGAATAGATGGTGGGGGCAGACAGAGGTGGGTGTTCTTGAGTCAGGGAGGTGGGAACACGCATTGAGGAGATGATTAAATGTCATAATGTATCTAAATCGTTTAGTCCAGGAGTTGGGAAGCTACAGCTCATGGGACCAATCTATCTGCCACCTGCTTTGGTAAATAAAGTGTTATTGGAACACAGCCACTACATTCATTTACGTATTGCCTGAGCGCCACAGACTGCTCTACGATGGCAGGGTCGAGCAATTGCAACAGAGACTGTGTGACCCTCAGAGCCTCAAATTTTTACTATCTAGCCCTTTAAAGAAAAAGTTTGTCCGGCTCCTGCCTTGGCCCAATGACTGGATAAATAGAAAGACCTCAGCTGGGTGCGGTGGCTCACGGCTGTAATCCCAGCACTTTGGGAGGCTGAGGCGGGTGGATCACCTGAAGTCAGGAGTTTGAGACCAGCCTGACCAATATGCTGAAACCCCGTTTCTACTAAAAATACAAAAATAAGCCGAATGCGGTGGCGGGTGCCTGTAGTCCCAGCTACTTGGGAGGCTGAGACAGGAGAATTGCTTGAACCTAGGAGGCGGAGGTTGCAGTGAGCTGAGATCATGCCACTGCACTCCAGCCTGGTGACAGAGCGAGACTCCATTTCAAAAAAAAAAAAAAGGAGGACCTAATTAAATTGCAACTTCTTCTTAGGAATAGTGCAAATGACCTCCCTCCTTGATGGTTGCTGGCCCTCCAGTGCTGGAGCCTTTACCCGCTCACTGCACCTCCCTAACCCACCTGCCTTTTTCTTTGCCTGCCTAACAGGCGTGCTCCTTATTTAGGGATTAGCCGCAGTGGGACTTCCATGGAAAGTTGGATGTGGCCCTAATCGGGGGCAGGGGTGGGTTTGCCCACTGTCCCTGTTGGTGCATTAGATCAGGTTAATCAGACCAAATCACATAAAGGATTAGGCAGGCCACAGCTTGAAGCTTCATGACAGAAAGGGCTGGATCGATGTTGACTTACATTTTTCAGTGGGGTGTGTGTGATGGATTTGCTGAGGTTTGCTGTGGCTCATCAATGGTCTGCCCATGTGCCAGCTCCCACAACCTGGCTACATCCCAGGGACCTTTGCTCTCACCTGCTTGGGAAGATTTGCTTGTCCTGGGCATCAGAGCACTCATCAGCACAGACCTCCAGCCAGAGTGGCCACAGGGAAAGAGCAGGTGGTGTGCAGAGATGTCAAACAACAGCAAAGGGTTCTGGGTGGGGAGCCACCCAGGCCAGCAGAGTCCTTGGGCAGGGCCTGCTTCACGGGCATGTGGAGCTGGACAGTCACACAGGACCCTGCACTAAGAAAAGCCCTGTGCTTGGTTTCATGCTCTGTTGTTTATGTCTTGAAATTCTTAATAAGTTTGGAATATTTGCATTTTTATTTATTTATTTTTTGAGATGGAGTTTCACTCTTGTTGCCTAGGCTGGAGTACAATGGCACGATCTCTGCTGACCGCAACTTCCACCTCCCAGGTTCAAGCGATTCTCCTGCCTCAGCCTCCCGAGTAGCTGGGATTATGGGAATGTGCCACCACGCCCGGCTAATTTTTTTGTATTTTAGTAGAGATGGGGTCTCTCTATGTTGGTCAGGCTGGTCTTGAACTTCTGACCTCAAGTGATCCGTCCGCCTTGGTCTTCCAAAGTGCTGGGATTACAGGCGTGAGCCACCGTGTCCAGCCAACATTTACACTTTTTACTAGGCCCTGAAAATTACATAGCCAGTCTGTCTTTGGGGTAGGAAACTGATTTGTATTTCAGTTGCTAAGGGGCCAGAGGGAGCACAGTGAGATGTCTGTGGATGAGCTAAAGAGTTAGAAATGACCTGGTTTCCTAGCAGGCCTTACAACTCCTGGTTCCTGCCCTCATGACTTGCAGGGTTTTGCAGGAAATTAATAATGTGGCTGGAGTTGGAGACAAAGAAGACCCTCCCTTCCTCCTTTGGCAGCTGATGGGACAAGAGCAAGACAGCAGCAACTGCATCACTTATTGAGTGCCAAGTGCTTTATATTCATCCTCTCATCCACTCCCACAATAACCCTATGAGGTGGGCATCCTTGTTAAACTCATTTTGTAGGTACAGGATTTGAAGATCAACCAGGTGATAAATTTGCTAGAGGTCACTCAGCTAGTAATCACGTGGAGTGGCCATCTAAGTTTAGAACATGAGGAAAATGTTATTAAATCTCTTAGGTTTTAATTTTCTGGTCCAGAAAATGGAAACACTTAAAGCTACCTTATAGTATTGGCGGGAGGATTGAGGAAGGGATGTACAATGTCTAGCATACAGCATGTAATATATGCTCACTAAATGATACCCATGGTGATGATGATGGTAATGCTGCTGCTACTACTGCTGCTGATGGTGGTGGTGATAATGGTGATGACGATGGTGGTGATGATGATGATGGTGCTGCTGCTGCTAATGGTAGTCATGGTGATGATGGTGATGATGGTGATAATGATTATGATGGTGATGATGGTAATGATCATGGTGATAATGGTAATGATAATGATGGTGATAGTGATGATGGTAATGATGGTGATGATAATGATGCTGATGATGATAGTAATGATGGTTGATGATTGGTGGTGGGATTGGTGGTAATGTGATGATGATGGTGGTAATGAATGGTGATGAATGATGATGGCTAATGGGTGGGTGATGGGATGGTGGTAATGCCGCCTGACAGTGATGGTGATGGTGAAGGTTATGATAGTGAGGGTGATGGTGATGGTGATGATGGTGGTGATGGTGATGGTGAAGGTTATGATAGTGAGGGTGATGGTGGTGGTGATGGTGATGGTGATGATGGTGGTGATGGTGATAGTGGTAGTGGTGGTAATGGTGATGGTTATGATAATAGTGATGATGGTGATGGTGATGATGATGATGGTGGTGATAATGTCAAACTATTGGGCTGTTTCCAGCTCCAACTTTGCTGACTTATACCCACCCCCTGAAAGGGCATTTTGCCCCACAGAAAAAATATGGAGTAATGTTCTTTTGCTCCCTGAGTGTATTTGCTTTCTATAGCTGCCATAATAAATTATCATAAACTGGGTGTATTAAAAGAAAACGGAAATTACTCTCTTATAATTCTGGAGGTCAGAAGTCTAAAAGCATGGTATTAGCTGGGTTGGTTCCTTCCGGAGGCTCGGAGGGAAAAACCCATCCCAGGCCTTTCTCCTCACTGTTGGTGGCTCCTGGCAATCCTCGTTATTTCTTGGCTTGTAGATACATCCTCCCATCTCCACCTCCATCTTCACCTCCATCTTCACATGGATTTCTCTGTGTGTCCTTTCCCTTCTCTTATAAGGACGCTCTCATTGGATTTAGGCCCCACCCTAATCCAGGATAATCTCATTTCTATCTTTACCTTAATTATATCCACAAAGACCCTATTTCCAAATAAGGTCACATTCTGAGGTTGACATGAACTTTAAGGAGGCACAACTCAACCTACTGCCTTGATGTAGGTCAATGAGAGTCCAAGGAAATGACTGGAGACATGTCACGTCTCCGCCAACACCAGGCCTCCTGCAGCACTGACCGGCCCCTTCTGCTCCTGTGTGCTCCCCTGATGGCTGTCACAGTGACTGTCGTTTGGCGCCATGGAAACTGACCAGCTCCTCCATGGCACCTCGTTGAACCTCTGAGGGCAATGACTCACCCAGGAGTCTTTCTGATGTGTGATGATGGTGATGATGGTGATGATGGTGATGATGGTGATGGGCTAGAGAGTTAGTGGATGAGTCCAGTGGGAGCTCCTGGGCAGCTGGATTCCAACTGTGGCCTCTGGAAAATGGAAGTGGCACCTCAGGGCCCCGCCATCCCAACTCCTAGGGAAGTTTCAGGTACAGAGACTGCGGAGTAGAGATGCTGTGTCCAGGGGCAGTGGACTGCTTTTGCTCTTTCCTTTCAATAACAAGTTGGAAAATAAAATTGAAGTTAGTCATCATCATGGGCAAGCAGAGACAGGTCCAGGGAGCTAAGCCCTCTGTGTCGCCTTCCTGGAAACATTTAGAGAATTCAGACCTACACGTTGAAATGCCCATAGACCAGGGGAAGCCCATTCCAATGTGGACAAAACTTCTTGAGTTTATTCTATCACAGTGACAGGAGGGTGTTTGTGCATCATGAAACAGGAAGGAGATTGTGGGTAAGAGAGAAAGGGCCACTCCTACTGTCTGGTATGAGATTAATTCCAAGGTAACCACTCACCCTTTAGTAAGAGTGAGAGGAACAGCTCTGTTGAAAAAGGAGTTTTCTCCACTCTCTACCGTTTCACCCTCAATGCCAACTCCATGAGTCTTCTCTGTCTCCTGAGGTGAGAAAGAGCAGCTGGGAGTCACACGCACTATTTTTAGAAAGAAAACCATACAGAGGGGGCTGTGTTGGAGAAACTCTTTGGGTGCGTGAGGTTGGGGAGAAGGGCCTGAGAATGTGGGGAAGGGGCAGGACAGGAAAGTGACTGTGGATAGGACAGTTCTATGCTTCTGTTTGGGAGCTGGGGGCTTCTGGGGGGTCCCCCCTCCATCAGTGTCTTAACCCCAGGTTCTGGAGAGTGCCAAGGCTTCGGGCGCCAGACGGAAGTTGCTGATGGTTCTGACAAAAGTCAATGGTTTATTTGCAAAGAGAACTTTTCTTCATAAAAAAAGAAGTTGCTGGTTTTACTAGTTAGAAAAGACAAACATGGGTGGATGGGGGAGGGGAGGGTTGAGTCTTTCCGTTGTGAGCTAACATAAATGGAAACCTATGCTTTTAGCACCTCCAACAATGATGCTGAGAGGAAAAATAGGGAAGAAGGAAGGAAACAGGGAGGGAGAGTAGGAGAGAGGGAGAGGAGGAGGGAGGGGGAGCAAGACAAAGAAAGGAGGAATAGAAAAGACCAAAAGATAAGCCAGGCGCGGTGGCTCACCCCTGTAATCCCAGCGCTTTGGGAGGCCAAGGTGGGCAGTTCACAAGCTCAGGAGATCGAGACCATCCTGGCTAACATGGGGAAACCCTGTCTCAACTAAAAATACAAAAATTAGCCAGGTGTGGTGGCACGCACCTGTTATCCCAGCTATTCGGGAGGCTGAGGCAGGAGAATGGCGTGAACCAAGGAGGCAGAGGTTGCAGTAAGCTGAGATCATGCCACTGCACTCCAGCCTGGGGGACCGAGCAAGACTCTGTCTCAAAAAAAAAAAAAAAAAAGACCAAAAGATAAAGAAACAATGATCATTTTATTTATTATGATTATGATTGTTATTTTAAGACTATGGCGCCAAATGACAGGGTCTTGTTCGGTTGCCTAGGCTGGAGTGCAGCGTCTTGATCACTGCTCACTGCGACCTCCGTCTCCTAGGCTCAAGCAATCTTCCTACTTCAGTCTCCTGATTAGCTGAGACTACAGGTGCACAAACCATTCCTAGATAATTTTTTACTTTTTTGTAGAGATAGGGTTTTACCATGTTGCCCAGGCTAGCCTTGAACACCTGGCCTCAAGCAATCCTCCCACCTCAGCCTTCCAAAGTGCTGGGATTATAGGAGTGAGCCACCAGGCCCGGCCTATGCCCAATTATTAATATCATCTTCTTTGCAAAGAAAAAAAAGCCATCACGTTCTTTTAACTCTTGAATATCAAACTTCTTCGAGTATCTTAATAAAAATAAATAGTAATAATAATCAAAAGAAAAACAATGAAAGAAAAAAGGGAAGGAAGAGAAAAGAACAGTGTGTCTGAGTGTCACCGGAAGGAGATGCCATGGATGCGGAATCCTGTCCAGGCCACGGAAAGCAGCAGGCTGAGCAGCCCAGGTCGGGGAGCACATGCAAAGGCCCAGGGGTGGCAGAGAATGTGGTGTGTTTAAGGAATAGAGAGAAGCATGGCTGAGCCTGGTGGGTGGGGGCGAGTGGGCCCAGTTGGGCTTGGAATAGGCTGGATCTGCTCATCAGCACAAGCCAGTGCAGCTACGGGGCGTGCGGGCTCCGCATGGTCAGATCTTCCACTTCATGTTTGGGGCCGGGCGGGCGAGGGGGCAGGGAATCCCAATTGCTGCATGAGATCTCATGTCTTTTAGACGCTGGCTTCACATAGGAAGATGAAGATAGACTTTGCAGACTGAACGGGGGCTGTGGGCTAGAATCAACTTAGGGGACATCATTTGCAATGCTGAGACTTGCTCCAGGCCTCTGATCGAAGTGGACCACGTACTTGGTCATTACGGGATGGTTCTGGAGCCCACCAATGATCATCTTTCCGTCCATCCCCACCAGAGCTGGGCCAAGTTTTAAGAACAATCCTTTGCTTCTCAGTTTGTGAAGCTGGCCCAGGGACTTAATCCAAACAAGAGCACAGCCACAAGGAAAAGGGTGTGTCTTCCTGAAAAAGACTTGAATAAAGGGATCCTATTCAGGGCCTGAAAAGGCCAGTGTTGAAGCACGTGGCAGCCTGTCCAGGCAGGTCTGAGTGCGCAGTGACCTCTTACAGGAGGGGCTGTGCTGCTTGAAAGTTCACCACTCCTGCCCAGGAAGGAATCTCTTCAAGCAAAACCTGACACATTTGGGTGCAATCTCTGCTTGGATGCTGCACGAATTGGTTAGCCTTCCTTCTGGGATTATGAGAAAGGCCCTCCTAGGTACATCTGGTTCATTCCCTGCCTCCAGCATGGAGAGCTGAAGCTCAGTCCAGACGAAGAGGCTGCAACAGATGCATTAAAAAGCATGCTCATTCATTTTCACTTAAGAAATGGTTGATGTCTGACTGAGCTGCAGAAAGAATGGGAGGATTAGGCAAGACTTTTGGTTGTAAGGGTCAGGAAGTACACTCAAACTGGGTTGTACAAACAAAATAAGAACAGATTGGCTCATGTCACTGGAAAGTCAGTCCATGGGTACTTAAGTCCCTTGACTCTGATTTTTATGAAGACGGCTTCCTTCCCGGTCACCTGCAGCTCTACACTCAGTTTCTAGCCAAGCAAACTCAGCAGACAGAGCATCCAACAAAAAATCCCAGGGCTGACTCTTATTGGTCCAGTTTGGTCATGTGCCCACTGGTGAACCAATCACTGTGACTCTGACTCTTCTGCCCCATTCAAGGTTCTGCCCCAAGCCAGGGGCGAGGGTCAAATCCTGTAGGACCACATGGACCAAAAGTAAGGGAGGAATGGTTTCTCCAGAGCAAGTCAAACACCATTATCAGAAGAAGTGGGATGGCTGTTGTCATGGCCACACAACTGGTAAAAAGCAGATCCCATTGTTGTTGTTTTTGAGACAGTGTCTTTCTCTGTCACCCAGGCTGGAGTGCAGTGGTACAATCTCAGCTCACTGCAACCCACCTCCAGGTTCAAATGATTCTTGTGCCTCAGCCTCCCAAGTAGCTGGGATTACAGGCATGTGCCACCACTCCCGGCTAATTTGTGTGTGTGTGTGTGTGTGCGTGTGTGTGTGTGTGTGTTTTGGTAGAGACAGGGTTTCACCATGTTGGCCAGGTTGCGTATCCTGGTTTTGAGCTTGGGTCTGAATGACAATAGACTCATGTTTTTAATTTGGGAGTTCAAGAATGGATCGATCTAAGGATTTAAACAATGTCCACGGGACTTGGCCTGCCTTTCTCTCTCTCTCCCCTGCCTCTCCCATTATTCCTCTCTGCTTTCTACTGGTTGGTTACTTCCTCAGGCACTTTTTTTCCCCTTCTGTGGCAGCCCTGAACAGTTCAGGATTTGTGACTACCAGTTTAGCAACCTCAGCGGAAAGAAATTTGTCATTTCCAAAATAGCAAAAAAACAACAAAACAAAACAAAAAAGGAACCCAGGGCTGATTCTCATTGGGCTGACTTTGGCCACATGTCCATCCCTGAACCAATCACTGTGACCTGTGGTGGAATACACTGATTGGCCACGCTTATGCCATGTGCCAGCCCTGGAGCAAGGACTTGATTCCTACCTGAATAGATGCACAGGAGGATGAGGTTGGAGTGGCTTCCCTAAGGCACAGGTTTGAGACTGAGATGCTGTTCCCAGAGGAGGGAGATGCAGACCAGCTGAAATTATAGACATCCTCTTTGGAGAGGGGTGAGCACGCGCTGGTAGAGCCCCAGCCCTTCAGAGCACAGGAATATTGTGCTTGGCAGCCGGGCTTGGTTGGCAGAGCTGCAACTTGGGAGTCAGGACCTTAGATTGTCAACCACAGAGATTTATCAAGTGCCTGTTATGGGCCTTATGCAGGAAATTCTGTAGGCCCAAAGTCTTCTCCTGGATGTTTAGTTTGGCAGAACTGGAGTTTCCAGGAGCAAGTGTGTTTGACAGAGAATGTGGACCGTCCCTCAGGAGACACTGGTACCCGGCATGGCAGGAAAAGAGTTTTACATCTCTGTTGTGATTCATAAGGTTTAAGAAGAGTAATGCGTTAGCCGGCTGTGGTGGAAAGCGCCTGTAGTCCCAGCTACTCGGGAGAGAGAAGAATTGCTTGAACCCAGGAGGTGGAGGTTGTAGTAAAAAAAAAAAAAAAAAAAAAAGAAGAAGAAGAGTAATTTTTGCTGGGTGCAGTGGCTCATGCTTATAATTCCAGCACTTTGGAAGGCCAAGGCAGGTGGATCACTTGAGGTCAGGAGTTGAAGACCAGCCTGGCCAACATGGTGAAACCTCCTCTCTACTAAAAATACAAAAATTAACTGGGCATGGTGGTGGGCACCTGTAAGCTACTCAGGAGGCTGAGGCAGGAGAATTGATTAAACCTGGGAGGTGGAGGTTGCAGTGAGCCAGGATGGCACCATAGCACTCCAGCCTGGGTGACAGAATGAGACTCCATCTCAAAAATAAAATAAAATAAAATAAAAAATAAAAAGAAAGGGCCGGGCGCGGTGGCTCAAGCCTGTAATCCCAGCACTTTGGGAGGCCGAGACGGGTGGATCACGAGGTCAGGAGTTCGAGACCATCCTGGCTAACAAGGTGAAACCCCGTCTCTACTAAAAAATACAAAAAATTAGCTGGGCGAGATGGCGGGCGCCTGTAGTCCCAGCTACTCGGGAGGCTGAGGCAGGAGAATGGCTTAAACCCGGGAGGCGGAGCTTGCAGTGAGCCGAGATCGCGCCACTGCACTCCAGGCTGGGTGACAGAGCAAGACTCCGTCTCAAAAAAATAAATAAATAAAAAATAAATAAATAAATAAATAAATAAATAAATAAATAAAAAGAAAGAAAGAAAGAAAGAAAGAAAGAAAAGAAAGAAAGAAAAGTAATGCTTTCTATTTGCACAACACTTGGTGTTTTTAAAAGCTGTTGAAATTTGAGGACTCAGAGGAGCCTCATAACAGTGTGTGGGTACCAGAGCCTGGAAGATCAGCCCCATTTACAGAGGGGGACACTGAGAGGGTGTGTGATGAGGTGCAGGTTATTGGGAGACCTAGGGTGGGAACCTGCTCACCTGCCCCTTAGCAGCACCCACTTTTCCTATCTAACCTGAGCATAAGCCCTGGACGCAGAGAGCCTGAGTAAACTGCCAGTGCAAGCTCCTCCTTAGCTGTGTGATGTTGGGCTCTGTGCCTTGGTTGCCTATTCTGTGAAATGAGTCAACAGGGGCACCTACATAGTGGGACTGTGGTAGAGATTAAATGAGTTATTATGTGGAAAACCTTAGTGTGATGCTTGGAACATGGCAAATACCATTAATCTTAATAATGCATCAGGTAGAAATTAGAGTCAGTTATTGCTAGGGTTTATTTTCTCACACGATGCCAGATATGGGCAGTCAGTGGCACCCAGAGGCTCAGTGGTGCCAGTGCTGAGGTGGCTGTTTCCTTTGGCCTTTTTCTTCAGTCCCAAGATGGCTGCTGGTGCTCCAGCCATCATATTTGTATTCCAGCCAAAAAGAATTAGGAGTGGGGAGTGGCAAAAGGGCGCACCTCCCAACTGAGTCGACGCCTTAAAGAACTCTCATAGGCACCCCACCCACTGCCTTCTACTTATGCACAGATTGCCATGCACGTTGCAAAGGAATTGCAGAAAGGTAGACCTTTGGCCGAACTCATCTCAGGATTCAAAAATTTAGGATTTCTATTAGAGAAGAGGAAGGAGACTAAATAATGTGAAGGCATCCAGCAGTCTCTGCCACAGAGTTTTTTGTTCTTCATTTTCTGAAGACCCTTTTGTGACCTGTTAGACATCACTATGTGTAATGGTTTATAGCAGGAGTCAGAAAGTAACATGCCTACAGCCGGATGTCCTCACATGCATGAGGGAGGTTTCAAAGGCAGAGAGGTAATAGGGAGTGGTGGGGACTAGAGCAAAGTGGAGAGCTCATGCCCTGTCTATCAGTGGCTGCCAATGAGAACCGGCTAATTCTGCATAAAAAAGAGAAGCCTAGTGTTATGAGAACTTTTTATTTTTAATGAAAAGTGGATATACCTAATTTTAGATGAGATTGGCCAGGCACAGTGGCTCATGCCTCGAATCCCAGCACTTTGGGAGACCGAGGGGAGTGGATCACCTGAGGTCAGGAGATCGAGACCAGCTTTACTAACATAATGAAACTCGGTCTCTACTAAAAATACAAAAGTAGCCAGGCATGGTGGTGGGCACCTATAATCCCAGCTACTCAGGAGGCCGAGGCAGGAAAACCGTTTGAACCCGGGAGGCGGAGGTTACAGTGAGCCAAGATTGCACCATTGCACTCCAACCTGGACAACAGAGCAAGACTCAGAAAAAAATTTTTTTTTTAGTTGAGATCAGATTTTTAGATGATAATAATTTCAAATTTACTGAAAAAATTTATATGAACTAAATAACACAAAATTGTGGGCATGAACTTACTTGGGGCTGATTCTTTCTCCCTCCCTTCCTCCCTCCCTTCCTCCCTCCCTCTCTTCCTTCCTCTCTCTCTCTCTTTCTCTTTCTCCTTCTCTCTTTCTCTCTTTCTTTCTTTCACAGAGTTTTACTCTTGTCACCTAGGCTGTAATGCAGTGGTGCGATCTTGGCTCACTGCAACCTCCACCTTGCAGGTTCAAACGATTCTCCTGCCTAAGTCTCCTGAGTAGCTGGGATTAGAGGTGCCCACCACTGTGCCTGGCTAATTTTGTATTTTTAGTAGAGAGGGTTTCACCATGTTGGCCAGGCTAGTCTCGAACTCCTGACCCAAGGTAATGGGCCCGCCTAGGCCTCCCAAAGTCCTGGGATTACAGGCATAAGCTGCTGTGCCTGGTCAAAGGCTGATTCTTCTTCTAAAGTCAGTTTTATTGAGGTCTAACTTACATACAATAAAATTAACCCTTTTTAGTTGTACAGTTCTATGAATTTTGCAACACATGCCACTGTGTGACCATGGTCACAATCAAGCTATAGAACATTTCCATCCCCCCTCTAAAATTCCCTGTGTTGCTTTTTAGTCAGTCACCACTCCTAGCCTCAGCCCATGGCAACTAGTGGTCTTTTATCTGTCCCTACAGTTTTGCCTTCTCCGGCAGGTCACATAAGTGGACTCAGGCAGGAGGCAGCCTTTTGAGTCTGGCCCCTTTTGCTCAGTACAATGCACTGGAAATTCTTCCACGCTGTGGTGTGCTGGTTTTGTATTGTTGAATAGCTTTCCACTGTGTAGGTATACCACAGTTCAACCATTCATCTGATGATGGACATTTGGTTTGTTTCCAGTTTTTGGCAATTATGAATTAAGCTACTCTAAACATTCACAGACAGGTTTTTATATGAACATCTGTTTCTGTTTATCTTGGATAAATATCTAAGGTATATCTAGGATGTTTTCCAAAGTGCCTGGGCAATTCCGCACCCCGCATGCGGTCTTCAGGGGCTCCGGTTTTGTTTTGTTTTTCCTTCACCAGCACTTGGGATTGTCAGGTGTCTTTTTTTGGAGGGGGATGTTTTGTTGGTTTAGGCATATTCTGGTATGTAGTGGTATCTTTCTGTGGTTTCAAGTGGCAGTTTCCTAATCACTAATAATGTCGAGCATCTTCTCATTAGCTTATTGGACATCCGTATATATTCTTTGGTAAGGTTGTTAAAAGAAAAACTTCAGCCAAATTAGATTTAAAGGAGTCTGAGCGATGAACGATTTTCGAATTGGGCAGCCCCCAGAGTCACAGCAGACTCAGAGAGACTCCGGGGTGCCTCGTGGTCAGACCCAATTTATAGCCAAAAGGAAAAAAAAAAAAAGAAAGAAAAAGAAATGGCATACAGAAATTAGAAGTGAGGTACAGAAACAGCTGCATTGGTTACAGCTCGTTCGCCTTATTTGAACAGTTTGAACACTAGGCAGTGTAAGGGTGGCTGAAGCATGGCTGCTGGCATTGCCAAGACTCAGCAACTGTTACTGGTGCCTACTCCTAAATTAGGTTTTCAATCTCGTCTACTTATTAAATTAGGTTATGGTTCATCCGTAAGGACTCAAATATAGAAGTATGGAGTCCTTCCCCGGCTATATTTCGTTCGCTTTAACAAGGTGTTGGTTCAAATATTTTGCCCATTTTTAACTGAGTTATTTGGTTTCTTTTTTTTTTTTTTTGAGATGGAGTCTCGCTCTGTTGCCCAGGCTGGAGTGCAGTGGCACGATCTCGGCTCACTGCAAGCTCCGCCTCCTGGGTTCACGCCATTCTCCTGCCTCAGTCTCCAGAGTAGCTGGGACTACACGCGCCCGCCACCACGCCCAGCTAATTTTTTGTTTTTTAATTTTTAGTAGAGATGGGGTTTTCACCTTGTTAGCCAGGATGGTCTCAATCTCCTGACCTCGTGATCTGCCCACCTCGACCTCCCAAAGTGCTGGGATTACAGGCGTGAGCCACCGCGCCCGGCCGAGTTATTTGTTTTCTTATCACTGTCTTGTGAGGGTTACTTTTATATTCTCCGTTCCAGTCCTCTATCGGATGTGTGTTTTGCAAACATATTTTCACAGTCTGTGTCTTGTCTTTTCATTTTTGTAACAGTGTCTCTTGAAGAGTAGAAGTTTGTCATTTTGATTAAAGTCCAATTTATCAATTTCTTCTTTACAATTTATGCTTTCTGTGTTCTATCTTAAAAAAACCTGTGCCTCATCCAAAGTTGTGAAGATTTTCTCCTATGTTTTCTTCTAGAAGTTTTATTTACTTATTTATTTATTGAGATGGAGTTTTGCTCTTGTTGCCCAGGCTGGAGTGCAGTGGTGCGATCTCCGCTCATTGCAACCTCCACCTCCTGGGTTCAAGCGATTCTCCTACCTCAGCCTCCTGAGTAGCTGGGATTACAGGCGCCCGCCACCATGTCTGGCTAATTTTCGTATTTTAGTAGAGATGGGGTTTCATCATGTTGATCAGGCTGGTCTCAAACTCCTGACCTCAGGTGATCCACCCACCTCAGCCTCCCAAAGTGCTGGGATTACTGGCACGAGCCACTGTGCCCGGCCTATAGTTTTAATTTTTACACTGAGGTCTATGATTGATTTCAACTTTAAAAAAATGTAGAAATATGGGTTGAAGTTCATTTTTTTGTGTATGGATGTCCAACTGTTCCAGCACCATTTGTTGAAAGACTTTCCTTTCTGCATTGAATTGCTTTGACACTATTATTGAAAATCACCCAGGATTAAATGTATGTGTCTCTTTCTGAACTCTCCATTCTGTTCCATTGATCAATGTGTCATTGCTTTCATCAATACCACACTAGTGCCTGCACCTGGTAAGTACTGTATCAATGTTAGCTAGCGCTTGTCATATTTTATCATTGAAAAAAATAAACTTTTACCTTTGGAATTTCTTTACTTGGAAAATTTATTTTTGAATAATAATATGATGGAAAAAGTTACAAATCTAGAACAGAGATTTCCCTTGTATCCTTCTCACAGCTAGCTTCTCCTAGTGTTAACATTTTACATATCCATGGTATTTTTACCACAGCAGACACATGCACATTGGCACAGTACTATTAGCTAAGCTGTTTATTTGAATGTCACCAATTTTCCCATTAGTGGCTGTTTTTCCTGTTCAGGGTCCATTTCAGAATACCACATTGCATCGAACCGTGGGTTTTTTAGATGCATCTTTTAGCAGCTCTGTAATAGGGTGCATCTTACAGTCCGTGGTGTTTTACACACTGATCGCTAGGTGGTGGTTGCTGTTTTTTTCACAGCGGCATACTAAATTAGAGTATGCCTTAGATTTAATGAAATAGGGTATTATTATTACTTGATCTCCTTAAACCTCAACTTCTTCATCTGTAACATGAAAATAATGCTAGGACTCACCTCATAGAGACGTGGAAAGATACAATGAGAGCCACAAAAGGAAGTGCCTCGATACAGTCTGGCACATGAGCCCTTGTTAATTAATGGTGCCATTAAACCCAAGTGCAATCTCTATCCAAAGTGTGCTCCTGGGGGTCAGTGAGCTCGCCTCTCCTTGCCTTTCCCTACCTCGAAGAAATGCCTGGAGCTGGATTTCTTAGCAGCTTTCCTTCAAACAAGAGCCCACAGGAATAGCTACCAATTAAAATAACAAAGTTTCAGGTGACAACGTTTGCAGAAGAAGCTGCAAATGTTTAATAAAAGCCCATTGCTGGGAGGCTCAGACAGCTACCTCTTCCGGGAGATCTGAAGCCGCATTTCAAGTTTGCCAGCAAATTTGCTTTCATTAGAACAAGACCCTGGCCCTTTCTCCTCGGAATGTTTGGGCCCAGTCCTCTTGTCACTTCTCTCCTTTTTTGCTTTCACTTTCTGAAATACATTCCCTTGTTTTCTCAACTTGAGCTTTAAAAAAATTATACAAGCGGCGTGGTGGCTCACGCCTGTAATCCCAGCACTTTGGGAGGTGGGCGGATCACGAGGTCAGGAGATCGAGACCATCCTGGCTAACACGGTGAAACCCCGTCTCTACTAAAAAATACAAAAAACTAGCCGGGCGAGGTGGCAGGCGCCTGTAGTCCCAGCTACTCGGGAGGCTGAGACAGGAGAATGGGGTAAACCCGGGAGGCGGAGCTTGCAGTGAGCTGAGATCCGGCCACTGCACTCCAGCCTGGGCGACAGAGCAAGACCCCGTCTCAACAACAACAACAAAAAATTATACAAGCAACACATCTGTTGCGGATACGGTAGAAAATTGAGATGAAAGGAAAAATTGTAAAAGAGGCCTGTAATTTCATCGCTTAGAGATCGTCACTGGATACAAAGTATTTTTCTTTCTTTTTCTGATTGTTAAAATATAGCACTAACTGTAAAATAAATTAGAAATTATAGAAAAGCATAAAACAAAACATTCTCTTCTCATCCCACCTTCCAGGTTACCAACGTGTAACATGCACTCTTTCCAAAATGTTCATATCTATGCTTTCATAGGTACTTAAAAATATTGCAAGTTCCAGTACCTGGGGCAGGCTCTGGGGGTAGGCTACTTGGAGTTAAATTTTGTCTCTGTCACCAACTAGCCGTGAGCAGCCTATGTGACTTCTCTGGGTCTCGGTTTCCCTATCTGTGAAATAGGAATATCATTAGAACCTACTTCGGTCACTGAGAACATGACCTGAGATACAGTATATAAAAGTCCTTAGCTGGCTGGGCATGGTGGCTCACGCCTGTAATCCCAGCACTTTAGGAGGAGGAGGATTCCCACAAGCCCAGGAGTTCAAGACCAGCTTGGGCAATATGGCGAAACCCCATCTCTACAAAAAATGAAAATATTAGCCGGGTGTGGTGGTGTGCACCTGTGGTCCCAGTTACTTGCGAAACTGAGGTGGGAGGATTGCTTGAGCCCAGGAGGTGGAGGGTGCAGTGAGCCGAGATTGTACCATTGCACTCCAGCCTGGGCAACAGAGTGAGATCCTGTCTCAAAGGAAGAAAGAAAAAAGAAAAAAAAAAAAGTCCTTATTCATGATGCTTCATACAGAGTGAGCCTTGAAAAATGGCAGTGATGATTGGTGTGCTTGTTTTCCATTGCTGCCTCACAAATAACCACACCAACTCAGTGGCTTAAAACAACACCGTTGATTATTTCACATTTATGATCTCACTGCTTTCGTGGCAAAGGATTCCAGGCACAGCTTAACTGGATCCTCAGCTCTGGGTCTCACAAGACCTCAGTCAAGATGTTGACTGAGGCTAGGGTCTCCTCTGGAGGCCCAGGGTCCTCTCCCAGGCAGATGTGGTTACTGGCAAAGTTCATTTTGTTGCAGCTGCAGAACTCGTGGAGGCTTGGTTCTTCCAGGATAGCAGAAGCATGGCTGCTGCTATGAACCTTGCCCTTCTTCCTTCTCTGATCTCTGGAGCCTCTTTGAAAAGGCTCACCTGGGCCGGGTGCGGTGCCTCGCGCCTGTAATCCCAGCATTTTGGGAGACTGAGGTGGGAGGATCACGAGGTCAGGAGATCGAGACCATCCTGACCAACATGGTGAAACCCTGTCTCTACTAAAAAGATGAAAAGTAGCTGGGCATGGTGGGGTGCGCCTGTAGTCCCAGCTACTCGGGAGGCTGAGGCAGGAGAATGGCTTGAACCCAGCAGGTAGACGTTGCAGTCAGCTGAGATCTTGCCACTGTACTCCAGCCTGGTGACAGAGCAAGACTCCATCTCAAAAAAAGAAAAAAAAAAAAAAGACAAAAGAAAAAAGGAAAGGCTCCTCTGATGAGCTCAGGCTCACTCAGGATGATGAACTCAAAGGCAGTTCCTACAGTACCTTAGTTACACGACAAAATCTCTTCATCTTTGCCCTAGAACATAATCATATCATCGTAAGAGTGACGTCGTATTCAAGGTCCTGCCCACACCAAGGGGAGGCAGTTATCCAGGACGTGAGCCACAAGGGGAGCGCATCTTGGGGCTGTCTTAGAATTCTGCTTACCATACCTAGTACTCATAGGGCCTTCCCGTCATCTTGGGTTTTAGTTCCGGGGCAAACTAAAGGGACTTAATCTGTTTCCAAGGATTTCATACTTGGTAAAGACCATCCCATCTATCTGACCAAGTACTGGAATTGAGCGTTGATATGGTTTGGATCTGTGGCTGGGGAGGCCTTAGGAAACTTTGAACCATGGCAGAAGGTGAAGAGGAAGTGGGCATGCCTTACTTACATGGCCGGGGCATGAAGGTTATTTGTAATTCCCAGTGTTGGAGGCGGGACCTGGTAGAAGGTAATTGGATCATGGGGGCAGAGTTTCCCTTTGGTTGGCAATGAGGTGGGCCCTGGATGTAGCTGAGCCAATCAAAGCCCTTCCCTTTCAAATGGGCCTGGGAAGGGAAAAACTCATGTTGAGGCTCCCAGTGCCTCTGTCCTCTGTGAACTGCACAAGCCTGGAATAATTTCCTCCTGGTCATCTGGCCTGGGCGAGGCTGGGAGCTGCTCCAAGGCAAAAAGACCAAAGTCCTGTCTGCTCCCATGAGCCCAGCACTCAAGGCTCGTGCTGAACAATGGCAGGTGGTTAATCAGAATTTGATGAATAAATCAATGAATGAGCAGTTCTGCTTTCTCCTCTTTTTCCATCAGCAGGAAATAATTGCCTTCTCAGAAGACTGCATTTTTTCTTTTATTCTTTTTTTCTTTCTTGTTCATTTATTTTATTTTTAATTTTTTTTTAAGACGGAGTCTCGCTCTGCCGCCCAGGATGTAATTTTTTCATTAATGAGATATTTCAAACTTGAGTATAGTCAAAGAACCCCCCCAAACACCGACTCAGGCTTTAGCAACGATCATTCCGATGTTATTTTTTCAAATTTCCTTCTCTCCTCTATGAGGAGGGTAGAGGGGCTAGAATATTTTAAAGTAAATCCCAGACACTGAATCATTTTGCCCCCAAATACTTCAGTGTGTATCCTGAACACATAAATATTTTGTTTTCAAATAAACATAATCACACTCGCACACTTAACAAAAACAATTATAATTTCTTAATATCACAAAATACCCAGACCATGTTCAAATTTCCTCCATTATCTCAAAAACTGTCCACAGTAGGTTTGCTCAAATCTTATTGAGTTATAATCACACTGAGGTGTCAGCTGAAATTTCTTTGGCCGCAGGTGACCAAATGTCTGCAACTGGGATGTTTCTAGTTGTTCCTTGGAAGTAGGTTTCCGTGGTCAGGAGGCCTGGGAAATACTGAGTTACAGAAAGTTAGGCTATCCCATTCTTCTCCCTTCTTTAGAAAGCTGAAGTGTGTGGTGAATCTGAGTGTAAAAGAGATTTTTGCAAACTTGGTTGACCTTGGAAATCTATTTTTTTTTTTTTTTTTTTTTTTTTTTTGAGACAGAGTTTTTCTTT
>NW_016814761.1:6016919-6028865 GCF_001698545.2 Rhinopithecus bieti | reverse complement strand
CACCACCATGGCTGGCTAATTTTTGTATTTTTAGTAGAGATGAGGTTTTACCATGTTGACCAGGCTGGTGTTGAACTTCCGACCTTCAATGATTCTCCTGCCTCGGCCTCCCAAAGTGCCACCACACCCGGCCGATCTTGGCAATCTTTGAGTTCATGCATTCTCGTATGAAGGTGATATCTCTCCCAAAGGGGAAAAATTGGTTTTTAGTGGCAAAACCCTTTTTTTTTTTTTTTTTTTTTTTTGGTAGAAATGGGGTTTCACCACGTTGCCCAGGCTGGTCTCAAACTCTTAGGCTCAAGCAGTCTACCTGCCTTGGCTCCCAAAATGCTGGGATTACAGGCATGAGCCACCATGCCCAGCCTAAAAATCCTACTTTATATGTATAAAGCCTATGTGTACATTCACTACATAAATAGATATACTGTATATCTGTGGCATTAAAATTGCATGTGGAGGGAGTGGTAAATAGAGAAAATGTTCCAGAAAAGCTCCTTATAGGGGGAAATGAAAAAATAAATGAAGAAATATTATTTTATTTTCCATCTGCACCTTAGTTCCCCCATCTGTAAAATCGGGATAATAATCGTGCCTAATTCAGAGTTGTGGCAAGATTTAAAAGCATTTGCAGAGTGCCTGGCTCCTTGGAAGTACTATGTATGTGTTAGTTATTATCATGGTTGTTGTTCTTGATGTTTTTGGAGCATTTTGTAGGTGTCAGGAAATTGAAGAGCACAGTTCTGGGGTCAGATGAACTGGGTTTGGAGACTTTCCTTAAATTTGTGACTATTCCATTTTCTCATCTGCAAATGAAATAAAACTGCCTTGCGAAGTTGCTGTCCAGGTTAAAGGGAGTAACATAAGCAAAGTCCCTGGTGTATTAACCAACTGTTATTATTATCCCCTTCTGCAGATGGGCAAACTGAGACCCCGAGCCCTGGAGAGATGTGCTCAGGCAGATGTGCAGGTCCCCCTGCTCCAGCTTCCAGGCTCCCAGGCTTCAGTCTTCAGTCTTCAGTCGGCCTTTGTTCTGCCACTTTCTCCTGGAAGTCACACCTCCCTCTCTTCCTGCCTGCCACATCACAGGAGTCTGCACGCCCCCAACCAGCTCAAGAGGCTCTGACAGGTATGAGTTTGTTGTTTTTGTTGTCTTTTTTTAAAACAGCCTGTGACTTTGCCTTTGTCTAAACAGAGCAGCAGCGAAGACAAAGAACCTGTAAGGCTTCCTTGTCCCTCTGCCAAGCGCTGCCTCTGGTCAGCCAGAGCCACCAACTCTGTTATCTTTTCTGCTGGAGGCGGTAAGGGCAGGCCCAGCGCTGGGGCTCACCAGGGCCTCTTACTGGTTTTCTCAGCTCTGATTCTGGGTCTGGAATCCCTGGGTGTAAACCCTGCAAGCTGACACCAGCAAATTCGCCCTTTCAAACAGGGAGGCCAAGGACCCTGGGCACTCTCAAGCCCAACTTCAGCGACAACAATTCTTTCTTTTTGTCTCCATCCTATCAGCTTTTGAGGGCATGGCTCCGGCAGTCCCCGGGGTGTAACCTCTGTCTGGTGGCCGGCTCAGGTTTTGGGGGATGTGGAGGGAGGGTCAGGGATGCCAGCCTGGGCCATCACCCGCTTGCACAGGTCTGCAAATCAATAGCTGTGTCTGCCTTGGAGGAGGGCAGAGAACCTTCCAGTGGCTTCTGTTGTGCTGTGTTTTATTTTTAACCATGGAGTCCAGCACGGGAGTCAGACTGCCTACGTTCAAGTCTTATTTTCTTCCATCCTCTACGGGTGACCCCTTGAGTGACTGTGGCCAAGAAACAATTAAGATCATTAAAATCTCTCCAGGTCTCAGTTGCCTCATCTGCAAAGTGGGGATGCATTTAAACCTGGCACACAGTGTACACTCAATAAATGTCAGCTGTGGCTAGTAGGGCCCTGCTGAGCTGGCCCCATTCACCTCTCATACTTCGTTTCCTACCATTCCCCTCCCCATACACTCTGCTGCAGCTGCCCTCCCCTCCCCTCTTGATACAAGGCAGGCTTGGCCTCCCTTCAAGGCTTTTGCTTCTCTGCTTCCTCTACCTGGGAAGCTTTTCCCAGATCTTCGCCAGGCAGGCTTCCTACCTGCTCATTGTCTCAGATCTGGGGTCACTTCTTCTAGGAGGTCACTTTCCCTCACATGATCCTGTTTTATTTGCTTCATAACCTTTACCCCCACTAGAAATTATTTGGTGCATTTATCTCTCGCTTGCGTATTGTCTGATCTACCTCTGCAAAGTAAATTTCCATTTTTAGGAACCCTATCTGTACCCCTGAGGGCCTAAAATAGCAATGGCGTATGGCGTACCGTTATCAGTCAGTAAGTGACTGGGTAGAATACCAGCTTAAGTAACACAAAGCCAGTGCTGGTTGAGCTTGATTAAATAACGGGTTGGGTATTCTGAGAAGAAGCCCATTGTATACATTTCTTCTCTTGATTTTACGACACACTTCTGAAGGGGGTACTCTTTTTGGCCTCATACTACAGATGAGGCAACAGTCTCAGAGAGGTTAAGTAACTTCCCCAAGGTCACACAGCTAGTAAGCAATCGTGGCTTAGAGAGGCTCAAGTCTGGGTCTGTCCCAGTGCTTCCTTGGCCCTCTTTTTTTTTTCTTTTTTTTTTTTTTTTAATTTTAATTTTGAAACTGAGTCTCACTCTGGCACCCAGGCTGGGGTGCAGTGGTGTGATCTCAGCTCACTACAAACTCTGCCTCCTGGGTTCAAGCGATTCTCATGCCTCAGCCTCCTGAGTAGCTGGGATTACAGGGGCGTGCCCCCACGCCCAGCTAATTTTTGTATTTTTAGTAGAAACGGGTTCACCATATCGGCCAGGCTGGTCTCAAACTCCTGACCTCAAGTGATCCACCCACCTCGGCCTCCCAAAGTCCTGGGATGACAGGCGTGAGCACCATGCCCAGCCCACCATGGCCCTCTTTTTACTGAGGTACCGGAGCTTTGATGGAAGAGGGAGTGAAGAACAGCAGTGCTAACAGTCTTGTTTGAAGCACACGTTCATTCTGCACTAATAATATTTACATCCCAAATTGCCTTTGAGCCTCCCAATAGCCCTAGTATATGGTGGGATGTGAACCGAAGCTCAGAGCCAGGATGTAATCTCTTGGGGCCACCAGATCCCGGCTTAGCCTTCTGTGAGATGTGTGGTTGCTGGATTTGAGAAAGGTCTCAGCTTAAAGCCTAGTCCTCTGGGAACCTCCTCTGAGCCAGTCCGGTCAGCTGCCGGGCCAGTGTCACTCTTCCTCAAGGTGCAGCCCCTCCCTGGCACTCACCCTTGCATGCAGTGGCTCAATTGCATCTTCCCTGACTTGCTGGACTCATGCTGTCCAGTGCAGTAGCCACTAGATCAATATCCCTATTGGCAAACCAACTTTGCTGCCACCTCCAGGGGACATTTGGCCGTGTCTGGAGACATTTGTGGTTGTTGCATCTGAAGAGAGGGGATGCTACTGGAACGAGAGGAAAGGGTCCAGGGTCACTGCTGAATCTTCCACAATGCACAGCACAGCCCACACTAAAATTATGGGATCCAGGTTGAGAATCTCTGCCTTAGACCCCAGTGGCTACTGAACACTTGAAATACGGCTGGACTGAGCTGAGATGTGCTGTGAGTGTAGAACACACACTGGATTTCAAAGATTTAGTCTGAAAAAATGAATATAAAATATTTCATAAATCATTTTAAAGTATTGACTACATGTCCAGGTGATAATATTTGGATATAATGGGTTAACTAAACCGGAGGATAAAATTCGGTGTACCTGTTTCTTTTTATCATTTGATTTGTGGCTACTAGAAGATTTCAAATGACCTACAGGGCTCACATTATATTTTGACTGGGCAGCAGTGTGCTAGACTGGACATCCATGAGGAAAGGAGTCTGTCTGGGTTTGCTTGTCACTGCAACTGCGGGGCTGGGCAGGGGCTTGACACGTGCTGGGTACTCAGTAGATAGTTACTGAGCAGGAATAAAGGAGGGACAGCAGAGAGGGAGGGAGGGAGAAGGAAGAAAGAAGGAGGGAGAAAAGGAAGGAGGGAAGGAGGGAAAAAAGGAGGGAGAAAGGAAGGAGAAAGGAAGAAAGGAAGGAAAGAAAGAAGGAAAGAACAAAAGAAGGGAGAAAGAAAGGGAGGGAAGAAAAGAAGGAAGGAAGGAGGCGAGGAGGAGAGAGGGAGGAAAGAAAGAAAGAGAAGGAGGGAAGGAAAGAGGGAAAGAAGGGGGGAAAGGAAAGGGGAAGGGAGGAATAGAAGGAAGGAGACACAAACAACCCCACTGGCGAGCCCAGAATTCTCTCCCCATGTCCAGTATTTAAGGCAGCTGTCAAGGAGCGTTCCTTCCTTCTAGCAGATACCCCAGCTGCCCCGTCCCTGGTCTCTGCCCTGTGTCCCTGCCCAGTATCTCCTCCAGGTCCCCTTGGCTGGGGGTGGCCTTGGGTACTCACTTCATGCCCTGTTTGGGAGCTTCTCCATTTGCAACCCGCTCCTATTCTGGTCCTCATTAGCAGTGAAAAGTAGTTAGGTTTGAAAAATCTTAGCTGTCTGAGCCAGGAGCCTCTGGGATAAAAATCCAGACAACCGGGGATACAGTTCCAGGCTTTCTATGACTTTAATTGTCTTTAGCAAATGGGTTGATTTTCCCCACAAGAAAAGGGGTGAGCACCGGAACACATATTTAGAAACTTCTGTCCTGTCCTGACAATGAGCTTTCTGAGAATACGGCGAATACTTCACCATTACACAACAGAGATGATTGAGCAAGTGCGGGCAGCATGGCCAGCTGGACTCAACAGGATTCTGTCCCTAAATTTTTTTTTTTTTTCGAGACGGAGTCTCGCTCTGTCACCCAGGCTGGAGTGCAGTGGCCAGATCTCAGCTCACTGCAAGCTCCGCCTCCTGGGTTCACGCCATTCTCCTGCCTCAGCCTCCCGAGTAGCTGGGACTACAGGCGCCCGCCACCACGCCCGGCTAATTTTTTGTATTTTTTTAGTAGAGACGGAGTTTCACCGTGTTAGCCGGGATGGTCTTGATCTCCTGACCTTGTGATCCACCTGTCTCGGCCTCCCAAAGTGCTAGGATTACAGGCTTGAGCGACCGCGCCTAGCCTCTGTCCCTAATATTAAAAACAGGTCAGTTTTCGGCCTGGCATGGTGTAATCCCAGCACTGTGGGAGGCCTAGGTGGGTGGACCATCTGAGGTCTGGAGTTCGAGACCAGCCTGGGCAACATGGTGAAACCCCATCTTTACTAAAAATACAAAAAATTAACCGGGCGTGGTGGCAGGCACCTGTAATCCCAGCTACTCGGGAGGCTGAGGCGGGAGAATCCCTTGAACCTGAGGGACGGAGGTTGCAGTGAGCCTACATTGCACCACTGCACTCCAGCCTGGGGGACAGAGTGAGAATCCGTCTCTAAATAAATAAATAAATACAGGTCCATTTTCTTCTCAGCCCTCTGAAGCTTATGGATTGGCTGGGAGCAGCTTTGAGGGGAGGACCGAGTGCGGCTGGCACCTAGACAGGATGTCTAGAGGGGACGTATTTGAATCATAAACCCGGCCGTTTCGCTCCCCAAGTAGTTTCGCGATCGTGATCACCAAGCAGTCTGGCGTGGAAGTGAGAATTTACAGGGATGAATGATGAGTTTCTTTTTGTTTATACGTTCCTGAGACTTTTTTTTCTTAAAGATCATGTTGTGGCAGTAACCTGTTTTGTTTTTGTACTGAAATTGCGAAGTGTAGGAAAACAGAAAAAATAAAAATGACCTGGAATCCTATCACTCAGTGATGATCACAGCAGACAGCTACTTTTCAGCCTTTTGTACATAAGAATTCATCATTTATTGTGTATAGTACTTTACAATATTTCTATCATATTGCCATTTTAAACTTTTTTTCTTTATATCAAGAATGTTTTGTCATGGCATCTAATATGCAGCATCACCTTAAATGACTGCATCACACTTCATTGTCAAAGCAAACTGACACGTATTTAAACAATTCTCTATTGTTGGATATTTAGGCTGGTTCCAACTTTATGCTCTTGTAAATAACTGTACAATGGATATCCTGGTACATAAGTCTTTGCACACATCTCTGGTTATTTCCTTAGGGTAGATTCCTAGAAGTAAAATTACTGGTGAAATGATTCACACATATTAAGACTTTCGATAAATACCATCATATTTGCCTAGAAAGTTTATGACAAATAACATTTCCAACAGGAATGTGAGTCTGTCTCCCCAGCCCCTCCTTATCTTCTCCAGTCCTGGGATACATCAGTGAAAATGTAGAGAAGAAAAAAAACATAAATAATCCTACCTCTGAAGTAAACCACTGTTAACAATTTAGTGAATATTTCCTCCAGATTGTTTTCTGTGTACTTGTACTCATGTATGTGTGTGTGTTTCAGAAATGGAATGATGTATGCATATTGATTTGTAACCTGATTTTTATTTGTTTTTTGTTTTTTGTTTTTTTGAGACGGAGTCTCACTCTGTCGCCCAGGCTGGAGTGCAGTGGCCGATCTCAGCTCACTGCAAGCTCCGCTTCCCGGGTTTACGCCATTCTCCTGCCTCAGCCTCCCGAGTAGCTGGGACTACAGGCGCCTGCCACCACGCCCGGCTAATTTTTTGTATTTTTTAGTAGAGACGGGGTTTCACCGTGTTAGCCAGGATGGTCTCAATCTCCTGACCTCGTGATCCTCCCGTCTCGGCCTCCCAAAGTGCTTTTTTTTTTTTTTTCAGACGGAGTCTCACTCTGTCGCCCAGGCTGGAGTGCAGTAGTGCCATCCTGGCTCACTGCAACCTCCATCTCCAGGGTTCAAGTGATTCTTGAGTGTCTCAGTCTCCCGAGTAGCTGGGATTACAGGCGTGCGCCACCACCCTTGGCTAATTTTTATGTTTTCAGTAGAGATGGGGTTTTACCATGTTGGCCAGGCTGGTCTCGAACTCCTGACCTCAAGCTATCTGCCCGTCTTGGCCTCCCAAAGTGCTGGGATTACAGGCGTGAGCCACAGCTCCCGGCCTATTAACCTGATTTTTTTTTAACTGCATATTGTCATCATCTTTTATGAAGCATCAGTCACTTCCACGGCTTCATATCGTTACCGCGAAGTTTGCACTGGAGAGTATTTCACCAGTTCTTTAGTGCTGAGCATATAGGCTGCTTTTAGCGTTCCCCATATAAATGATGTGGAAATACATTTCCTTCCTTATACGTAGTTTCTAAATAATTCCCTAGAAAGAAGAAAAATGCACATTTTAAAGGAATTTAATATGTATTCCAAATCTCAGAACAGCTGAATCAGTTTCTTTCCTCCAGTTGTGAGCGTGCCATTTCTCCATTTGGCTAACACCGTGGGTTACCATTCTTTTCAAATATTGTTACTCTGAAAGATACACGAAGTGATGTCATTACAATTACAGTTTCCGCCTCCATTGCTTGATTCCTCATGAATCTAAACATTTCTCCTGCATGCATTGCCCACTTTCATTTCCATTTCTGTGATTTGCCTGTCATTTTCTTTAGCCATTTTTATGACTCTATACCAGCTTTGTCTATTTTAAGAGGCTAAATACTTTGTCATGTAGGTTGGAAATATTTTTCCTCATTGTTTTATGTCTTTTAATTGTATTAGTGATGGTTTTTTTATGTCCAAGAGTTTTAAAAATTAATTATAACGAATACAAGTTGTATTTTTTTACTGTATACAACATAATGTTTTGAAATGTGTATACCTGGTAGCATCGCTAATTCAAGCTAATTAGTATATGCATTACCTCACATACTTATCATTCTTTGTGGTGAGAACACTTAAAATCTACTCTCTTACTGATTTTTGAGAATATCTTGTTGGCCGAACACAATGGCTTACACCTGTAATCCCAGCACTTTGGGATGCCAAAGCGGGAGGATCACCTGAGGTCAGGAGTTCAAGACCAGCCTGACCAACATGGTGAAACCCCATCTCTACTAAAAATACAAAATTAGCCGGGCGTGGTGGCGCATGCCTGTAATCCCAGCTACTCAGGGTGCTAAGGCAGGGGAATCACCTGAACCCAGGAGGTGGATGTTGCAGTGAGCCGAGATCACGCCATTGCACTCCAGCCTGGGTGACAGAGCGAAACTCCGTCTCAAAAAAAAAAAAAAAAAATCCTTATTATTAGCTATAGTCTCCATGCAGTACCACAGATCACTTGAACTTACTCCTCCTCTGTAACTGAAAATTTGTATCCTTTGACAACCCCCTGGCGATCACCATTCTACCCTCTGCTTCCATGAATTCACTGGTCCAGGAATTTATTTATTTTTTTATTATTAAAAAAATTATGGAACATTTCACAGATTTGCACGTCATCCTTGTGCAGGGGACATGCTAATCTTCTCTGTATCGTTCCAGTTCTAGTGTATGTGCTGCCGTAGCGAGCGCAGTCCCTGGAATTTTGGAAGCTTATGTGGCTCT
Organism: Rhinopithecus bieti; assembly: GCF_001698545.2. Taxonomy (NCBI): domain Eukaryota; kingdom Metazoa; phylum Chordata; class Mammalia; order Primates; family Cercopithecidae; genus Rhinopithecus; species Rhinopithecus bieti. The sequence continues at coordinate 6,020,367 of NW_016814761.1, read as the reverse complement.
TCACGTTTTCCCTGGTGGTGTCTGCCTTCACAAGCCTAGAAGGGCCTTCAGGGGAATGGGTTTGAGGGCCTGTAGCCACAGCGGGACAGTTGAAGGAATCTTCAGAGTGAAGCAGATGACACGGAATTTACAGGGTGAATGAGATGGCCTCTGGCTTCACAGAAGCTGTGTCAGTTACTCGACAATGCAGCCTGGGAGGTAGAGAGCCGTCTGTCTTTTCTTAATTTTTATAAGGGTCTCTGAGCCGCTCATTATGTGCAGAAAGAGCCCTGGGCAGAATCCTGGACTCTGGCAGGGCTGCCTACTCACCATGCAGCCTAGTTTCCTCCTTGGTAAAATGAAAGAATGAGCCAGGATCGCCTCCTCGGACCCCTAACTGCTCATGACATATGGCCTTAAATATGGCTCTAAACATCACTCCCCGTGGAGCCCTTTCTAGATATCTCAGGCCTGAGTCCTCAAAGGAAAGACACAAAGATTTGACCATATGAACATTAACAATCCCTGGACGTCAGGAAACACCACAAATAAAATTAAAAGACAAAGAACAAACTAGGAACAAAATTTTCAACAATTAGGTCATTCCACCTCCCGACTCAGCCAATGGATGGATGATTCCTGACTTTTCCCCCCAAGAGGGGTGGGGAGGGTACAAGGTGACTTGGGAAGACACCCAGCTTGGGGCACAGGAAAGTGTTCAGTCGAGGCTTTTCATTTTCTTAAATGAATGAATGAGTGAACAAATGATGAAACCTGCATCCTAGATACTGTGTGTATCTTCCTTTGAATTCTGCCCCATTTATTTTTATTTTTATTTTCATGATTATTATTTTTGAGATGGAGTCTCCCTCTATCACCTAAGCTGGAGTGTGGTGGCGCAATCTCAGTTCACTGTAACCTCCACCTCCCACACTCAAGCGATTCTCCTGCTTCAGCCTCCCAAGTAGTCAGGACTACAGGTGCCTGCCACTGCACCTGGCTAATTTTTGTATTTTTAGTAGAGACGGGATTTCACCATGTTGGCCAGGCTGGTCTCGAACTCTTGACCTCAGGTGATCCACCCGCCTTAGCCTCCCAAAAGTGCTGGGATTACAGGCGTGAGCCACAACACCTGGCCTATTTTTATTTTTATTTATTTATTTTTTAGATGGAGTCTTGCTCTGTCGCCCAGGCTGGAGTGCAGTGGCGCAATCTCAGCTGATTGCAGCTTGCACCTTCCGTTTCAAGTGATTCTCCAGCTACAGGCTCCTGAGTAGCTGGGATTACAGGCACCACTACCACACCTGGCTAATTTTTTTGTATTTTTAGTAGAGGCAGGGTTTCACCATGTTGGCCAGGCTGGTCTCGAACTCCTGACCTCAGGTGATCCACCTGCCTCAGCCTCCCAAAGTGCTGGGATTACAGGCGTGAGCCACCACGCCCTGCCACTGAATTCTGCCCTATTTAAATGAAGAGAAGACAGATCGCTGACCACAGAGAGAAAGTGGTTTTGCTTCTGTTGCTTACTGTGGGGTTGGCGCTCTGGAACGTCTCAGCCTCCTCTGAGTTCATCTGGAAAACGGGTTTAAAAATTCTTACTTCCCTGCCTCCTGCCTCCTCCCTAGAAGGGACGTCAGTTGGGGTGAATCAGAGCCTCGGTATTTTGGCTCAGCCGTTGTTTTGACAATAAGAATGATTAAACAGATAGTTTATTTATTTTACTCTTTTCTTTTGTACCCACATCACTGGAAGAGCTGTGTTCATAGGTGTGGAGACAAGAAAAGAGCTTTCTGACGAGTCAGAAGCTGGTCATGGGAAGAAAATGAGGGCATCTCCTAGGTAAAGGAGTTTTTATTTTCTCACAGGGTTTCTTCTCACTTTAAACTGGTTCTTTTGTGTTCTTACTTGGCCAGGAATGTCTGGAAGTCAACACTCCAGCTGCTGAAATCCAGAACTCAGAAAAGATGCACATAGAATTTGGTTGCAGCATGAAATATTGGGTTAGACATCAAGGGGGACTTCCTAGTCAATGAGATTGTGTAGGCAGAGGAAGAAATGGAGGAAAATCATTCAATCTTCTACTCTGTGGGAAAGGTGGTTTTCTGGGAGGCACTCCAGTGCCTTTGGGTGAAACCTTGCGCCACGTTCCTGGAGGCCTGGGTGGCGGCAATGAAGGGATGAAGTCAATACAGCCCTGTTGGAAGGCTACTGAGGACAATGCAGCACCGCTCTCCCATTTTACAACTGCAGAAACTGAGGCAGGATCCTGCAACAAATATTTACAGAAGGCCTTTGCATGCCAGCCTTATTCTGAGTTCTGAAGACACTGCAGTGAGGGAGGTAGAATACTAGCAAACAAGGTCATGAATATAGAATGTGATATTGTGCAATGATGGGGCTGGACAAGGAAGTGAGGGGTAAGGAGGGATGGAAACTGTTGAAAGGATGGTCAGGGAAGGCCTCTTTGAGGCAGGGTCATGTGAGATGAAATGACTCACTAGGGTCATTTAGACCCCAGATACAATTGAGTCTGCTTCCCTGGCTCCCAGTCCAGGGTTCCTCCAGGGTGTTTTGGGGCCCAAGTAACAGAAAACCCAACTCAAAAAGGCTTACACCAAGAAAACAGTGTTTGTCTGAAAAATCCGAGGGTAGAGCTTGTTTCAGGAATGTCTTGATCCAGGATCTCAAATCACATTGCCAAGCCCTCCCCTCTCTTATGTCTCTGCCTGTTCCACAGGGGTTCTAACTCCCAGGCTCGCTGTGGGAGCAGGAAGGTGACAGTGTTTCCAGGCCCACAGCTCCCAGGTTCAAGCTGGCAAGAAAGAGCTGCTCCATCCCCATCCATTTGCACAGAAGTGCTGGGCCTGACTCCCTCAGCCAGGTTGGGGTAACAGACCCTCTTTCTGAACCAATGGGAATAGCTAGGGGGATGTTCTGCATGGACTGGCCAGGCTGTGTCCCAGACCCATCCTGGAGCCCTGGGCTGGGGGAGGGAGGGAGCACCCCCAGGTGAGGTTTTGAGCCTTGTTAGCAAAGGAGGAAGGATGATGCAGGCCGGCCCCAACCTAGCCATGAAAGTGCTGCCTGGCGCCCTCTCTGTACTGTGTCCATATCCGTCATTTCCCCAGGCTTTACTGAGCGCCTGCTGTATGCGTCCATCTCTGTTTCCCCGAGCTTAGACGTCAAGGTATAGGAATTGTTTTGCTTTCATGTTTTTTAAGCCTCCAAGATCTTCCAGTCTACTTGAAGAAACAAAAGCCACATCCTGTTTTTTATCCTGTCTTTTTGTGGCTTGCGCATGGCATGAATTTTCTAGCTGTCAACAAAGGGAGGGGCGCTTTTGGGCTGGAGGAGTCAAGGAGGGGTTCAGGAAAAAGGAGGGCTTTTGATACATTTTCTTTCTTTCTCTTTCTTTCTTTCTTTCTTTCTTTCTTTCTTTCTTTCTTTCTTTCTTTCTTTCTTTCTTTCT
>NW_016814761.1:5997541-6015041 GCF_001698545.2 Rhinopithecus bieti | reverse complement strand
CCCAGGAAAGAAAAAAAAAAAAAAAAAGGCAGTCCAGCTACAGGTGCAGGAAGTGCAAGGGCCAGAGGTGGGAAGGGATGTGGCAGGTTAGGGAGGCTGCTGTGGTGGGGTGGGGTGGTCTCTGCAGGAGAGAGCAGGGATGGTGTTGTGTCAGGGAGGAGAGGACTTGCAATTTTACAGGAAACCCACGGAGTAAATAAACCTCCTCTGGGACTACATTTGGTACCTTGGAGGATAGGCTTACCTGTTCCACCCAAATCTCTTTTGGCTCCCAGCAGACCTCTGAGTGCCACTGTCCACCGCGGCCTGGGGCTGGGCTCATCTCTCCCCCATCCAGAGCTTTCTGTGCAGACAGATTCTGGTGAACCCGGGTTGGGCTCCATAGATTTAATCTATGTTGTTTATCTTTTAAACACCATTAACCACAAATTAGCTGATTCTCTTGTGGCTATAAATTAATAGATTCCATTAGTGAACAGTCAATTACAGGATGATTACTTTTCCTCCCTGAACTTGGAGTTTGTTTATAGCTTTTTGAGAGGGTTTGGTTCTGTCCTCTTCCCGCTGCTGCTCTCCTATCTGAGTTCTTGGTTCGTTGGACCAGATCTTCTGAATGGCCCGGGAGGCTGACAGTGGGTGACATGGACTTCTTTGTAATGAGGTTATAAGCCTGTTCGCTTTGCAGAAGCAAAACTGACTGGAGGTTTTGTTTTCAAAAGAGTTTTTGTTTCAAACACAGACCAAACTAGCAAAGTTGCCACCTCCTTTTACTCCTGTGAATAACATAAACACATCGTATTTGCTTTTTCTTCCACAGCTTTGTTACTGCTGGGGCCTCATTCTGGTAAATACTGGATAATCTTTTCTTTCTGTCCATCCATCTATCCATCCATCCATCCCATTATCCATCCATCCTCCTCTATCCCTCTGTCCACCCATCCATTCATCTACCCTTCCTCCCTCCCTCCCTCCCTCCCTTCCTTCCTTCCTTCCTTCCTTCCTTCCTTCCTTCCTTCCTTCCTTCCTTCCTTTCCTTCCTTGCTTTCTTCCACCTGTTCCTTCATCCTCCCATTCAGCTATAGCTTCCCCTACAAAGCTCAGCTGAGGGTCTGGCTGGAGCTGCCAGGAGGGGCACTGATCCCACTACATCCACCTGCCACGTCCTAAAGCATTCGGGTAGTGATAGGGGCTAATCTTTGGGACCCGTAGCTACACACCTGTTAGAGGATGGCAACCAATGTGCTCTCAAGTGCTAGGCAGGTAACTTAAACAACTAGACAGGTAGGCAAAAATGAGTCTCAGGGCTTCAGTGAACTGTGGGGTTCAAGCCACTCCTAAGGCTTTCTATTCAAATATATATATAATTTTTTTTTTTTTTTTTTTTTTTGAGAAGGGGTCTCACTTTGTTGCCCAGGCAGGAGTGCAGTGGCATGATCATGGTTCACGGCAGCCTTTGCCACCTGGGCTCAAGTGATTCTCTCACCTCAGCCTCTTGAGTAGCTGGGACCACAGGTGTGAACCACCATGCTCAACTAATTTTTGTATTTTTTGTAGAGACAGGGTTTCACCATGTTGCCCAGGCTGTTCTCAAACTCCTGAGCTCAAGCAATCTGCCCATCTCAGCCTCCCAAAGTGCTGGGATTACAGATGTGACTGCATTCAGCCAAAATGCACTATCTTTAGAGTTTGGGTTTGGGTTTGTGACTTTTGCCATGCCAATCAGAATTCTTAGTTGCAAGCAACAGAAATGGATTCTTCTAGGCTGAATAATGCCTCCCCCGCCCCCATCAAAGATATCTGTGCTCTCATTCCTAGAACCTGTGAATCTTACCTTACTTGGTAAAAGGGACTTTGCTGATATGATCAAGTTAAGGATTTTGAGATGAGGAGATTATCCTGGATTATTAAGGTAGGCCCATGTAATCACAAGGGTCCTTGCAAAAGGGAGGCAGGAGGGTCAGAGTCCAGAGTAGGAGATGTGCTGGAGGCAAGGAAGAAGCCAGGAGCCAGGGAATGGAGGCGGCCTTTGGAAGCTGGGAAAGGCAAGGAAATAGATTCTCTCAACTGTTTTCAGCAAGAACGCAGTCTTACTGATGTTTGACTTGAGTCTAGTAAGGTTGATTTTGGCCTTCAGACCTCCAGAACTGTAGGATAATACATTTGTGTTGTTTTGAGCCACAGAGTTTATAGTAATTTGTTCCTACACCAATGGGAAACCAATACATAGCAAAAAAGGAATTTTTTTTTTTTTTCAAGACAGAGTCTCACTCTGTTGCTGAGTCTGGACTGCAGTGGCATGATCTTGGCTCAATGCTACTTCTGCCTCCCAGGTTCAAGCGATTCTCCTGCTTTGGCCTCCTGAGTAGCTGGGACTACAGGTGCACACCACCACACCCAGCTAATTTTTGTATTTTTAGTAGAGACGAGGTTTCACCATTTGGCCAGGATGGTCTCAAACTCCTGAACTTAAACTCTTGATCTGCCCACCTCAGCTTCCCAAAGTGCTGGGATTACAGGCATGAGCCACCGTTCCTGGCTGAAAAAAGAAATTTATTAAGAGAAGTTGTAGTAGCCTCTAACTCTAACTAAAACCAAAAACTCTGAAAGGGAGTTCCAGAGGGAGCTCTGGCTCTAGAGAGCAGACACAGATAACAGTCCTGCAGGGCACCTCCGCTGGGACGAAAATCGGTATTTCCCATCCGTTCTGAGGCTGCTCAAAATTCAGGTTCCAAGGAGAGAGTGTGGCTAAGCTTGGGGCCAGTGCCCATGCCTTGGAGAGGGAGGACATTGTAACTGCGAGTCTTGGTGGGCTGGAAGTTGCCCAGAGCACACTCAGGTGTCATGGCCGGAAGAAGGGGTCAGCTCCGGGCCATGGGAGAGCCGATCACTCATTTTGAGTCTGTTGCCCACCCCTTGTCCAGTCTGCTTTGGCCAGGGTGGGGGCATGGACAACCCGGATGGCAGCTGGGACCCTCCTCTGTAAGGACAGGGGCTGGGCAGACACCCTGCTGTGGCCCAGATCACTCCCAGCTGTGTTCTACCCTCAGCAAGCCCAGTTGTGGGTGATTTCCGATTGGAAATCTGAATTCTTAGCCTCAGGGAGGGCAGTCTAGCCCTACTGACCTCAGCTTGTGGTCTGTGTCCTGTGCTGATTCTTGCTGGGATTAGGGTCACCATCTCCTAACTGGCCCTGATTTCGGGCCTTTTCTCTCTTGCCTCCCATCTTTCCATGTGTCCAGTTTTCTTCTATGATATAAACACATTAATTCTTCCGGGAACACTGAGGGACCGTGATCATGATGACTTCAACACTCTGGACATTTTGGGCCAGATGATTCTCTGCTGGGGTGCGGTGGGAACATCTCTTGTACATTGTAGGATGTCGAGCAGCACCTCCAGCCTCAACCCACAAGATGCCAGCAGCACCCTCCCCTAAAGTGTGACAACCAAAAATGTCTCCAGATGTTGCCAAATGTCAAGGGCAGTACCGGCCCTGCTTGGGAACCTCTGGTCAGAAGGATCTCTCTGTCTGTTTCCACCACCTCTCCCACTACCCCAGCATCCCTCCCTCAGCCATGGTTATCATTGGTGTCTCAGTTCCCACCCATGACTTCTTCCAGTCTATTCCCCAGAACCTGCTGGGGAGATGTTTTCTGGAAAGAAAACCTGATCTCCCATCACTCCTTTGTCTGAAACTCTTCTAGCCTCCATGGTGCTCTTGGATAACGTCCCACCATTCACTGTCTTCTATCAGCTCTTCCAATTTTTCCAGCCTCATGGCCCAAGCCCCTCCTCCTCCTCCTTTAAGCTTCAACCACACACTGACCTTCTCTGGGTCCCCTACTGGGTTTCTCCACTCCAGGGCCTTTGCACTTTCTGTTTCCTCTCTCTCTCTCTCTCTCTGAGACAGAATTTTGCTCTGTCACTCAAGCTGGAGTGCAGTGGCGTAATCTCAGCTCACTGCAACCTCCACCTCCTGGGTTCAAGCCATTCTCCTGCCTCAGCCTCCCCAGCAGCTGGGATTACAGGCGCACACCATCATGCCCAGGTAATTTTTGTATTTTTAGTAGAGACGGGGTTTCACCATGTTGGCTAGGCTGGTCTCAAACTCCTGACCTCGTGATCTGCCCGCCTCAGCCTCCCAAAGTGCTGGGATCATAGACATGAGCCACCGCGCCCGACTTTTTTTTTGTTTTGTTTTGTTTTGAGATGGAGTCTCACTCTATCACCCAGGCTGGAGTGCAGTGGTGTGATCTTGGCTCACTGCAGCCTCCACCTCCCAGGTTCAAGTGATTCTCTGCCTCAGCCTCCCACGTAGCTGGGATTACAGGCACCTGCCACCACACCCAGCTAATTTTTGTATTTTTAATAGAGACAGGGTTTCACCATGTTGGCCAGGCTGGTCTCCAACTCCTGGCCTCAAGTGATCCGCCTGCCTTGGCCTCCCAAAATGCTGGGATTACAGGTGTGGGCTACCACACCCAGCCTATTTCCCCTCTTTGGAACACTCTTCCTGCCACTCTCTGCTTGGTTAACTGTTACTCATCTTTGAGACCTGTTTCACTTAGGAATGCTTTTGGCTAAAATTATAGCGGTTTAAACAAAAATAGACATATTTTTCTCCCATAACAAAAAAATCTGGAGGCAGCTGGTTTCTGGTATTGGTTCTGTGACTTGGGGCTGCTATCTCTGGGTTTCTCTTTGCTGTTCCCTCAGGTTCACAAGACGCTACCTCAGCTCCAGCTATCTCATTCCCATTTAAGGCAGGAAGAAGGACAGTGGAGCCAGCTGACTTCAGCTTGCATCTCACTAGTCACAATTGTTCATGGCAACCCCAGCTGCAGTGGAGGCTGGGAAATTGTTTAATTCTTGCAGCCTTGATAGAAGGAATAAGGCTGTCCATTAAGTATTGGTTTAAATGTCACTTCCTCCAGGAAACCTCTCCTGAGTCCCTAAGCCAGGTCTGATAATCCTATTACCCTCTCCTAGTAGACAGTAACTCTCTGTCATACCCTTATCACAACCTATAGTTGTTTTTTTTTTAAATTTTTTTTTTTAATTAAAAAATTTTTGAGATGGAGTCTCACTCTGTCGCCCAGGCTGGAGTGCAGTGGCACAATCTCGGCTCACTGCAACCTCCGCCTCCCTGGTTCAAGCGATTCTTGAGTGTCTCAGCCTCCTGAGTAGCTGAGATTACAGGCGTCTGCCACCACGCCCAGCTAATTTTTGTATTTTTAGTAGAGACGGGGTTTCATTATGTTGGCCAGACTGGTCTCAAACTCCTGACCTCAAGTGAGCTACCTGCCTTGGCCTCCCAAAGTGCTGGGATTACAGGTGTGAGCCACCATGCCCTGTCTAAAATCTATAGTTTATTAATTTACTTGTATAATGAATTAATAGGCATCTGGTTCTTCTTGGGGCTGGGAGTTTAGTTCGTGAGTTCACTCCTGTTTCTCTAGCCCCTAGCATTGTGCCTGGTACCCAGCAGGGCCTCAGAAACTATTTATGGTCAATGCTAACTGCTGCCAAGTAATTCTTCCTGGAGCACTGAGGGACCATGAACTTGACTGGCCCAGGACCCCCTCTGACTCCCAGGGGAAGGACAGACAAGAGCCTCCTGTAATCATGTGCCTCCTCAGCAGTGGCCAAGCCTTGGTCTGGCAAGCTTTCTAAGCTGCCCAGGTTTCTAGAATGGGTCCATCAGAGTTTCAGTTGCCCTCTGTTGGCCACAGCAATTGAAAGGAGAGGAACTTGTTATGCAGCCTCGGTTCTGAGAGACTGGCATGGAAATTCAGTTGCACCCTCTGTTGGCCACAGCATTGATAAGGAGAGGAAGCTTGTATGCAGCTCGGTTCTGAGATACTGCATGGAAAGGAAGCTACTTCTGTTGTGTCACCCTGTGCCCTGGGAGGATTGAGGATCCGCAGGACCGAGGGCTGATGCCTACCTACCTCATCTCTGGCTTCTACCTGCCAGGTGGTACTTTTAGGTCTTCTTATTTCTTTTTATTAATTGATCCCGTTATTTTACCATGTGATTTGTAATTTTCACGTAAAACGGAAAATGTGAGTGACATCAAACATTGGCTTTCTGCATATTTATTGAGTACCCATCGTGGGCTGGTGGTGGAAATTCAGAGGTGAACAGGAGGTTGCTGCCATCCTTGCCCCATTGGGGGCTGCAGTTCAGCTTGGGAGACAGACAAAGGCATTAATCGCAGATATAGATAAATGAAAAATTGCAACTCTCACAAGCCTGGTGAAAGAGAAGAAATGAAAGAGACAGAATTTTTTCTTTGTCCATTATGCCTTAATGAAGCCGAGGGAAAGAAGAGAAGAAGTGTTGCCAGAGAATCTATGAAAGGGATTCTCCTTAGGGAAGTTAGAAGAGGCTTCCCTGGAGCTGCAAGGAAATGAACTCATGCAGGAAGGAAAACGGGGGCCAGACAAGTGAGCAGGCCCAGAAGGTGCGTTTCAGGCCATGGGAAGAGCTGGGGCAAAGGCCCTGGGATGAGGTTCGACATGCCACAGCGGTTTCCTGAGCTGTTACCACAAATTTCCATGCACTTGGTGGCTTAAAACAACAGATACTGATTCTCTCACAGTGCTGGAGGCCAGAAGTCTGAAATCCAGGTGTCAGCAAACCGTGTTCCTCCCGGAGGCTCTAGGAGAAAGATCCTTCCTCGCCTCTTCCAGCTTCTGATGGTTGTCGGCAACCCTTGGCGTTCCGTGGCTTGAAGATGCCTTACTCCAGTCTCTTCCTTCTTCACACGGCCTTCTCCCTGTGTCCCTGTGTCTCAAACCTCCTTTTTCTTCCTCTTAAAAAGACACAAGTCAGCCAGACGTGGTGGCTCATGCCTGTAATCCCAGTACTTTGGGAGGCCGAGGTGGGCAAATGAGGTCAGGAGTTCAAGACCAGCCTGGCCAACATGGTGAAACCCCATTTCTACTAAAAATACAAAAATTAGCCAGGCCGGGTGGAGGGCACCTGTAAGCCCAGCTACTCGGGAGACCGAGGCAGGAGAATCGCTTGAAAGTGGAAGGCAGAGGTTACAGTGAGCTGAGATCGTGCCACTGCATTCCAGCTTGGGTGAAAGAACAAAATTCTGTCTCAGAAAAAAAAAAAAAAAAAAAAGACACAGGTCATTGGATTTAGAGCCCACCCTAAATCCAGGTTGATCTCATATCAAGGTCTTTAACTTAATTACTCCCGCCAAGACGCTTTTTCCAAATATTGTTTCATTCACAAGTACAGGGGATTAGGACTTGGACATATCTTTTTGGGGACACTACTCAATTCACTACATGAGTCTGAGAAATTGAAATCAGACTCGCATGGGTGGATTGTAAGGAGCCCAGGGTCCTGGCGTGGGCTAAGGCAAATCTCACAGGCATGAAGCCATGCTAAGGGGACTGGAGCTGCTAAAGGACTTTACGATTTGTTCTTTATAACAATTGCAAGGGCCACAAAGTATAGAATTTACAGGAGGGGGAAACATGGGTGAGGGCAATCTATTAAGAGGTTGCTGAAGCTATCAGATGAGATGCTGGTGTCTGTGTCTTTGTTTAGGGACTGAAAGGCCAGATGGAGAAAGGAAAACACATGTAAGGGGTATTTTGGAGATGACGGATTTAATCTGGAATGTGAGGAAGGGAGAGGGGTCAAGGATAACTTCTGTATTTCTTTCTTTGCTGTGAAACTAATTGGGATGTGGAATTTTGGGAGAGGTGCAGATTTTGGGGGAAGATCTTGAGTTCAACTTTCAATCTGTTGTTTGAGGTGTCTGTGGTTGATGGTTTTCACAAATGGCCCCAGTTATTCTCCTCCCAGTGTTCATGCCCCTTTGCAATGTGACTTTGCAGTTCCTCCATTGAATGGAGGAGTCAATTTCCACATCCCTGGGCTGGCCTTGTGACATGTTTGGCCTGCAGGATGTGGAAGATGGGACACCCTGCCAGCCATAAGCCTGTCTCAAGATGGGACACCCTGCCAGCTATAAGCCTGTCTCAAGATGGGACACCCTGCCAGCTATAAGCCTTATAAGCTTCCACTCACTCTCCTAGAGCCCTCCAGGGTCTCCAGGTGGACAGGCTTATGCTGACCGGTTGAATGATGACAGACCACATGGAGCAAGATGAGCCATCCCAGCTGAGCACATGCTAGGCTACCTGGCTCTAACTGACCTTGGCTGAGATCAGCCAAGATCAAAAGAACCATCCAGCTAATTCCAACCTGAGTTGCTAACTTCAGAATCATGAGCAAACTAGCTGGCTTTTAGAGATGGTTTATTATGTACCAGTAGCTGATAAAGTCCCTTGAGCCAGCCAGATAGAGATGGGAAAAGGCAATCAAGTAGTTGGATGTACAAGTATAGGGTTCAGATTTGAGGTTTGGGTAGGAGAAACAAATGTGTGTATCTCCTGGGTAGAAGGAATAAGTTTGCGAAGGAGACAGAAAAGGAGTGGCTGGAAAAGTGGCAGGGAAACCAGGAGAAGCCACAGAAGGAGGAAGTTGTGGACAGTGTCAGCTCCTGCTGAAGGTTTAACTGGATTTTAAAGCAAGGGGCAGCATGAGCACAGTGAGTGGAAGCATGGCTGGAGATGGCCTAGAGATCGCTTACCTATTAGGGTGAAGCCAAAGCCTGACCCTGAAACATTCTCCATCATCTATTTACAATTTGCTTAGTTTTTTGGGAAGAATTGATTTTTGATTGCACAAGTGAGGTGATTGCAAAAACAGTCACAGATTCTTCCCATCCCTGTTTGTGTGCCTTTTGCAATGACTTTGCAGGAACTTTCAAGAGCTATCCACCCCATGGATCTGGCTGGAACATGTGACTTGCTTTGGCCAATGGGACAATAACAGCCATGACTTAGGTAGAAGCTTGAAGAGTGTGTGCGTGGAGCTTCCTTCCGTGTTGTTCTCAGGATCCCTGCTACAGTCCCAGCATGAAGAAGCCAAGACTAGCCTGCTGGGTAATGAGAGACAGATGGCCCAGTGATTCCTGCTTCCTAGCCAATAGCCAGCAAGCCCCAGAAGCAGAGCCACCTAGGTAAATGGCAGATGACTGCAGACACTTGGAGGAGCCCACCCAAGATCAGCAAAAGAACTGCCCAGCTGAGCCTGGCCCAAAATGCTGACCCTCAGAATCATCAGCTAAATATGCAATTTGTATTTTAAGCCACAGTTTCTCATCCATAAAGTGGAAGTAATAATAGTGTTTTCTTACTAGGGTTTTTATATAGATTAATTAGAGTAATGGAGACATGTAAAGTTCTGAAAACAACATTTGGCACAACAAATGTTAATTCTTCTGTTATGATAATAATCACCACCATCTCCTCCTCCTCCTTCCATCGTATTTCCAGATATAGAAAAATCCCACTTTACAGTCTTTCTGCTACTGATGGACATTTAGATTATTTGTATTTTTGCCATGAACATCCTTGTACTTGCCTCTTTGAGTGTTTCTGCAAGTTTGTCTCCAGGGTGGATATGGAGAAGGAGAAGAACCGGATCATAGAGCATATGTGTCTTGAATTTTAAAAGATATCCTCAAATTTATGCACCTCCCAGCAGCAAGGGGGCTCCCATTTCCTCCACACTCATGCCTGAACTTGCTGTCACCACAAATGCTGCCTCTCTGTTTTACTTTGCCTTGCCCCAACTTCTCATGAGGTTGGCTGTCTTTTGCATGTTTATTGTTTGTGATTCCCTTAAATGGGCCAACTTCCCTTCAGAGGCTCTTCCCTTGGGAAACCCTGCCTCTCACATAGGCCACGACTTGGGTCATTTGTATTCCTCCCTGTTCCAGTGAAATCTCTGAATTGCAAGGAGCAGAACCCAGATAGGTAGTTCAGGTATGAAGAGGGTCTGCTGAAAGAAGCTAGCAAAATCTCATGGAACTCAAGGCAGGAAGGATGGGTCCAGATCTTACAGAAACTGGGTAGTTATTATTTCTTTTTCTCTGGGACCCTGTGGGCTCTCTCCTCTCTCTCTGCTCCTGCTCCTCCTTCTTCCAGCATTAACCTGATCTGTTCAGTTGCTGGAGGAAGGAACCTGATTGGATGAGCTCTGTCAATGGGTTGGCTCCCTTTTGGTCAGGTGCTCATCCTGCCCAATTGGCCACAGCTGCTTGGAGCACAGGGCTCCCTCTCCCTCTCCCTCTCCCTCCTCCTCCTCCTGTTCCTCCTCCGCCCTCCTCCTCCTCCACCCTCCTCCTCCTTCTCCTCCTCTTCTTCTTCTTCCTCTTCCTCCTCTTCCTCTCCTTCCTTCCTTCCTTCCTTCCTTCCTTCCTTCCTTCCTTCCTTCCTTCTTTCTTTCTTTCTTTCTTTCTTTCTTTCTTTCTTTCTTTCTTTCTTTCTTCTGATGGAGTCTTGCTCTGTTGCCCAGGCTGGAGTGTAGTGGTTCAGTCCCAGCTCACTGCAACCTCCGTCTCCCAGGTTCAAGTGATGCTTGTGCCTCAGCCTCCTGAGTAGCTGGGATTACAGACACTGGCCACCCGAAGTGCTGGGATTACAGGCATGAACCACCACGCCTGGCCAGGGCTGCCTCTTCTGTGGGTGGAGCAGCTGAGAATGAATGCAGGCAAGAGCAGGGCTGTTCACTGGCACTGCGGGGACACTGGCTATCCCCTGCACATGCCATTGCTCTTGGCACCCAGAGAAAGGGCTAGAAGGAAGAAACTCCTTATCAAATAGGGAAACATTTGAAGCAACATAAAACTCTTCCTAAAGGACAATGAATATATATATATATATATATTATATATATTATATATATATATATATATATTGATTATAGTCACTGTGGTGGCAGAATCATGGCCTCAAAGATGTCCCCGGAACCCATGAGTAGATTGCCTTTACATGGCAAAAGGCAGAAGTGATAGAATTGAAGGATCCTGAGGTAGGGAGATTATCCTGGTGGCCCAGTGTCATCACAAGGGCCTTTATAAGGGAAAGAGGGAGGCAGGAGGTCAGAGTCAGAGAAGATGTGAAGAAGAAAGCAGAAAGTGGGGTCAGGGAGAGAAGTGAAAGTGCTGCATTGCTGACTTTGAACATGGAGGCTGGGGCCACAAGCCAAGAAATGTGAGTGGCCTGTAGAAGCGGAAAAAAGCAACTCAATGAATTCTCCACTTGAGCCTCCTGAAGGAATGCAGGCCTGCTGACATCTTGCTTTTAGTTCAGTAAGATCCACTAAAAATTCTTACCTCCAGAATTTAAATAATACCTTTGTAGGCTGGATGTGGTGACTCACATGAGTTGGGAGGCTGAGGTGGGTGGACCACTTGAGCCCAGGATTTTGAGACTAGTCTGGGCAACATAACGAGGCCCCATGTCTACAAAAAAAAAAAAAAAAGCTGGGCATGGTGGTGTGCACCTATGGTCCCAGCTACTCAGGATGCTGAGGTGTGAGGATCACTTGAGCTTGGGAGTTTGAGGCTACAATGAACTGTGATCACACCACTGCACTCTAACCTGGGTGGCAGAGCAAGACCCCATCTTAAAAAACCAAACCCCCCAAAATTTGCTTGGTTTTAAACAATCATATTTGTGGTAGTTTGTTATAGCAGCAATAGGAAATTGATACAGTCCCATAGTAGAATGCTAGTCCAAAGTCAAACACCTACACATGCCACAAAACCAGTTCACATCTCCCATCTCCTGTTCACATTTCCCTCTGTCCATGTCTTCTGCCCCTGACCATAATCTCACCTCAGGGTAAAATCAATCACTCCTTCCTGTACATTCCAAAGCCTTTTGTAAATCTTGTGAGAACATGTCCCATTCTGTTCCAATTATGTTTACTAAAATATCTAATGGATCACATAGGCTCATTTCATTATCTCCCTAACCTCGTGCATTCAATTAATTAATATTAATTCCTCTTCCTCTCATTTGAAAAGGGATTTAGGCACCACCCATCCATTCATCTAACATTTACTGAGCACTTATTAACTCCTGGGCACTGTGCTAGGTGTTGAGGTTCAGAGTTCCACCTGGGGGCTGCCTTGGGGACATCACCGTGGGTGCTTTGCAGGGATTCCTGAAAGAGTTCCATTTTTGGTCCTTGGAATTGATGTTGGTTGTTTTGGAGCCATGACATTGATTTTCTTTTTCAAACAGCATTTCCAGGAGAGGGCATGTCCACCCACCATGTGCCTGCTCCCACCATGGACTGAGGGACTTCCTAACCCACAGCCTTCCTCTGTCCATTCATGTGCAGCCATTTCTTCACTCCAGGGCAGTGGTCCAGTTCCTCTTGGCTCTAGGCCTGGTTCACTCCTGTGATCACCTCTTCCAGCAAATATCCTTTTGCTTAAGCTAGCCAAAGACCTCAAGTGGATACAGTACTCCTTGTTGAGTGCAGGAGAGTGAAGTGATCCCACAGGCTTTGGTGTAAGACACATTTGGAGTTAAAATCCTGACTCCATTATCCACTTGCTCCCTCACTTGTAAACTTGGGCAATTACTGCCCTCTCTAAGTCTGGGGCCTCGTCGACAATGTGGGCACCACATCGTACATCCATCTCAGGGGTAATGTGAAGGTGATGGGATAACATACATGCAGTCATTGGAGCATGACCTGGGAACTGGCAGGAGTTCAGGGTTGTTTAAATATGGGGTGCTGAGGCATTTAGAGGGAGGGTCCCTCATCCTGGTTTTGTGGATCAAGGAAGGCAGGCACAGGAACAGGATTCACTTCTTAGCTGAATCCCTGGCACCTGGCACATGGGGGTTTATATCAGTACAGGTCCTCTAGAAGCAGACGCCAAGACTGCATTAGATGTGGACAATTTGCCAGGGGAAATGTCTGTAGAGAATCAAAGGTAGTGGGAGTGGGAGTGTCAGCCAGCGCCTTCAGACCAACACATGGGCCTGACACCTGCAAAGGGAGAGAAGGAAGAGCCTCAAACCACAGGGCAGCGGCAGGGAAATCTCCAACAGCCAGTGAGGACTCCCAGAACAAAGACTGCCCATCAGAGGGCCCTACTCTGGGGGGATATGGTCCAGCTGTAGTGCCCACACCATGCTCAGTCACTGGCCAGGAGCAGCCTGGGGACAGCACAACCTTTGTAAAGGCCGGTGCAGATCAGAACAAGTGGCATCTGGAGGCTGCGGGCCACCTCCTTTCCTTGCAGCAGGATCTCTCAAAAGGAGATCTGCAGGTGTGTCTCCTTGGCCGCCATAGTATTTGATCAATATTTATTGAATAATGAAATAAATAAAGTGTCATGCAAACTGAGGTTAGGTATGAGCTGTCCTTGTAGCTGTCACAGCCAAATAAAATTCCCTTCTTAGTAAATATCCCACTGTTGAAAACTGACATGTACAAGAGTGCCTGGGTTAGTTTGCTCAGCCTTTGTTGGAGACCTGCTATGTTCCTGGCCTAGTGCAGAGCACAGAGGCTCTCGGGATGAACAAACATTGTCTGGGTTCCCCATAACTTCTGCAGCTGTGCAGAAAGGGTGGTTGTACCTAACCAGTGACAATAGAAAAGGCTACAGCCTGCTGGGCACACCAAGGTGCTGGCCATGGGTGAAATACGTAGCTTAGGCACACCAGGTGACTCTATCCCAGGAGTGGGCCAGCACTGTTTCCCAGGCAGCATGAGTCCTGAATCTATTCAACATGAAAACAAAATCAAATCAGAAAAAGACAAATTCTTCCAGCCACATATAATTTTTTTAGACTGAGTCTCACTGTATCGCCCAGGCTGAGTGCAGTGGCGCATCTCGGCTCACTGCAAGCTCCGCCTCCCGGGTTCACACCATTCTCCTGCCTCAGCCTCCTGAGTAGCTGGGACTACAGGCGCCTGCTACCACGCCCGGCTCATTTTTTTTTTTCTTTTGTATTTTTAGTAGAGATGGGGTTTCACAGTGTTAGCCAGGGTGGTCTCAATCTCCTGACCTCGTGATCCGCCCACTTTGGCCTCCCAAAGTGCTGGGATCACAGGCGTGAGCCACCACGACCAGCCAGATTTTTTTTTTTTAAAGACAGGTTCTCACTCTGTCACCCAAGCTGGAGTGCATTGCCATGATCATGGCTCACTGCAGCCTCAACTTTCCAGGCTCCAGTGATCCTCCCACCTCAGCCTCCCAAGTAGTTGGGACTACAGGCACATGCCATAACACCTGGCTACTTTTTGTGTTTTGATAGAGTTGGGGTTTCGCCATGTTGGCAAGGCTAGTCTTGAACTCCTGGGCTCAAGCGGTCTTCCTGCCTCAGCTTCCCAAGGTGCTGGGATCAGAGGTGTGAACCACTGTGCCTGACATATGGTGGAATTTTAACAATGCCAAATGCTTTCGGGCCAACTTTTTAGTCTAGGAACATGGAAATTTTACGTGTAGCCACCAGGATTAAATGAAGAGAAAGTCGGCTGAGTACCTCATTCCCAGCTCTTGGAATTTTCGGGTTGATTCGCATGGCTGCTTCTCAACAACTTTCTTCTCACGTGGTGGCCAGGACTTTGTGGGCCCAAGCCCCATCCAGAGCTGTGGCGATCTCCCTGGCATTCGGATTTCATTTCTCCTTGGCTGTGTTCCTGATACTTCAATAAAGAAGAAAAAAAAATCTTAAAAGCGCGGGGAGTTTATATCTTTAGCTACAAACGCCTTCCATTTCTCCGGAAAGAAATGCAAACACACTCTGCCATGTACTGATGTTTACCGAAAAAAACAATCTCCGTGTAAAATCAACAGACACAACCTGTATAAAATGGATCATTCAGCGGCTTCCATGCAAACTCTACACCTTAATCCCTGCCACCAGCCCGTGCACCTTGAGCTCTTCGGCATTTTATTTGTTTTACTTTCTTGAAAGCGCATGAGTGGAAAGAGGCATGTCCATAATTGTGTGGGTGAGCAGCGAGGAGACATTCTCCAAATAGCTCATCAGAGCATCCATCAATAGACGTTTTTCTCCTCGGCTTATGGCAGCGAATCAAATATTTAAACATGATTTTTCGACTTAAAGGCACATGAAGCAATTTGTTTGACGAAGGAGGGAGTGGGTTAGAAAACTCTGCTCTGGTGATGGGGAGAATTTTCTGCAGGGCTGAAGCTAACTCACCTGTGACACATGTTGCCTACAAATTGGGGTGCGCCTATCATGTAGCAAAGGCCCCTTTGTGGAGGGGGTCAAGGCTGCACCCCATCAGACTGTGGTCCCCTTCGCAACAAGCCCTTTGCCCTGACAACGTCCACCTCCCGGGGATGTTCCCCACCGCAGCTTTTTGAGTTGAGTGCTGACAACTCCGATTTGCCAGCGAAGGGGGAAAACATCAAAAGTGATTCATCCGCCTGCTCAGCGTAGTGGGAAAGGGACTGACGGGGCCTTCAGCCGGCATCTCACCGCGGCAGAGGGAAATGCTAACGGGAGCAGACAGCTACGGTGGAACTGGGGGTTGGGGGAGTGGGGGCTGCATAGGGGCAGGAGAACAGAACACGAGGGAATCTGAGAAGGCCACGCCAAGCAGTTTCAGGCAAGAGAGCCTGAGAGGCTCGTTTCGTCAGAGCCCTACCTTGGGAGCCCCGCACTTGCCTCGTCTGGGCCAGTGCTCCCCGAGGTTGGTGGTCCTACGAGAGCTGCCGTCCTTAGGCTGGGACTGGTAACCCCAATGTAATTTGGTACCCAGATGGAACAAAAATGCATAGCAGTGAAAACACAACAAGCATCCAAAAATTATGCTTTCAGGTGCTTTTTTTTTTTTTTTTTTTTTTTTTCTGATAGGAATAACGACAGTCCTTACTTGGGAAGCAGTCATTATTGCCGGCCAGGCCGTGTCCAAGTGATAAGCACAGGCCTCTGTTCTTATGGATGGGCGAATGCACACGGATTTAAGACTCTAGTCGTTGGCCGGGCGCCGTGGCTCACGCCTGTAATCCCAGCACTTCGGGAGGTGGAGTAGGGCGTATCACTTGAGCTCAGGAGTTCGAGACCAGCCTGGCCAACATGGCGAAACCCCATCTCTACAAATAATATAAAAATTAGCTGGGCCTGGTGGTGCACGCCTGTAATCCCTGCTACTCGGGAGGCTGAGACACTCCAGAATCACTTGAACCTGGGAGGCGGAGGTTGCAGTGAGCCGAGATTGCGCCACTGCACTCCAGCCTGGGTGGCAGAGCCAGACTCTGTCTCAAAAAGAAAAGAAAAGAAAAAAGACTCTAAAGAGCGCCATGAAAAGTTACCAACATTCCCATCTTACAGATGAGAAAGCCGCCGATGCCAAAGAAATTATATCCATTTCCCCACACTCATCCTCCCGGGTGTTGATTTTTATAAACCAGTAATAACCAGTTCAGCCTTTTTCTCCCTCCACACGCCATCCCAGGGGTGCTCAGTGGAGACCTGTTGACTCACAGCTCTGTCAACTCATAAACCCCGTGAGTTTCCCTTCCTTTTTCTTGGGCCGACTGTATGACTTGGTTGTTTCAACCCGCCTCATCAAAATCGTAACAGATGTCTACACCACAGCAAGGCTCACGTTCCCTCTTCCAGAAAAGCCTGCTTTTCTACATTTAGGAAATGGTGACGCAGGTAAAACACAGCAATCTGATCAGTCATGGTTTAGAAAGCATTTCACCTTCTGTGGGGTCAATTCCAAGGCAACAGGCATGCTCGGGAATGTGTGCAGTCCCAGGCCAGGCGTCTGCGTGAACAGGGGAGCCCCGTCCGTCAAGCTGCTGCCTTTAGCATCTCGCATTCCTAGCTCTCAGCTCCCCGCAGGACAAAAGGCTGCTTTCCTTCCCTGCCTCTGAGGTTAACAACCGGCCCATTCACACTCCAGACCTGTCTAGTAGCTGCTGGAAAACAGCTCCGTGCAACACAAGCAGGCACAATCCTCACACAAACATTTACCCGCATTCTCACACTGCCAATGCACTCAGCACACATCCATATACTCACAGACGCTTACGCACATACACCCTCACAGTTATTGATGCACACCCAGACACTCTCACATGCACACACTCTCTCATACACTTTTACAAGCACAGTCTCACACAACACTCTCTCTCGACACACACGCACACACACCCAGAAAAGTCTAACTCACAGACACGCACACACATGCTTTCTCACACACATACACTTGCTTCTTCTGGGCCAGTGTTCCCCAAGGTTGGTGGGACTCGTGCACACACACTGTCACACACATGCTCATGCACTCGCACAGACACATTCACACAGACACAGGCACACTCATTCCTATGCACATGCACACACACTCTCACACTCACACACTCCTACACACATGCTCATATACTCACACAGACACACACACACACTGTCATTCCTATGCACATGCACACAGATACACACTGCCTCTCCCCCACACACTCACACAGACACACATCCCTCCCCCCACACACACACAGACACACACTCCCTCCCCCCACACACTCACACACACAGACACACATCCCTCCCCCCACACACACACAGACACACACTCTCTCCCCCTCACACACACACAGACACACACTCCCTCCCCC
>NW_016814761.1:5985891-5996957 GCF_001698545.2 Rhinopithecus bieti | reverse complement strand
CCCCCCTCACACACACACACACACACACTTCCTCCCCCTCACACACACACATACAGACATGCTTGCACACACTCCCTCCCCCTACACACACTCACATACAGACACACTCACATACACTCTGACCTCGACACACACTGAAAACGCTGGTAGGGACCAGGTGTGGATGTGCAGTTTATGGTCCAAGCTGAGGAAAACCTTGTAGACTGACTGACAGTGAATTCATCAAAAAGCCTCTACTGGGCACCAGGCTGCAGGCTCCATGCTGGGGCTTGGGGAGCCCAAACCAGGAGAGAGGCAGTGGTGAGGGAGCTGGGCACAGACCGATGGACCAGGACCCACATCCCTCCCAGACCCCTCCAAGATCCCTCCAAGAGATCTCCAAGGACCTGGAGTCTCTTCTCGGCTTCAGTTTCCCCATTTAGTGACTCAGTCCCCTCACTTCCTTCCATTCTGTGGTGCCAAGGGGCTCGACACCTGGGCACCCACGGTGAAGCCTTGCCTGACCTGCTCTGGCAGAGGCAAGCAGGTGAGCGGCTGTGCCGGTGGCCAGCGCCTCAGAGGAACAGGGCCTTTGCAGCAGTGGCACCACCTGCCGGAAGCCTCCCCCAGGGTGAGGTGGCCTGTTATACACGCTGGCTCTGGGGCCGGGCGAGTGGCCTGTGTTCAAATCCTGCCTCCGCCACTTATAAGCGGGGCAACCTTAGGCAAAATGCTGGGCCTCTCTGCAGCCGTCTTACTTGCAGGGCACGGATGATGCTGGCTCACCTGTTCCTCGGGAGAGTGAGTGAGTGAGTGAGTTCACAGAGAGCACTGGGGACAGCAGGGGCTCAGCTCAGCACCCTGCCTCCTGCCTCAGGTCAGACCTTGTCCCTGGCTGCCTCCTTCTCCGCTCAGCACGGCCCCTTATCTGGCCCTCCTTCCTCACAGAAGCCTGCCCGGGCCACCTGGCGAATGTAGCTGGGTCCCTGTGAGCCTCATAGTACCCTCCTCTTTTTTTTTTTTTTTTTTTTGAGACTGGTGTTGCTCTGTAGCCCAGGCTGGAGTGCAGGGGCACCATCACAGCTCACTGCAGCCTCGACCTCCCCAGGCTCAAGTGACCCTCCCACCTCAGCCTCCCGAGTCACTGGGACTGCAGGTGCACACCATCGCAGTCTGCTAATTTTCACATTTTTTTGTAGCAATGGGATGTTGCCATGTTGCCCAGACTGGTCTCAAACTCCTGCGCTCAAGTGATTCTCCTGTTTCGGCCTCCCATAGTGCTGGGATTACAGGGGTGAGCCACTGTGACTGGCCTCCCATAGCACCCTCTTTACCTCCTTGGCTGAGCTCGTCACAACTTACAACTTGATATTTATTGCTCTAGCCTTTTCCTTCCCCACTAGACTGTAAGGTCCGTGAGACCAGGTCTATCTGTTCCCCGTGGTGTCTCCCCAGAGCCCAGCAGCATGTCGGCTCACAGAAGGCACTGAGTACTTTGGTGCTGAAGAACCTTCCAATAACCCTGATAGATAGAGAAGCAAATCCTGCTGTGTAGATCAAGAGGGGGAGGGGCTGCAGAGGCCGGGGACGGGGGTGAGGTTGGGGGTAAGACTGGATATTCAGAGACAGTGAGGAGAGGCAGTCATGCCCCACTGGACAGCTGCCCACTTGCAGGGCACAGGTGGGATAAAGCAGTTTATCCAGAGAGCCCCGGGCCCACCAGGACAGCTGATCAAGGCAGGGACACGGCCAGCCACTGCATTTTTGACAGGTCTTGCTGGCTCAGCCGTGGAGAACGTAATTATAAACCCGAACTCCACAAGGAGGAGGAGTTTCAGCCTCTCTTTTTCTCTGAGTATTTTGTGGAGCCCAGGACCCACCCCATGAGCCAACGCCCTGCAGGGTGGCTGAGAGGCGCGGGTTTCTTTTCATCTTGCTCATGAGAGGATTAGCAGTGAAGAAAAAAGCCATAAGGACAGCCACCAGGCACCCACTGTCACCTGTGACCTCCTGCAGCCCCCGGGGTTCTTCTTTCTGCCAGGGCAGACAGACATAGGCACTTCCCACGCTGGCTGCATGCAAATGGGCCTCAGTTTCCTGAATTGCTCATCTCAGGGGCAGTGCCAAGGGGCGATGAAAATACAAATGAACGAGTGAACATACTCTCTCTTTTTTTTTTTTTTTTTTTTGAGACGGAGTCTTGCTCTATCGCCCGGGCTGGAGTGCAGTGGCCGGATCTCAGCTCACTGCAAGCTCCGCCTCCCAGGTTTACGCCATTCTCCTGCCTCAGCTTCCCGGGTAGCTGGGACTACAGGCGCCCAACACCTCGCCCAGCTAGTTTTTTGTATTTTTTAGTAGAGACGGGGTTTCACCGTGTTAGCCAGGATGGTCTCGATCTCCTGACCTTGTGATCCGCCCGTCTCGGCCTCCCAAAGTGCTGGGATTACAGGCTTGAGCCACCGCGCCCAGCAACATACTCTCTAAGTAAAAATCATTCTTCCTCTGTCAGTGGAGTCTTCAGACATGCCCAGGCTCCTCTTAGATCTGGGCTTAGCTTTGAGTCCCTCTTAGGTAGATATTTCCGAAACCCCTTTGGCTCGACTTGAACTCAGGAGCCCTGTTTCTCCTCCATTCTTCTCCCTTCCTCCTACTCATTTGCCAAGTGACCTCGCGAACTCATTGAGCGTCTCTGGAATAATACTTGCCTGTCATCTCCTCCCTGTCACCTTCTCCAGGGGATGTGAATTTCTGGTGACAAAACGTCCCTTCTCCTTTAACCAAATCATTTCCTAACCTCGCTGAGCTCCGACTTACTCATCTACAGAATGAGACCGTGGCAGTGGAGCTCCCCACGCACACACCAGACCTCACGAAGACGGCGGGAATTCAGAGGAACGCTCCTGGGGAGGTGGAGAGCAGGTTAAAGGGGTGGGTATGGTGGGATTAATTTGTCCCTCACAAGGTCTTCAGTGCTTCTGCTTTTAATTTCCTGTACCTCTTGGAAAAGGATTAACATCTTATTGCTCAAAGCAGTGACTAGGGAGAGGGGAGTGGAAAAGACGGTTCTAAGATGGAGGGAGTGTCTCAGGCGGGAGGGAGGCGTCTGGGGCGGAGGTGAGGCTGGGCTCTCTGGCTTTCCTGGCAGAGGAGTGCTTCCTCTTCCCTAGTTCACACCTGGCTGGCCTGCTGAGCTTTCCATGGGCTGTGGGAGTGAAGCCTCTAAGCTTTTTCTGGCCCTTCCTGCAGAGGTAATGTCTATCCTCGTGTGTGCCTCTAAGGAGCTGCTGGATTAAAAGAGTTGAATTAAAGAAGGACCCAGCCAAGCCATCCCCACCCATGGCTGGGGGCCTGTCCCAGGGCCAACCTGCCTCCCAGGTGCTGTTTCCAAGTTTCCTGGGCAGCTTTCATCCCTGGGCAGAGGGTGGTATATGGGCAGCAAGGAGAGGAGGTGGGAGCCTGGCAGAGCCCGATCTGACCACGCTTGTTTGTTCCCTTCAGGATCTTCTCTGCCCTTTCCCAGAGCTCCCTCTATGAAATAACTTGTTTGCTGAAAACAAACAAACAAACAAAAAACTTTCTTTACTCACTTTATTGCTGGTAAGTGTCCTGGTACAGTAACTTATTGTGTGTTGGTCTGAAGTGAGGGTGGGGTGCAGAGAACCTTGGGAGTTCCAGCTGCCCCTTGCCCTCCCCCACTTGCAGAGGTAAGACATCCGAGATCAGAGGTGGAAGCTGGGAAGCCCTGAAGGCTCAGGAGTGAGCAGGAACGAGTCTCCACTTGCCACCAGCCTCTGCTTTTGAAGTGTGATTGCCTTGCAGATGGGCTCCACCCACGCCACCGGCCCTTCCCTGGCAAAGGCTGGGCAGCTGCTGCTCCCGCCCAGCATCCCCCAACCCACACCTCACACCCCGCACCCCACATACACACATCTGTGCTCTGCGGATTCCCATGGAATCTTAAGGCCCTTAATAAGGAGTCCATACACTGGGGCAAATGCACAATCTGAGCAGGTGTGTTCATCTGGGCTTCTAGTTGAAATCAAGTCTAAGGTCATTTCTGTTAGAAGAAGACTTACTCATTTACTCATTATTCATTCGTTCAACAAATATCGATTTACTGCTGACACCACATGGGCCACGTGGCCAAGCTAGGGATTAAGAAGAATGGGCGTGGGGGGTGAGCATTGCAGACACTCCTGCAGCTTGCCAGGGGAGACAGACATGGAACAAATACGAGAATAGGGGCAGACCAGGCACCTGCCATGTGCCAGGCACTCACCTGAGAGCTTTGCCTCTAGTATCGCAGAATCTTCGTAAGAACCCGATCCCGTAGGTTGATTGTTAGGATCCTCAATCAGGGAACCAAGACTGACAGAGGTCAAGAGACTTGCCCGAGGTTGCATAGTCAGTGAGGAGCAGGGCCTGGATTTGAATGCGAGGCGCCTGGTACAGAGGCCACACCTATAGCCAGGACCTTGCATGCCTGCCATGAGTTCTTAATCGCCGTGAGAAGGCCAGGAGCGAACAGCAGGGTGTGCTCTGGGCGATTCTAGAAAGGGGACTTGATTCAGGCTGGAGATTAGCAAGATTGTCGGAGGAAACGCCCTTGAAGCTGCCCTCGGAAAGACGGGGAAGAATCAGATGGGCCAAGAATGGAAGTTCCAGGAAGAGCGAACGGCATGTGCCAAGGCCCCAAGGCAGAAGAACCTGGCACGTGGGAGGAATGCACGGAGGCTCACGTGGCTGGAGCCAGCACACAGGTCCTGTCCCTTTTGTAGCAGATGCAGTTCCCTACTCACCAATTGCTCACCCCTCTCCCACCTAACCAACAGCACCCCACTTCTCTCCCCCACAGCCCCGAGGGAAGGTGAGCTTCAGGAAAGGTAGGCTGCAACCCTGGTGTGGCAGAAGCTATTTTCTCCAAATGGCTATAATGATATATCTGGCCTCACATGCTCTCCCAGGGCCTTGCCACGCTCTGTTAAGAGGTAGAGGTGATTGATTGCCCTGTCATTTGAGCCTGGGTGGATTTTGTGACTGCTTCAATGACTAGAATGCAGTAGAAGTGAGCCTGAATGACTCCTGAGGTCAGGTCAGAAAAGGCAACGTAGCTTTTGCCTGTCTCTGTCTCTGTCTGTCCCCCACCCCCTTCATCCCTGGAACCCAGCCACCATGTTGGGAGGAAGCCCAAACCTGCCACATGGGTAGATCACATGGAGAGGCCCATGGAGAAAAACTGAGGCCTCCAGCCAACAGCCAGCCTCTACCACCAGATATGGAGTGAATGAGCCTTCGGATGATTCCAGCCCCAGCCTTTAAGACTTCTGGCTGAGGCCGGGCGTGGTGGCTCAGGGTTGTAATCCCAGCACTTTGGGAGGCCGAGACGGGCAGATCACAAGATCAAGAGATCGAGACCATCCTGGCTAACACGGTGAAACCCCGTCTCTACTAAAAATACAAAAAAATTAGCTGGGCGAGGTGGCGGCGCCTGTAGTCCCAGCTACTCGGGAGGCTGAGGCAGGAGAATGGCATGAACCCGGGAGGCAGAGCTTGCAGTGCGCGGAGACCACGCCACCACACTCCAGCCTGGGCAACTGAGCAAGACTCCGTCTAAAAAAAAAAAAAAGACTTCTGGCTGAGGCCCCAGACATCTTAAAACAGAGACAGCCTGCTTCTTCCATCTAAATTCTTGATTCAGAATCCATTAGCACAAAAATGTTTCTGCTTCTAAGCTTGAGGATAATTTGTTACACAGCTATAGTGACTGGGTTGCTTGTTGATAAGCGCATTCCCCTTACCAGAGATTGGTTTGAAGGTGGGCTTGGGATTCAACTCCAGCCAGTGAGAAGTGAGGGGATGTCTACTGAGGGGATTTCTGGGGAAGATTTCTTGCTCTTGAAAGAAAAGTATTAGCCAGGCACAGTGGCTCACACCTGTCATCCTAGTACTTTGGGAGGCTGAGGCAGATGGACAGATCGTTTGAGCCCAAAAGTACAAGAACAGCCTGGGCAACATGGTGAAACTCTGTCTCTATAAAAAATACAAAAATGAGCCATCTGTGATGATGCATGCCTGTAGTCCCAGCTACTCAGGAGGCTGAGACAGGAGGACCACTTGAGTCTGGGAGGTCGAGGCTGCAGTTAGCCCAGATTACTCCACTGAACTCCAACTTGGGTGACACAGTTCATAAAACCCTATCTCATAAAAAAAAAAAAAATGGAAGGAAGAAAAAAGTTATCAAGAAGATGCAGTCCTTTACTGCCTCCGGATGAAGCTGTATGAGCAGATAATAACTGGGCAATGGCAGCCATATTGTGACTATGAGGGGAGTAACCCAAAGATGGTGGAATAAAAAAAAGAGGAAGAATCTTGGTCCTTAAGTTAATAAGCCATGGATTATCCAACCTTGGGCCCACCCTACGTCAGTGAAATAATAATCCCCCTATGCTTAAAGCATTTTGAGTTTGACTTATTACTTTCTAAGTGATATATTGCCTTTCCCCTCACATCTCACCTTTGACCTGCTCTGGCTTACTTCTGAATTTGGGGCAGGAAGGGCTTAAGAAGCTCTGGTACACAAAGAAAAATTTCCTGCTTAGTATCCTCTAAGGTCAACAGCAGAAGGGAGTTGAAAGAGGATTCTGGCCAGGAGGACTGATGGTGGAGAAAAGAGGTTAAGAAAGAAAGGGGGAAAGTCAAAGGCAAAGAACAGTGAGGGAAGAAACAGAAAAGGTCATACAGTAAAATCAAGAAAAGTAAGGACAAAAGAATAAGACAGAGATCTGGGGGGAAATAGTAAGGGGTTCAGGGCTATAAGACATACTTTTACCACCCTCTGATACTAGAACAATCTTCCTCACATCCTCTTATGAGGCCACACAAGTAAACACGCAAACTCTGGAGATAGAATTATGATTTCATTACTTTCTGTCTGATCTTGGGCAAATTACTTAATTATACTTAGCCTCGGATGATTTGTGAAATAGATATTGATCATCAAAACGCTCAGCCAGGGATGGTGGCTCATGCCTGTAATCCTAGCACTTTAGGAGGCCAAGGCGGGCGGATCACCCGAGGTCAGGAGTTCGAGACCAGCCTGACCAACATGACGAAACCACGTCTCTACTAAAAATACAAAAATTAGCCGGGTGTGGTGGTGGGTGCCAATAATCCCAGCTATTTGGAGGCTGAGGCAGGAGAGTTGTTTGAACCCGGGGGGCAGAGGTTGCAGTGAGCTGAGATTGCGCCGCTTCATTCCAGCTTGGGTGAAAAAGCAAAACTCCATCAAAAAAAAAAAAACAAAAGTCACCCCAAGGGGCTGCTGAAAGGATTTACTCAGGACTCTACTAAGTTGTCAGTACAGAAATTCAATTCAGGCTTGAGCAAAATAGAAAAGTATTTTATTCATATCCCTGAAAGGTCAAAGAGTATCTGGCTTCAGGCATGGCTGGATCCAGGAACTCGGATATCAGGAGTGGATCTCCATGCATCTTTTGTCTCTTTTTCTCCCACTGCCATTACTTTCAGTCAAGTTTCCCCTCCACAGCTGCATGCAGATGCAGCCCTATGTCCCATAGTCTCAGAAGGTTTGAAGGGCTGATACCTTTTTTCCTGGGTCTTGGGAGTGCTATGATTGCATCGATATGTGTCCTGTACCCATTCCTGCACCTATTAAGTAACTAAGGGGATGGATTATGCTGATCAACCAGACCAGGGCCCTTGGTATGGAGGCTGAACCAGCTCTACCCCAACCACGTGGGCTAAGATGATAAATGTAGCAAATGTATGTGTGTGTGTTTGGGAGTGAGAGGGAGGTTTCAAGAAAAATTGAGTTGCTATTAAAAGAAGCAGGGATGACTATTAGACAGACACAACAGAGTTTACAATAAGTACACTTGGCAGCTATGTTAGGACATTCCTGCATTGCTATAAAGAAATACTTGAGACTGGGTAATTTATACAGAAAAGAGGTTTAATTGGCTTACGGTTCTGCAGGCTTTACAGGAAGCATGGTCCTGGCACCTACTTGGCTTCTGGGGAGGCCTCAGGAAGCTTCCAATCATGGCAGAAGGTGAAGGGGGAGCACGCTTGTCACATAGCAGGAGCAGGAGCCGGAGCAAGAGAGAGAGAGTGGGGAGGTGCCACATCCTTAAACAGCCAGATCTTGCAAGAAGTCCCTCACTATTGTGAGGACAGCACTAAGAGAATGGCACTTCCCTCTCTCATCCCCCAATTTTGCACATGCCATGCCATCTGCCTGATGCACTCTTTGCCTTCCCTCTTTGCCCACAGCACGGTGCATCCTTCTCATTTCAGCACAAACATTACATGCTAACGATCCCTCCTGTGTACTCCCAAGCCCTCTGGGCTTTTCTCATTATGGACATGTCATGCCATGGTGATTACGAGGCTCCCTCTCCAGAAAAAGGTTTCTCAACTTTGGCACCACTGACACTGGGGAATGCATCATTCTTTGTTGTTGGGGGGCTGTCCAGGGCACTGCACAATATTTACTGGCATCTCTGCCTTCTACCCATTAGAGAACAATAGAACTCCCCGCACCTGCAGTGGTGACAACACAATGACATTCATGAGAAGTCCAGCCCTATGAGCCAATCACCTCCCACCAGGCCCTACCTCCAATACTGAGAATTACAATTTAACATGAGATTTGGGTGGGGACACAGACCCAAACTACATCAGAGCTCACACTTCTGCTGCTCGGGACTTCTCTAAGAGAAGCAATTTCAGGGAAGGCGAACCCCGACTCTTTTTTCTTTTTTTAAATTAAATTAAATTAAATTTAATTTTAAGTTCCGGGATACTTGTGCAGGATGTGCAGATTAGTTCCATAGGTAAATGTGTGCCATGGTGGTTTGCTGCACCTATCAACCCATCACCTAAGTATTAAGCCCTGCATGCATGAGCTACATATCCTGATGCTGTCCCTCTCCCCTCCCCCTGCAACAAGCCCCAGTGTGTGTGGTTTCCCTCCCTGTGTTTTCGTTGCTCAGCTCTCACTTATAACTGAGAACATGCAGTGTTTGGTTTTCTGTTCCTGTGTTAGTTTGCATAAGATAATGGCTTCCAGCTTCATCCATTTCCCTGCAAAGGACATAATCTTGTTTCTTTTATGGCTGCATAGCATTCCATGGTGTATACGTACCACAACAGTCTCGTTTTGTTGCCCAGGCTGGAGTGCATTGGCACCATCTCGGCTCGCTGCAACCTCCACCTCCTGGGTTCGAGCGATTCTCCTGCCTCAGCCTCCTGAGTAGCTGGGATTACAGGTGTGTGCCACCATGCCCGGCTACTTTTTGTATTTTTAATAGAGATGGGGTTTCACCATGTTGGTCAGGCTGGTCTCGAACTCCTGACCTCGTGATCTGCCCGCCTCAGCCTCCCAAAGTGCTAGGATTACAGGCGTGAGCCACCGTGCCTGGCCCGTGCACCACATTTTCTTTATCCAGTCTATCATTGATGGACATTTGGGTTGATTCCATGTCTTTGCAATTGTGAATAGTGCTGCGATGAACATACATGTGCATGTACCTGTATGATAGAATGATTTATATTCCTTTGGGACCCGGACTCTTGAGTGGAAAACATGTTAAGAACAAATTACTTTTTAAAATAATCGTGGTAAAATACAAATGACATAAAACTTACCATTTTAACCATGTTTAAGTACACAGCTCGGAGGCATTAAGTACGTTTGCATTGTTGTACAACCATCACCACCACCTGTCTCCAGGTGTGGTCATCCAAACTAGAACTCCAGATGTTTGTCAACCCAAACTATAACTCTGTCCCCATTAAACACTGACACCCCGCCCCCTCCTTCCCTGCGCTGCTGGCGACTTCCTTTCTATCTTCTGTCCCTATCAATTTACCTGCTCTAGGAACCTCCGGAAAGTGGACTCGCACTGTTTGTCCTTTTGTGTCTGGCTCCTTTCACTTTAGCTTCACGTCTTCAAGGTTCATCTATGTTGCACCAAGTGTCCAAATTTTATTCCTTTTGAGACTGAATGATGGTCCTTAGTAGGGATATTCTGTATTTTGTTGATCCACTGATCTGTTGATGGACATTTGGGTTCTTTCCACGGCAGAGGCGTTTGGAGCCAAGAAAGGCAGAGGCCTTTGGAGCCACTTTCATTCTTATAGGCAGCTTGAAACTCAATCAGCATTCGCCTGCCCCTCTTCCTGTCCTTCCTGGAGTGCAGTTATTCCGCTTAGAAAGGAGCAGGAGCAAACTAGAGGCACGTTGGAAGAGAGGTGAGGAGGAGAGGAGGAGAAGGGGGAGGGGATTTGTAATTTTTAAAAAAGTTTTCACCAAAGTCAACTCTTTTTTTGAGACAGAGTCTTGGTCTGTGCCCAGGCTAGAGTACAGTGGTGCAATATCGTCTCACTGCAACCTCTGCCTCCCACGTTCAAGTACTTCTCCTGCCTCAACCCCTGGAGTAGCTGGGATTACAGGCACCCGCCACCACACCCAGCTAATTTTTGTATTTTCAGTAGAGACGTGGTTTCATCATGTTGGCCAGGCTGGTCTCGAGCTCCTGACCTCAGGTGATCTGCCCTTCTTGGCCTCCCAAAGTGCTGGGATTACAGGCGTGAGCCACCGCGCCCGGCCTGGAAACTCATTTTTAAGAAAAACAAAACAAAACAAAAAAGCCCAATTAGATCTGGTGGCAGTGGCCACAAAGGAAGCACAGTTGTCAAAACGAGAGCTGGGACTTCTCAAAGCGCTTACTGGAACTAAACAGAAATGCTGGGCTTTGTTTTGTCTTTCTCGAGAACACACACTTTTTGGAATAAAAAAGCTCTTTGGGAGGCCGAGACGGGCGGATCATGAGGTCAGGAGATCGAGACCATCCTGGCTAACACGGTGAAACCCCGTCTCTACCAAAAAAATACAAAAATCTAGCCGGGCGCGGTGGCGGGCGCCTGTAGTCCCAGCTACTCGGGAGGCTGAGGCAGGAGAATGGCGGGAACCCGGGAGGCGGAGCTTGCAGTGAGCTGAGATCCGGCCACTGCACTCCAGCCCTGGCGACAGAGCCAGACTCCGTCTCCAAAAAAAAACTAAA
>NW_016814761.1:5900047-5985680 GCF_001698545.2 Rhinopithecus bieti | reverse complement strand
AAAAAAAAAAAAAAAAAAAAAAAAAAAGCTCTGAGAGCGGTGAAAGACCTCGGAGCATGAAATTGCATTACTGGAAATGGTCTGGGGCTTTTGTTCCTGAGGCTGGGACCTCGGGAGGGTTGGTTTAGCGACAAGCCCAGCCAGTCTGCAGAGGGGCATGGAGGGGAAGGGGGGCAGGAAGGGGCTATTGTAACGGCCCTCTGGTTTCCCATCTCCTCGAACTCAGAAGGACGAAGTCTCAGGGAGCTAGTCATGGTCAGATGCTGCTCAAGGGGAAATGCGGAAGTGCGGGCTCACCCCTCGTCAAATGCATCAGACAATAGCAGTAGTAGCAGCAGCAGCGGCAAAACAGGCAGACCTGGTTAGAGGCTATAGACACGTGAGCCCTGCAGCCCACTCTGAGGTCCTTAAATGCCACTGAATGACCGTAACTGCCTCCAAAAGCGTTTTCTTGCCTGGTTTGCTAAGAGACAAATCTGTTCTGCTCACAAACCCTCACTTCACTTCAGAACCTTCTATGGCTCCCTATTGCCCTTGAGATTGAGTCAAGCTTCTTAACTAAGTGATCTGCATGATCTGACCTCTGTATACTGCTTCTTTAACCTTATCTGTTCAGTTCTTCCCGTTGCATCATCCACTCCAGCAACACAGCCCCCTTTGCTTCCTCCAAGAAAATCAGCCCTCTCTCATCCCCTGATTTTGCACATGCCATGACATCTGCCTGATGCACTCTTTGCCTTCCCTCTTTGCCCACAGCACAGTGCATCCTTCTGATTTCAGCACAGACATCACAAGCTAACGGTGTCTCCTATGTGCTTCCAAGCCCCCTGGCTTTTCTCATTATAAACATGTCGTGCTATGGTGATTACAAGACTCCCTCACCATAACAAGATTTCTCAGCCTTAGCACCACTGACATTGGGGACTGCATCATTCTTGTTGGGGGGCTGTCCTGGGCATTGCAAAATGTTTATTGGCATCTCTGGCCTCTACCCACTAGAGGCCAATAGCATTTCCCCCACCTTCAGTTGCAACAACCACAGATATCTTTAGGCATTACTACACGTCCCCTGGGAGAAAAAATCGTCCCTCGTTGACAACCATCACACTGGAGAAAGGTCTTATTACTGCTGTGTCCCCAACCAGCGTATACTTGTTGGGTAAATGAATGAACAGACCTGCACACCTTGGGCCCGCAGAGGCCATTTATTTCTTTTAGGGATGCTCCAAGTCTTGTTGGACCCACGCAGGACTGTGCTCTGTGTCGAGTGAACAAAGAATTCATCGGGGTGACCATTTCAAGGTGCCCCAAGTGGCAAAAGGGGTTCAGCGTGGGCTGGTTCTGCCAGGGTCTGTAGCTGTCGTCATCTGCTTGGGTACAGTGAACCTCAGGGCTCTAGACCTGTGATATCCAAGAGTGGCCACACGCCCCATGGCTCCTGAGCCCTTGGAATGTGGCTGGTCCAAACTGAGACGCGTTGTGAGTGTGAAACACATGTCAGAGTGAAGACTTAGCACCAAAAAACCCCAACAACTCATTAATAGTTTTTAGTAATGATTGCAAGTTGAAATGGTAATATTGTGCACATATTAGCTTACATAAAATACATTATTAAAATTATTTCACCTGTTTCTTACAATGTTTTATTGTGGCTACTATAAAAATTTTAATTATTTCTGTGAGTCACACTTGTGAGCAACACCAATGTGGAGGACACTGTATCATCCAATCTGTAACTTCATGACTCACCCAGGTGGTCCTGGTCCTAGCACTCTCTTTTACTGGGGGGAAGGGAAGAGAAGCTAACATTTATTGAGTTCTATTGGGGGCCCAACACTCTGTCTATACAACCTTGACTAATCTCACTAACCCTCCTCCTGTCTTTATGAGATAGACTCCTTATTTGGTTGTGACAGAGGAGGAAACTGAGGTCCTGGAAAAAAAAAAAAAAGGAATGACTTCTATTTTGACATGACTCCATTTCAACTTTGTTTACAATAAGAAAAAAGTTAGACATTATTGCACCACTGCACTCCAACCTGGGGGACAGAGTGAGACCCCATCTCAAAAAAAATTAGACATAGCGTTAAATCAGTTGGAAATCAAATTCAGCTGCTAGGAACAGAATCCAGAGTGAGTGAATTAATGACTTAAAAGAAACAGAGATATATCTTCCCGTGTGAAAGAAGTCTGAAGATGAGTAGCTTAGGCCTGGGATGGAGACTCTACACTTATCAGGGATTTCAGCACCATCTGTCTTTCTGCTCCACTGTCCCTAGTATGTAGCTTCAGAAGGATGTCACCTTATGATTCTTTCTGGCTGCTGGAGTTCCAGCCATCACACCCATATTCTAGGCAGCTAACTAGGAGGGAGGAGAAGAAGCAAGAGGACTTTCACAAAACATTTTCTGTGTTCCGATATGCTAAATATTGTGCCAGATGTTGAGAGTACAGGAGTGAACAACGTAGATGCTCCGGTATTGCTTTCATAGTCAGCACAAATGAACATCTTCCTTGACACCTTTCAGTCTCTCCCATCTCTCTGATTCCTCAGCAAATCCTGCCAGCTCTGCTGAGACCAATGTCCAGAATCCCACCAATTGTCACCATCTCTCCCTCACTTGCTGTTGTTCTGTCTTTAGGTCTCTGTTCCTGTCACCTCCCCAGAAAGGTGACAGAGGGGAGGAGGGAAGGGAGGAAGGAGGCAGGGGGGAAGGAAGGAGGGAACCCCACCTGTACGCCCCTGCCCATTTTATTTTTGAGCTGTGGTCTCCCTCTGTCCCCCACGCTGGAGTGCAGTGGTGCAATCTATCTCTAATTATTTTCTCATTGTAAACAAAGTTGAAATGGAGTCATCTCAAAATAGAAGTAATTCCTTTTTTTTCAGGCCCTCAGTTTCCTCCTCTGTCACAACCAAATAAGGTGTCTATGTCATAGAGGTAGGAGGGGGGTTAGTGAGATCAGTCAAGATTGTGTAGACAGAGTGTTGGGCCCTCAGTAGAACTCAATAAAGGTTAGCATCTCTTCCCTTCCCCCCAGTAAAAGAGAGTTCTAGAACCAGGAGCACCTGGGTGAGTCATGAAGTTACCGATTGGATAATACAGCATCCATCCCCTCCCCTGCCCCCACTCATTTCACTCATTCTCTTCCCTCTCTTCCCCCATAACACTCACGAACAAGAACGGCAGGCTGGGAGGTCGCACCTGG
Organism: Rhinopithecus bieti; assembly: GCF_001698545.2. Classification (NCBI taxonomy): domain Eukaryota; kingdom Metazoa; phylum Chordata; class Mammalia; order Primates; family Cercopithecidae; genus Rhinopithecus; species Rhinopithecus bieti. Next base: position 5,982,473 of record NW_016814761.1, on the reverse strand, counting down.
TGTTTCCACTGCAAGGCACTCAGTTCCTAGAATTGGGCTTGCCTCAGAGCAGGCTCCCACTTACATCTGGTGAAATGAGCCACAAGCCTTTCGAGGTCCCATCTTCATTGGCGCCATTAAACTTATTTAGTAAAAGCACTCATCTTTGCTTGGTGGGAAAGCCCACCATATTGGCAACAGCAAACACCCTAGCCAGAGTAAACCTCAATTTATGTTTGGCTTTATTTTCTGCCTCTACACTATAGTTGCTTTCAGTTCATCAAGCTTCTTGGGAGAGGAACTTTCCCCGACTTGCCACAACGCCTACTGGAATTAATCTGATCATTCCTGTTGTGATTAACCAACAGATAGGCCATGTCTTAAGGTGAAATTGAATAGTTGGTTGCCAGACTGCTTCACATCGGGGCTTCTCAACCTTGACACTTAGTGATATTTGGGGCTGGATCGTTCTTGGTGGTGGGGGCCATCCTATGCACTGTGGAATATTTAGCAGCATCCCTGGTCTCCACCCACTCTATGCCAGTAGCATCCTCCTGGCTGTGACAACCAAAAATGTCTACAGACATTGCCAGGTGTCCCCTGGGGGACAGAATCACCCAGTTAAGAAGCACTGCTCTTAACAATCCAACTCTTTCAGAAAGCTGGGATATGACCTCAGGTGGAGCTAGCCAAGCATCTAATTTCTTTCCTCCCTCTTAAATTCTTCACCTTAAATTATCAGTTGGCAACCATGAAGGAGAGCTGGTCTTCAAGAATTTACATTGAAGGTAATGTGGGGCACAAAGGAAAAAGACAATCCAAGTTTCCACTGAAGCTATAAAACTGAGGTTTACAGTGTCATGGTGCAATTAATTAATTTGTTCACAGGGAAGAAAAACATGACCGTGCCCCTTTCCCCTTAATTCAACAAGTCTTGGAAATCTTATTGTAAGTTTCAAGCATTTCATCATACAAATAATAAATGAATGCCAATTACTTGAGTTCATGTAGATGGAACACAATGGGTTCCCAGACCCTATCTGGGAATCTTTGCAGAGTTACCCTGAGAATTTAGAATGACTATCCATGTCAAGGGTGAGAAAAGTAAGTCTCAGAGTGACTTGCTTACGATGATGTTGTTTCCGGACTTTCTTGGGCACACATGTCACAAGCATAATGAGAAACTTGCTTTACCAAAAGGCAATGTGTTGGCTCAGAGGACTGGAACATTTATTGTGAGGCTCAAAGAAAGGCAAGAAGAGATAAGAAAGAAGAAATGGAGCTGCACTTTGCTACCTGCTGCCTCCCTCTCTGTCTCTCTATCTCTTTCTCTCTTTCTCTTCCACTTGTCTTTGGAAATAGCCTCTCACCTCATGGCTGGGAGGGCATCCCTCAGCCCAGATCCCGTGTGCCATAGTGCTTCCTACAGAAACAGAGCTTCCTACATTTCCCAGGGAAGGACTCTTATTGGCACTGCTTGGATCACAAGCATATCTCTGACCAATACTTAGTCCACAGTATAAGCCACTCTGCTTGTTGTAGCCTGAGTTATGTGTCATGGAGGCAGGCAGGGTCTATTACCAAAATATAGAGAATAGGGGAATGGGGAAATGGGTGCTGGCAGCCAAAAACAACAGCTACTTATCTCAGAACCAAGACGAGAGTCCAGATTTGAATTTATGCTCACCATTGCCGAATTTACTGGATGTCTGACACAAATATCTGGGAAAAAACTCACGACTTATCATTGTGAATTATTCCTGAATTGCATCAGTGCCAACATCTCAACTGAAATATTATGCTACAGTTTTGCGAAATATTACCTCTGGGGGGACCTGGGCAAAGTGTAAAAGAGATGGCTCTGTATTATCTCTTACAACAGCATGTGACTCTACAATTACCTCAATAAAAATTACCATTAAAAAAGTGGTAAAAACCCAACTTAATCTTTATCATATTACAAGAAAGAATCATTATCCCCAGTTTGCAGATGAGGAAACCGAGGCTCAGAGAATTAAAAAAAAAGTGCCTTGGAAATCCTCAAGCCCAGTTCTAACTCCAGAGTGTGAACTCTTGACCTCTGTGTTTTAAGGGCTTCCGTGTGTCTCAGGTTGTCTTAGCAACCATCCCAGGGAAACATCAGCCTGGTTCTCTGGCCCCCTGTTGGCTCTGATTACTTGGACAAGGCTAAGGGAAGAGCGGCAGGAGGCATATTGGGAGACACAGGATAGGGGCTGAGGGAAGTCTTCCTGGAGGAGGTGTTGATACCTTACTAGCAGAAGTTGGGGCCAGGTAGGGGCAAAGAGCTAAGGTCCAGAAGAGGGAGGGAATCTACCTTCAGGAACCCAGCAGACTCCCTGTGGCTGGAGCACCTGAAGGCGAGAGGAATGAGCAAGGACGCTGAAGGTGGAGCGTGGGTGCAATCCCGTAGGACCCAGTGGGGCATGTTCAGAGGTTGGAAATTTACCCAGAGGGTGACAGGGAGGCACCAAAGGGTTTGAGCTGGGGAAGAGAGCTTCTCTGTAAGTTGTGCATTTTGGAAAGGTGACATTGGCTGCAGCGTGGAGAATAAATAGAAGGAGAGTGTGTGTTTATTGAGCGCCTACCATGTGTGAGACATGGTTCCAGGCACTGGGGATTCAAGAGTGACCAAAACATCGTACCTTTCCCCATGGAGCCTGCATTCTAGTAGTCATGTAGGCAGTAATCAAATAAACGAGTACATATATTCAGTAAAGTAAACAGGATTCGGTGAGTGTTCTAAAGGAAAATATCATAGTGTAAGGGCAGAGGTGACGGTGGGAGCAAGAGCTGTTTTGGCTTGAGGGGTCATCCTGAAGACTTGAGATGATGGTGGTCTGTGCTGGGGGAGCAGAAAGAACTCAACTTTGTTTCCCCCAGTGGCATGTGTCAAATCCTGGAGAAAGGGGATGTCGGGGCTGGCGGTCTTGGGGCTGGGGCCTCTAGAGTGCCCATGCTCCCTTTGCTTTAGAGCGGCTGTCGAGCTGATATAAACATTTAAAAGTGGATATAGCTTGGCTCTCATTCAGCATGTAAATAGTTGTCAAATCTTCAGTTTTGAAAGGACTGGTTCCCTGTGATTTGTATAAATTTTGAAACAGAGTAGAGGCTGCACGCATGGAAAACCAGTCCCTCCACCCTAGGGATGAGGCCAGGTTTTCGAAGACATAGACCTTTCATATGGGAACTGCATCCCAAAGGTGGAGACGAGATGGAATTAATGAGGACAAGGAAGGAAGATCAAATGTGTCCTTCACCCAACAGACACATCTTCCCATTAGCAAAGAAGAAACTCTTAGAAATAGAGAGTTGGTGCTTTGAAACTCTTAGATTAAAATGCACTTTGATTTTAACTCCCATGTATTCTCCTACCTCTTCCAGGTGTTCAGCATTGAGTATATTTTCTTTTGGGACTGGCCCCTGCAACTAATCTTTTCTGAAAAATAGACTTTGGGGTATCACCCTATGGATGTAAAGCAGAGAGTCTCAGCATGTAGTGTCATTGAGTTCAATGTATGTCTTTCCCTCTCTATGACACTGACAAAGATTTAAAAGATGGCAAACTCACCACTGGGGAAACTGTGTCTGTTCAAGGTGGGGCCAACTGGAACAATCTTTTCTGAGGGCGATTTGGCAGGATATGGCAAATTTTTATTTTTTAGAGAGACAGGGTCTCCCTCTTTTGCCCAGGCTAGAGTACAGTGGTGCAGTCATGGCTCACTGCAGCCTTGATCTCCCAGGTTCAAGTGATCCTCTCACCACTTTGGCCTCCTAAGTAGCTAGGACCACAGGTGCACACCACCACACCCAGCTAATTTTAATTTTTTTTTTTTTTGTAGAGATGACTTCTTGCTATATTGATCAACCTGGTCTCAAACTCCAGGGGCTCGAGTGATCTTCCCACCTTGGTCTCCCAAACTGCTGGGGTTATAGGCATGAGCCAACGTGCCTGGCTAAAAAATTAAAATAAGGTTACACCTCAAAACTGAGCTAGGAATCATAGCACAGAAACAACTGAAATACTGAGATAATAGAGTAGTATGAGGATGGACACTTTGGCATAATTTCTAATATATAAAATCAATACCTCAACTAATCCTCAATTGATTAAAAAGATGGTTATACCTCCCAACACTAGGAGACACTTTGCAACTGCGTCAAAATAAGGTAGACCTCAGGTGGCTGATCAAGGGCAGCAATGGTGAAAAGTCATATATCAACATGTATGTACTTCTGAAATGATGTGATGAGAAGACACCCTACCTCTGTGGTCTGCCTCTCCCAAACCCACAATCAGTCTCATCATGAAGAAAACATTAGACAAATCTCAGTAAAGTAGCATCTTACAATAAAACTGACCAGTACTCATCAAAACTGTCAAGATCATTAAAAAAAAGGAAAGCGTGAGAAACTGTCACAGCCCAGAGACGCCTAAGGAAATGTGATGAGCAAATGTCATGTGGGATTTTGGATGGGATCCTGGACACAGAAGGGGCATTAGATAAGAACCAGGGATGGGCGAGCGCGGTGGCTCACGCCTGTAATCCCAGCACTTTGGGAGGCCGAGGCAGCTGGATCACCTGAGTTTGGGAATTCGAGACTAGCCTAAACAACAGGCAGAAACCTCATCTCTACTAAAAATACAAAATTAGCCAGACATGGTGGCACATATCTGTAATCCCAGCTACTCGAGAGGCTGAGGCAGGAGAATCATTTGAACCCAGGAGGCGGAGGGTGCGGTGAGCCAAGATTGCACCATTGCACTCCAGCTTGGGCAACAAGAGTGAAACTCCATCTCAAAAAAAAAAAAAGGAACTAGGGAAATCTGAATAAGGTACGGCTTTAGTGAATAATAATATATCAATATTGGTTCATTAGTTATAGTAAACGTGCCATACTGATGGAAGCTGTTAATAATAGGAGACATTGAGTGTGGAGTACATGGGAACTCCTGGTACTATCTTTGTAATTTTTCTGTAAATCCAAAACTGATCTAAAAATTATAATTTAGCCAGGCACCTATAATTCCAGCACTTTAGGAGGCTGAGGCAGGAGGACTGCTTGAGGCCAGGAGTTTGAGACCAGCCTGAGCAACAAAACAAGACCCTATCTCCACAAAAAGTAAAATAAAAAATAATTAGCCTAGTGTGGTGGGGCACACCTGTAGTCCCAGCTACTTGGGGGGCTGAGGTGGGAGGATTGCCTGAGGCAGGGAGGTCACGGTTGCAGTGAGCTGTGATTGCACCACTGCACTCCAGCCTGGGAGACAGAGGAAGACCCCAACCCTTTAAAAATATGTATATAAGTAAAAAACTAGAATTGCAATCTATTTTTCAAATGAGGTAGAGTCTATGGAGGGATGCGAGGGTTGTTCAGGATATATGATTGAATGAAAACAGTGATTCCACTTTTGTAAAACAAAGTGGTGTGTGTGTTTCTTTAAGTACAGACAGGGTCTGAAAAGATGCCCTTTCTATTATAAGAGTTACCTTGGGTATTTACAGTGAAAACAAGAACTGGGAGGGGAAACAGGTATTGGGAGGGGATCTTCTACACTACTAGTCAATGTTGAGTTTTTTCTATGCATATGCAAGGCTTTTACAATATCTATTTTCAATAACTATATTTCAAACACACAGACACACATGGTGAAAAAGCAACCCCATGATGTGCTGGGGGAAGGCAGAGGAGATCCAATGGTCTGCTTCAAACTCATTTTGCCTAAATAGGTCCCATATTCATCTCCTTTGATTCATAATTCAGAGGCAACAGCATGGAAGAACTAGAATACTCTCAGGTTTCTGGGCACATAAAAATGGCATTATTTCTAGAAAGTCTGATTTTGGTTTTTTTTTGTTTGTTTGTTTTTTGTTTGTTTTCGTTTTGAGACACAGTCTGGCTTTGTTGCCCAGGCTGGAGTGCAGTGGCATTGTCTCAGCTCATTGCAACCTCCGCCTCTGGGGATCAATGATTCTTCTGCCTCGGCCTCCTGAGTAGCTGGGACTACAGGCATGCACCATCACGCCCAGCTAAATTTTGTATTTTTAGTAGAGACAGGGTTTTACCACGTTGGCCAGGCTGGTCTCGAACTTCTGGCCTCAAGTGATCCACTCACCTCGGTCTCCCAAAGTGCTGGGATTACAGGTGTGAGCCACCTTGCCCAGTCCTAGAAAGTCTCATTTGATCAGCATCTGTGGACACTATCACTATCCAGCCATTCCAAGTGGCTTGCTTTGGAGTGTCTGCCATTTACCAAACACTCCCTCCGTGGCCAACCCAGAGAGGGACCCACACATGCCCTCACTTAGTCCTCAAAATGATGTTCAAGGTCAGTTTTGTCACCACTACTTTTTTACATGAGAGACCTCAGGAAAGTTACTTGTCACCCAGCCAGTAAGGGAAGGTCTGGGCTCCATTCAGAGCTGTCCAACTCGGGAGCCTAAGCCTTGAACCACTCGCTCCTGATCCTCCCGGTAGAGGCCATTACAAAGGGAACTGCTTGCCTGAACATGAATTCCCCTCTCTGCTAGAGGCACACTTTGTCACACAGATACTTCCAGTCCCACAGCTTTCTCCCAAATGAGGTCCCTGTTCAACAAGATGGTTCCAATGAGCTTGACTCTCCTCTGCCATTGTTTATATTTCTGGTGGAATATTTTGGCCCTATAACCAGGTGCACATGGAATTTTAGTAACAATCAAAAAGTCCAAGGGTTCGTGAGATCAGCATGTGGTTGGCTAAGATGGGGCCGTATGGAAAGTGTATGTTCCCCATCAGTGCTTACATTTTACTTATTTATTTTTCCTGAAATCCCATCAAAATAAAAATCAACCGGGTTGCCCTGAGGCCCTCGCTGATATGTGGGAGGTACACTGAACGTTAATTCACAGTTGGGGGACAAAGAGCAGCACAATGGCACTTTGCGGCAGGGTGGGGCTGGGTGGGGTGCATGGGACGTTGTGTCCTCCAACCTAGATGGCCTCTGGAAAGAAGAGCTAGTGTCCAAGAACCAGCAGATCGGAGCCGACTGGCTGTCAAGTGGAGTCAGGAGAATCTTGTGGGATCCATGTTTTATGCCTCCCTTAAATTTTGACCTAGGCTGAGTGCAGTGGCTCACACTTGTAGTCCTAGCTACTTGAGAGGCTGAGGCAGGAGGTCGTTTGAGCCCAGGAGGTCAAGGCTGCAGTGAGCTGTGATCGCACCACTGCACACCAGCCTGGGCAACAGAGTAAGATCCCATTTCTAAAAACGAAAAATAAAAACTTTTACCTTTAACTTCTGCAGCTGATGCCAAGTATTTCACTTTCATATGTATCTGTCCTCTCCAAACACCATCAGACTCACCGGGCGCCCAAGACAAACCATGAGTGGGACCACGTTTTTCTTAAATCCCCCCTGCCACGTCAGCTGGGCACAGGGTCTTCAGCTAAGGATGCCCTTCCTTCAGACTTGTCATATGGCAAGAAGATTCTGCACCTTGATTGTCTCCCACCAAAGTGCTTTTGATGAGGGAGCTCAGAGTGTATTCTTGGACGAGGAGGTCTGCTTCCAATTGGGAGCGAAGAGCTTTGCCTCCTATCTGGAGACTTCTCCTTCCTGGACATGTAGAAAATGTCACATGATTCCAGTGCAAGGAACTGGAAGCTGATTTCCTCGGCTGCCCTCACTGACAAAAACTGAAGTGCCCGTTTAACACATTTCTGGGAGGTGTTTTCATTTTTTTGCTTTTTTCCTTCTTTCATTTTTATTGTTGAATTTCATCTGGTGCAAAGATTTCCACTAGAGAAGTAATTTGGAGTATTGTGGCATTTCCTTTCTTAATTAATCCCAACTGGGGCTTCGTCTACAGAAAGCATTGGAGGTTGATGGCTTCATCACCGTGCAGCGGGCTCTTCCTGCTGCATTTGTAAACACCAGCCGGGCCACAGTGCTCCAGCCTGGGGTTCTGGTTTGAATTAAAGCCTGAGATCAGGGAGCAACCCAGCTGTGCTTTCCTGTAAGCTCTGTCAGTTTTCCAAAGCTTGTTAACACACTCATATAAAAGGAAATAGGACGAACTTCAAGGAATTTACAACTGGTCTTAAACTTCAAAGACGAAAGCTACATCTATGCAACATATGCACACAAAACCAATATGTCCCTCCATCCCTTCTCTCCCCAGACACAACCTAACCAGCACAAAACAAAACAAAACAGAATCCAAACTCATAAAAGTTTGCTTAGCAAATCAGGGACGGCTCTGTGGGTTTGCAACCTTGTGTCACAGCCCCAGTTACAACACAAGGCTTTTGTGCATTGTGAAACACCAGGCAAAATTAGTAAGTCTGATGGGAGACATGATAAATAATTCTCCAGCCCTTGAGAGAGTGACACTCACCGGCCCAGCCTAAAAGGTCGGCTCCCTTGTTCTTCCCCAAAGCAAAGCTGGCCAGGTGGGTTTGTCTGGAAGGGAGGGCCCCACAGTCCTCTTCCTCCTCACCTGCCGTCTGCCCCCTGCCAGCCCAGCCTGGGACAAGGCTGAGCATATCCGCTGCCTGGTGCTGACACAGGGTCTTGTGATGAGCCCAGGAGGGAGAGGTCGGGGCACGTTCCTCAGCAGAGGGTGATTCATTTCAGAGCCGTCTCTTGGAGATGTCGACAACAAATAGAAAAGTACAACTTTTAAAATTCTCTTTGAATGTTCTCCTTTCTCCAGTGAGTATCAGCAGATCCTATTTATCTCAGCCTAGCTGGGTGTGGATGCCTAAGCCCAGTTCAAAGATTCTCATTAGCTTCCTTTGAGCGTTTCCAAATTGAAACCCAAATAATTCAACTGAAGGCCCCATTCATGATGCGGCCAGGGTTTGCTCAGCGCCTCATGAATTGTTGCATGCACACAGCAAACCCAAGGCTACCGGCGTGGGGCTGCTTTGCCCGTTGCCTTTCTGTCTTCAATGCTAGAGCTATACATGGTGACCGGAGCACTTAAAGGCACCAGTGGCAACTGGAGCAGGAGAATTTGCTGCTGCGGGGGCCGTCCTGTGCAGGGCAGGATGTGTATCAACATCCTCAACGCCAGGGGCACCCTCTCCTCCCCAACTTGGGACAGTAGAAAACGTTTCCAGATATTGCCGAATATCCCCCACGAGTAGAGTTGAATGACGAAATACAGATGCTCAGTTAAATTTGAATTTCAGATAAACAACGAATTCTTTTTTTCTGTCTTATATCTTACACACTTTTGGAGCATACTTATAGTAAGGCAGGATTTGGTGTTTATGTGAAATTCAAATTCAACTGGTCACCCTGTATTGTTATTTGCTAAATGTGGCAATTCTGCTGCAAAGGACACAGGAAAGTCACTGACTTAGGAGAAAGAACAAATCTGGTTTCTGGTCCTGCCCCATCCTTGGCCGTTTAAATTCCTCAAGCTTTCTTTCTTCAGTGTAAAATGGGATCATGATGTCTGTCCCGTTTCATCAATAAGAGGATCCAATGAGAGTGAGCTGCCACTGTGCAGGTTAATGCCCGAGTCCAACAGTCCCCACCCTGTCCAAGGCCCAGCCTCTTGGGGGGTCGCTCCTTCCCATTTGGACTCCAGTGTGAGGGTTGGGTGGGGGCCGCACACTTGGCTCTTGACCGATCAGAGAATCATAGTTCTCTAGGGACAGGGATTGGCTGAGGGAGGCCATGTGACCTGAGCAGAGCCAATGAGAGACTATGTGGCTTTTTCTGGGACTTTCAGAGATAAGCTCCTGCCCTGGTCCCCGCACCTGAGCCTGGAAGCTGTAGGATCACAGCAGCTGCCGCCCATCCAAGCAGAGCTGAGACGGGGTTCATATTTGATGGAATTGTACCCAAAGCCATCTCCTCCTCTGGACGTTTCTGTGCCTAAACCAATGCATTCTGCCTTTACCCAAATCGATTGGAGTTGGGGGTCTGTGCCACACAAGGCACAAGCAGTTCCTCTGATCCACGTGTGAGATGGTTTTCCCACGCTTTGCCCACTCTGTGTTCAGTAAACATTGAGTAGAATTGTAAAATTCTGCTGCTGTTATTTCTTCAATGGAACTATAATGTCTTCAGGCTCAGAGGCCACATTTCCCTCACACAGGTTTCCTGGTGGGTAAACCAGACGCCTGGGGAGCTGGAATCAGAATGACTAAGTAAAGGGGTGGATGGGCGGATATACAGCCGGAAAGACGCATGGGCAAATTGACAAAGGGCATTATGAGATGCAAAAAAATAATAATAATAAGCAAGACTCTCCTCCTTGGAAGCTTTTCATGAACGATCACTGCAGTGATTCCCGCTTTTCTGCATCCAACCACCGTTGCACGGCGACTAATTCCAAGCTGGGTCCCACCAAACCCAGCTCCCACCTCAGGGCATTTACCCTTTCTGGAACACCCTCTCCAAGTTCTGCTTGTGGCTTGCTCCTTGCTATTCGGATCCACATTCCCATGCCACCTCTTCCAGGAGGTCCTCCCTCATCGTCCCAGCAGCTGCCCTTCCTATCATGCTCCCATGTTTTATTTCACTCGGGGCTACTATCACCATCCACAGTGACCTGCCCACTTGCTAACCCTGCCACCGTGTGAGCGCCATAGAGACAGGATCTTAATCCTCACTCACTGCCATGTCCTCGGCACCTAGAAATTCCATCCACATAGTAGATACTCAATAAATATTTGTCGAATGAATGAGTTATTTACACATCTGGCTTCTGTCCCTGGAGGGCAGGCACCTTGTCTTACCTGTTTTGAACCCCCAGGTTTCTGCTCAATGCAAATAAGGTATCAAATAAGACCTTAGTACATGAGTGTTGACTGAATGAGTGATTTTTAAGATGATGTTAGTTTCTGAAGAACCCGAAGCAACGGAAAGATCCGTGTGGGGCTGCATCTCTCAGCCTCCCCAGGGCATCTGCCACTGCTGAAGTGACCTCCTGTCTCAGCATCGGCGGCAGGATTGCAGGGCAGGGTGGGAGCCTCCGGTCTGCTGTTGACATTGTGATCACAGATAGTTCACCTGTAAGGCGGGGAACACACCAGGGCGTCCCTCATAGGGCAGCACGAGCGGCGTTAACTGGAGCAAATCAGGTAACATGCTTAGAACTGTCCTGTCAATCCTGCCACAGAGAGGAGGCGTGATAGATAGGTTTCCATTTCTCCACACATCCCTGCATCCATCCTCCTATCACTCCAGAGGAGGGAACTTCCTCCATGAAGGAAGGTACCCGTCCAAGGTCACACAGCCAGTGAGAATTTTCTCAGCACAGCCAGGAGGTGACCCACCCCCCGCCCCTTGCCTGACACCTCCCTCCTCACCCTACACCCTCCAGTTTCCACCCTGGGCTCATTTCACTGCAGTTAAATCCTCAGGGACTTTTTTATTTCCCCCAGGGTGGGCACATTTTATTTTAAATAGAAAAATATGACAAAGTCGCTCATAAACCGAGCTGTTTTTCACACTGTCCTGTCTCTGACAGGCTGTTAGAAAAGTTGGGAGGAGAGGTGCTACTGTTATACTTTTGTTATTCGGTGCTAATTAGAAGAGAGCTGAGTGCTGGGATGGAGAACAGTTTCTGGAGACACTTACAGTTTCCATTCGAACAGAAACGCATTCAGATTAAAAAACCTCTCTCGTTCCTGGGTGCTGCATTTCCAGCAAAATATTTTGTTTTGCTCTTAAAATTACCTGGTCGATAGGATACCACAGACATTAAAATTTGTTAGAAAGTCATCTTCTAAACATTTCTTTTAGAGTACTTAAAAGTATCTGACTGCTTCTTCTATAGCAACTGTAATAAAGATGCAGAGGGAGAGTGTTTCTGATCTATGCGAAGACACATCTGTGTCCACAGACTGAGCAGAAGAGGTAGAGGGGAGTTTCCTCCTTTGTGTGGGGAGACAGGGTGCTAGAAGGAAAGAGCTTTAGCTGAGAAGCCTGAAAAGGGAAAGGGGGGTGCCGGGTGCTGTGGCCCACACCTGTAATCCCAGCACTTTAGGAGGCCAAAGTAGGCAGATTACAAGGTAAGGAGTTCGAGACCAGCCTGACCAACATGGCGAAACCCCATCTCTACTAAAAATACAAAATTAACTGGATGTGGTGGAGCATGCCTGCAATCTCAGCTGAGGCTGAGGCAGGAGAATCGCTTGAACTCGGGAGGCAGAGGTTGCAGTGAGCCAAGATCATGCCACTGCATTCCAGTCTGGGTGACAAGAGTGAAACTCCATCTAAAAAAACAAAAAGGCGGGGGATGCAATGGACATTTTTTCCCTCCAAAATCCACTGTGTGCCTGTTGCCCTGTCCAAGCTGTGTTCTGGCCCCAATGCTGCTGCTGGATGTGGCAGTATTTTACTGAATCCTCACATCTGCCCATGGGGTACACACTTACTGTCAGAGGTGTTAGAACCAGAGCAACCCCATCTTGAGTAGGAGCAGGTAAAAAGAGACTGAGACCTACTGGGCTGCATTCCCAGACGGTTAAGGATTCTAAGTCATAGGATGAGATAGGAGGTCAGCACAAAATACAGGTCATAAAGACCTTGCTGATAAAACAGTCCGCAGTAAAGAAGTTGGCCAAAACCCACCAAAACCAAGATGGCGATGAGAGTGATCTCTGGTCATCCTCACTGCTACACTCCCACCAGCGCCATGACAGCTTACAGATGCCACGGCAATGTCAGGATGCTACCCTATATGATCTAAAATGGAAAGGCATGAATAATCCACCCCCTTGTTTAGCATATCATCAAGAAATAACCATAAAAACGGGCAACCAGCAGTCCTTGGGCTGCTCTGTCTGTGGAGTAGCCATTATTTTGTTCCTTTACTTTCCTAATAAACTTGCTTTCACTTAACTCTATAAACTCATCCTGAACTCTTTCTTGCACAAGATCCAAGAACCCTCTCTTGGGGTCTGGATTGGGGCCCCTTTCCTGTAACATTATGATTGTTCTGATTTCTATAAAGGAGAAAAGTAAGGTTCAGAGAGGTTAAGTAATGTGCCTAAAGTCATATAGCAGGCAAATGGTGGTACCAGGATTTGATCCCTTCCAGGCTCGGGTGTAGGACAGTGGAGGATTGGATCCCAGCCAGTGCTCATGTTTCTGGCTTTGATCCTGGGCCCTCTTGCCATGGGAGCATTATTATTGCCAAATTGTACAGGTGAGGACAGGGAGACTCAGAGCATCCCGTCCCAGTTGGAGGCTGTGCAGCAAGAAGGAGTGGAGCTGTTACAGGAAAGGGGTGCAGATCCAGACCTCATGAGAGGGTTCTTGGATCTCACGAGAAAGAATTCAGGGGGCGTCCACAGAGTAAAGTGAAAGCAAGTTTATTAAGAAAGTAAAGGAATAAGAGAAACTGAGGGCTGCTGGTTGCCCATTTTTATGATTATTTCTTGATGATATGCTAAATAAGGGGTGGATTATTCATGCCTCATCTGCCTTTTATTCTTTTTGAGACAGAGTCTCACTCTGTTGCCCAGGTTAGAGTGCAGTGGCCTGATCTCGGCTCACTGCAAGCTCTGCCTCCCGGCTTTACACTGTTCTCCTGCCTCAGCCTCCCGAGTAGCTGGGACTACAGGTGCCCGCCACCACAGCCAGCTATTTTTTTCTATTTTTAGTAGAGACGGGGTTTCACTGTGTTAGCCAGGATGGTCTCGATCTCCTGACCTCGTGATCCGCCTCCCTCAGCCTCCCAAAGTGCTGGGATTACAGGCGTGAGCCACCGCGCCCAGTCACCTCCCCTTTTTAGACCATAAAGATAACTTCCCTGACGTTGTCATGGCATCTGTAAACTGTTGTGGCGCTGGTGGGAAGTGATAGGCAGTGAGGACGACAGGATGTCATTCTCGTTGCCATTTTGGGTTTTGGTGGCTTTTGGCCCGGCTTCTTTACTGCAATCTGTTTTATCAGCAAGTGTTTATGACCTGTATCTTGTGCTGACCTCCTATCTCATCCTATGACTTAGAATACCTTAACCATCTGGGAATGCAGCCCAGTAGATCTCAGCCTCATTTTACCCAGCTCCTATTCAACATGGAGTTGCTCTTGTTTACATGCCTCTGACAGAACCCTTATACAGAATGGGCCCCCAGCTCCAGGAAGGAGGAAGCACAGAGATCCAGTGGACAATAGGAGCCCCAGGGGGCTGGGCATCTCCAGCAAGTGGGGCTGCATGTCCCAGCTGGACAACCTCAGGCAATGACTTAACTCTCTGTGCCTCAGTTTCCTCACTGTAAAATGAGGATAATGACAGATCCTTCCTCACTGTGGGGTTATGAGGCTCCAGTGAGGTCATCTATATCAAGCAGTTCACAGCGGGCTGGTTCTCCAGTGTCGCACACCCCAGGGGACTCCAGCTGTTACTAATCACCTGATCCTAAAGCCACACCCTCCTGTGCACCAGGATGTTGCCAGGGGCTCTCTGTTATCTAGATGGGTCCTCTTGAGTGGGCAGGTCACTTGCTGCAGGTGTTGGTTTCTCCCAGTGCAGAGCCAGTGCCTGGGAACAGATGACCTCAAAGGCCCTGAGTGGATCTCTCTGCACTGCCACTGAATCTTGGATTCCAGGTTTCATTCATTTGTTCAACAGTTCCAGAAACAATGCAAGGCTCCAGAACAAACAGCAGTGACCTCCGTTAAGTTCTGAGTCTTATGTGTGCAAGAATGGAGATTCATGAAGCAGATGGGAGTGACCGGCCCTCTGAAGCCACGTGCTTTCTGCCTGCCTCTCTCAGGAGGGAAGTGGTGTTTGTCAGAACATTTATTTTGCAAAGTGTGTTTTCACTTCTTCCCTCTGGGGCAGTCCTCATCATGCTCATCTAAGCTACAAGGCAGGCTGGGCAACTCTCCTTTATCCCCATTTGACAGATAAGAAAACAGGTCCACAGAAGTTGAAATGATTTGCCCAAGGCAAGGGAGCTAATAATCAGGTGCTTGTTCCCACAACATCCTCCCTGACCTTGTCATGCCCAGCAAAGTGATCATTCTGGTCATGTGGTCATTGTCTGGTTCCTAGGAAGACTGGGGTTTCTATGTGTGTAATGAGAAAAATGTCTTGGTAGCTCTTCAACTACAATTTATTTCAGTCTCTTTAAATTCTAGCCAGGCAAAAGGCTATGATCCCCATCCCTGCTGCAAACCACTCAGTGAGTCAACCAATAAAGGCTGCATGAACTTTTTGTTTGTGCCTGGAAGGGTGATAAAACCCACTCACAACCTGTAGACACTTATTCACCCCTTTAGGGAGTGGCAGAACTATCAAAGTCAATAACTTATTGAGCATCTACTGTTTTCCAGGAATTTACTGTTTGCCAGATCTAGGGGTCACATCACTTACTTTTCACCAGATTAGGAATTCACTTACTTAATTTACATTTCTAGATCACGGAGAGGAAGCTTTGTGAGATCGCACACTCCTAGAGTTGCCAGATAAAATATAGGCCAAATACTGTTTATAAAATCATTATACTGAAAAATTGTTCATGTTTATCTGAAACTCACGTTTAACTGGGCGTCTTGAGTTTTTTGTTCGCTAAATCTGGTAACCTTTCTGAGATCACACAGGGCACTTGGATGAGATTGAAACGATGGGACTCCTCAGCCTCCACTTCTCACCACTGCGAGGTCAGCCTCCAAGCTGCTTCCAGAAACGGATGCAAAAGGAGGGTCAAAGCCAAAGGCTCAGGTGGCCTTCCATTCCTGCTGGCTCAAGGCTCAGAGCTTTCCTGAGCTCTGTGGCTAGCTGTTCAGTTCTAAAGCCTAGAAAAGTCCTGGGCAAACATGGATGAGTTGGTCACCCTAGCAGGGGCTCCAGCTGGGCCTGTTGCAGGGGTGGGTAGCACTGAGCCAGGAGGTCGTAGAGAGCATGATGATGAAAGGAGCAGATCCTAGACCGTGCATGAGACAAACTCCTTCCCCTCCACAATCAGTCAAGAGACATATTTCCCCACCTCCACGATTCTCTTAGAATTTCAGGAATTTCACGGTATCGTCATACAACCTAGTCTAATAATTGACTCACCTTTCTCAAATAAATACATTTCTTTGAAAAGAACTACTCTATCACCACCATAGATGGAAAACCAGGGTCAGTTCCCACAAATATAAGACAGCCATAAAAATAAATTTGAACAATTGTTAAAAGAAAAACAAGGTGTTCATCAGTGTACACCTAGAAATTAACTCATGTGCCCGCTGGTGTGAATACCACCCTCTATGCCAGGTGAAGGTGTGCCTTGATCTTAGGAGACAGAAGACAATGAGGCTGCTCTTGAGAACACCAAGTGCTTCCAAATGGAAGTAGTTACAGGGCTGTGAAAAAGGAAAGATCATAAAGAAAGCCTTCCTGAAGGAGGCTTAGGTGATCTTGGAGTCAGGGCAGAGTGTGGACAGGCAGAGAGAGGCAAGACAAGCCTTCCTTGTCAGGTTTGCTTTTGGAGCTGGTCTTTTTCCATGGGCTCCTTTTGGGAAGGTCCTTGCTTTGTGAAGTTTCCATATGCACAGATGTCAGTCACCATGTTTTAGTTAAATAACTCCAGTTCTCCAACAACATGGTTCAATTTTGTTACCACAGTTTGTTAACTGTGCATAATTGCATAAATTACAAACTTCTCTGCTAGGTTGACAGCCCACAAATTACTACGTAATAACAGGTGCACATCATGATCCGTGACCAATCACGTCCCTGCTTCAAAGTCTGTCAAAGACCGGTCACTGCCCGTGTGTCTTCAGTTCATACACAGACAGCAAAGCTTGAAGCTGCGTTGCCTTCTTGTTTCCCCGTGATGAGCCCACATGCATTGTATAAAAGTGAGGAGTCCAAAGAGAGAATCAGGGACAAAGATGAAAGTGCAGCCAAGAAATGAAAAGCAGTGATGCTAAAAATGACATTTGCACTGAACATAAATGGAGTTACTGATGAAATAGCTGATGATGGAAATGGTGGCTCAGATCTAAGGGTGATGCGAAGTCTTAGGGCCTTTGAATCCTGAATCAGAGACTGAAAAATCTAGAGATGCCAAATTCACAACGTATGTTCTACTGCTGCCATGTAGGCACTTGTGGCAGACATCACTAATCAATTCTAGCACCCCACAGGGTGCAGAGGTTACAAAGTTTCTGCTCCAAAACCTGACTGCCTGGCTTTAAATCTAGGATCTTTCCATTTCAAGCTATGTGTCCTAAGGCAGGTTATTTAACCTCGCTGAGCTGCCATTCCCTTATATACAAAACAGACATACATAATGCTATCTCACAGGGTTGTTGTGAGAGTAAAATGGGATATATGTAAAGCACTTGATATTGTCTTGCATCTAGTACAGCTCCATGTGTGGTAGCTAGCAGCAGTAGCAGCAGTGCTGCCAACCCGAGATTCAGCTACAGAAATCTTCTCAGCCCAGAGCACCAGACAGTCACTATTGAATCCAAGCTGGAAGGGGAGGTGGAATCTGCTTGCTGTTCTCGCTGTGATCCAACCATGCAGACTCTGCCAGCTGAAACAATGAGCCCATGGTCTCCCAGAGAGCTAGAAGCCTTGGGCTGTGTTCTAGATCACCCCGTATCAACTGTGCCTCCCCAGCCCATCTTACCTCCTTTCCAACCACGCTGAGAGACTCTCAGCATGGGCTTAGGATGCTGACGCCAGGAGGATCCCCAAGGGGATCTTTGGGTTTGAGGGCATTTTCATAAGTCTTGAATCTTCCCATTCAGGCAAGATCTCTGGTGGTAATGTTTAGCTTTTGTTAAGGGCTAATGGCATCAAAATGCTTGTCTTCATTGGCCTCTGAGTTTGAGGTGGGCTGTGAGCAGTAGTGAGAGAAGTGAGAACCGGAAGCCTTTGTTGGGCAGCTTCTGTCATCTTTTGCAGAGGGTCGAGCATGGTCAGGACTGGCAGTGCCATGTCTACCTTTCTGAGCAGGGTTCTTGCTCAGTGTTGCTTCCCAGGATGAGCCTTTCCTTGTTGCTAATGGTAGTGAGTTTTAGAGCTGGTGCCTGCAATTGTCACCTGGTTGAGCAGACCTGGGAGGCAGACCGTGGGCAAAGGACATCCAGAGACAATCATACAAGGGGAGCAAATTGCCAGGAAGTGTGGAGAAGCTGGGTCTTTCCAAGCTGGGTACACATCTCGCTTGTCAACCAGCCTTGCAGACCCCATGCCTTAGCCAGGCTCTCGGGTAAGCCCAAGTGTGAATTCAGGCCTGGTGCATCTGTTGGGCAGCAACTTCTTTGCTTCACACCCAAGAACGAAGCCACCCAGAGGCATGGCAAATTCACTCCAGCTTCTAAGGCAGATGAAATAAGAAATCAGGAACTGGGCTGGGAAAAAGAGAGGCTTCCAATAGAAACAGCAAAAGAGACAATCATGAAAAGTTTGCTTCTTTGGGAGCTTTCTCATCATATTTGCTGTTCATTGAGTGTTTAATATGTGCTGCACACTCCCTAATTATGTGTGCTTTGCTTTTTTAACCCTCAAGACAGCACCATGAAATATGTCATGGTGTCACTATCTTAAAAATGAGAAAACTTATGCTCAGGTTTTTGACATGCCTAGATCACGCAGTCCTGGTAAAAACAAGACTCAAACCTAAGTCACTGAGCCTCAAAGTCTTTTCCATTCTCCCTATGTGATCGCTTGGATGCTGGTCCTGTGTCCAGCGCCTCTTATAACCATGTTTAAAGGATGCACATAGGTCTTTAGTAGATAGAAAAGAGGAGAAGGTGTTTCAGGTGGAAGGAAAAGACTGAGAAAAGTCCAAGGAAGTAGAAATTGGCACAGTGTTTAGTCAATATCCAGGAATAGTCTGCTTTGATGAAATGGTAGAACTTAGGGTATGCCAGGACTAATTGCCAATAGACAGGTTGTGTTTGAGGGTCACTGGTCTTGAAGGGTCTTGAAAGTTCAACAGGGGTGTTGCAGTTGGATGCAGTAGGTAACAGCAAGTCATAGTTGGTTCCTGAGTAGGAAAGTGGCATATAGAACAACAACCTTGGAAGACTGGTCTGACTGCCCCTTGCAGGGTGGCAGACAGAAGGCAGGAAGGATTGCTTAGAACAGTGCCGTTATCACAAACAATGACAAGAAGAGGACAGTTGAGGAAGTAGGGTAGGGCTTTGGAAAACACTGAGAGAAACAGGACAGATCTTGTGGCAGGTTTGCTGTGATGGCCCTGTTGCCTCCTCCAAGGTGTGGTGAAGGAAGGTGCATCTGAACCATTTCTGCTACGTGTTGTGAGTGCCAGCCTGCAGCGTTCTACTCCTTCCCCTGAATGTGGTTGTCTAGAACTGAACCTGAAATGCCTATCTCATGACCACCCATGAAATGCCACCTCACGACCACCCAGAGGTCAGTGACAAATTCACTCCAGCTTTCAAGGAAGACTGCCCAAAGGCAAAGCCAAGACTCTGAGGCTGGCAGAGCAGAGAAACAGAAAGAACCAGGGTCGATATCATCCCTGAGATGTTCTTCCTTCTGCCCCTGGAAACGCCCTGTCTCTCAACTTCATGCCAGGGAAATAATAACATTTCTTGAGTTAAGTTAGGGGTTCCCGAAACCTGTGCCCAAAGGCCTCCTAATGAGACACTATTTGTGGAAGCGAGAGAAAAAGCATAGAATCAGAGACAGTCTTTGTTGAGTGGGCATCAACTAGTCTGAATAATCCCACATTCCAACCTAGCTGGTCAAGGGGTGGACACCTGACCTCGAGACCACCTGTTCATAAGTCTGGCCAAGCCAATAAAATTTCCTCTCATGGAAACTTGAACTAAGAGACTCAGAGAAGAGATTCCATGTAGGGTAGACCCTTGTGCTGAAAGATGAGGTCATTATAAGTCTAGGAAGTCAAGGCTGGATCAAGCTGAAGATGCATACATTGAGGAAGCTGGTTGGGAAAAGAGAGAATGAAGCAGGTAGGCAGAGATAAGGAGAGTAGAAAGAGAAACAGAGAGAGAGATGAAGAAGGAATCCAGGAGGGACAGAGTCAGAGTTGAGAGAACATGTTGCTCCTAAGACACATATAGAGCAGGTTGGTTCCTAGCCCCCAGTCCCAGTTCCAGAGGGTGCAGTGTATTTCTTGCCTTCAGAATCTGTGCATTCCCCAACAATGTCCCTTTAACTTGAGATGGATTGAGTCGGCTTCTGCTGCTTCTTCAAAATCGGTGTGAGCAGAACACCTGGAACCAGCCCTTGTGTTGTTCATCACTGTGTCCCCAGCATCTAGGATGGCACCTGGCACATAAGTATAGAATGGATGGATAGATGAGTGGATGGGTGAGATGGATGAATGGATGGATAGATGGGTAGGTGGGTGGATGGATGAATAGGTGGATGAATGGATGGGTGGGTGACATGGATAGATAATGGTTGGGGTAGATGAGTAAATGGATGGATAGATGGATGATGGGTGGGTTGTGTGAGATGGATGGATAAATAAATGAATGAATGAATGGATGGGTGAGGTGAATGGATGGGTGAGATGTATGTATGTACGTAGTATGGATAGTGGGGTAGATGAGTAAGATGGAAGAATGGGTGGATAGGGAGATGAGTTAGATGGATGGGTGGATGAATGGGTGGATGAATGGAAGGATAAAGATGAAGTGGGTGAGATACATGGATGAATAAATGGATGAATGGGTAGGAGAGATGGATGGGTGGATGACTGGATGGGTAAGATGGATGGATGGATGGTGAGTGGATGGGTGGATGCATGGGTGGGCTTTGGAGGGGATGTGGAAAGGCAGGGTCTGATGTGGGGTCAGATGTCCCTAACACCCACCACTGCAGATACTTCAGCTGCAACGATCTTAACTGTGACCCCCTTATCCCTGTTGGGGCCCTGACACTGTGCTGGAGCCATAGTCCTTAATCACATGGGGACTGGTTAAAGCTTAACTTCTGGGCCCACCCACAGCATCTCTGATTCCTTGTCAGGGGTGGGGCTAAAATATTGCATTTCTGACAAGTTCCCAGATGATGTTGGTGCTGCTCATTGGGGCACCCCACTTAGCAAACCACAGTACTAGAGGAGTGATGCAGGGCAGGCAAGCCCCAGAGTTGGCGCTTAGCCTGGGAGGGTTCTTGGCTTTGCTCAGGAAAGAATTCAAGAGTGAGTGGGTGCTAGAAGAAAACAGTTTTATTGAGGCAACAGTGTTACAGCTCTGTGACTGCTCCCGCAGAGCAGGGTCACCCCATAGGCAGTGTGTGGGGAGCTCAGAGGCAGTTCTGCAGTTATAGTTATACCCACTTTTAATTAGATGCAAATTAAGGGGCAAGTTATGCAGAAATTTCTAGAAAAAGAGTGGTAACTTCTGGGTTGTTGCCATCAAAAGAGGCAGTAACTTCCAGGTGTTGCTATAGCGATGGTAAACTGACATGGCACTGGAGAGCATGTTTTACGGAGAGCGGCTTTCGCCTCTTCCCTGTTTCAGCCAATCTCCAATCTGGTCCAGAATAAAGTCCTGCCTCCTACCTCACTGGGGCTCTCCTATGGCCCTCATGATCCAGCTGTGAAACAAGTAAAGAATGGGAAAGTAGGGAGGAGAGCTCAGTCAGAATCAGGCAGACCTGGGCTAGGAGCACTCCCCAAAGCATGGACCCTTGACCTCAGCCAGTCCTAGGTCTCAGGAGCACCCTCTCTGAAAAATTTATTTCCTCATTCACTACTGACTGAGGGTCAGCTGGGCTCTGGAATGGAGAAGATAAAATGGTCTGATGTAAGCATGCAGCTCACAGCCTGCAATCTGCATGAGGTGAGGGCAAATATTCACTCATGAAATGTCCAGGTGGGAGGAAGCTAGAGGGGAGTGGTGCTCCACCCAGATCCCTGCAGATCCCTTGTATTGTTTCGACATGCTTCCACTGAGGTAGGAAGCTAGACTGGACTCCAGAGACAGGGCTGGACACCAGTCCGAATTGAGGACTAGCTAAAACAAAGACAGGAGTGGAAGCAGCTTTCTGTGAGACACGCCCACCAGTGCACCACATCAGTTTACCATTGCCATGGCATCACTTCAGAGTTACTGCCTCTTTTCATGGCAATGACCCGATGACCCAGAAGTTATTATCCTTTTCCTAGAAATGTCTGCATAAACCACCCCTTAATCTGCATGCAATTAAAAGTAGGTATGAATCTGAATGCAGAACTGCCCTGAGATGCTACTCTGTCTATGGAGTAGCCCTGCTCTACAGGAGCAGGCACAGAGCTGTAACACTGCCACTTCAATAAAGCTGTTTGTTTCTATCCTACCACTAGCTCACCATTGAATTTCCTGGGTGAAGCCAAGAATCCTGGTGGTCTAAGCCTCAATTTAGGGCTCACCTGTCCTGCATCACTGCCTCTGTGCTTCTCTTTCCAATGACTAGTCTTTGTAGAACTAGTTCAGGCTATCAGAACTACATGGGGCAGGTCCAGAGATCCAGAAGTACCTGGAAGTCTGCACCCTCAGGGTGGTCCTTACCCAGAGAATAACTGATAGGGCTTAGGAGAGCTTGATCCCTGGCGCCTGGTCAGGAAAGCTCCCTGGTGTGAATTATGGCCCAGAGTTCCCTGAGGGGTCAGGCTGCAGCCACTCTCCCTGGACTGCCTGGAGCCTCGCCTTTGCTTGGCTTCTTCTCACTCCTGGCCTGCTGCCCTCACTTCCCAGAGGTCTCCCCTGAGAGCGTGTCCTTAACAGATCACTTGCCTGTGAGTCTTGGTGTCAGGGTCTGCTTCTGGGGCACCCAGCCTAGGACAAAAGCCATGTGCAGGAGTTCAGAGGAAGACACGATGGAATGAAGAGAAAAGCCAGGGACAGATGTCTGTAGGAGAAGGCAGAGGAGTGCAGAGTCAGGATAGTGAGAGGTCCAGCTGAGCATGGACTCTGAGAGTCATGGAGTCATTGGGGTTGAGTAACTACCAAACAGAGATCTCCATCCAGGTCCCTCAGTGGCTTCTCCTTCCACAGAAAGCAAAATCCAGCCTCTGAGATGCAAAGGCAAGCCAGGCACATTTAGAGAGGTTTCATAAAGTCCTGTACGGAGAAAAAGTGAAAGAGGTTTGGGCTTATAATTTATTTCAGAAACTTTTCATGGTTACGCTTGACCCAGTAGATACCATAAGAAAAACGCTAGAGCAAAGCTGTGAGCTTTTGCTGCTACTTGAGCTGTTCCTGCAGAGAAACTGGGCTGCTGCCATCCTGTGTCCGGGAAAACCAGTGGGTCCTGCGCAGGGCAGGGCTGGCCTGAGCATTAGAACTGATGGCAGCAATGGCCTGTCTGGAGCAGTCACTGTGGGGATGACAGCTGCAGCAAGGGAGATGCAGCTGGGGCTGCGTGCTCCATGGAGCCGACAGGAGCTGGGAATAGGTGGGAATCCCACCCACTACCATGTTGGCAGTGTGGAAGCCCCACGTTCCCAGGCACAACTGTAGCTGCCCAGCCA
The DNA here is from genome assembly GCF_001698545.2 of Rhinopithecus bieti. NCBI lineage: Eukaryota > Metazoa > Chordata > Mammalia > Primates > Cercopithecidae > Rhinopithecus > Rhinopithecus bieti. The sequence goes on along the minus strand of NW_016814761.1, from coordinate 5,959,065 downwards.
CAGCTCCAGACCCAGGCATTCCTGTGCTCTCAGGGGCCCATGAAGTGCCCCACCTTGTCCCTGCCCCTGCCCCCGCAGGCTCTGAAGTGCCTGCTGTCACTCCCTGGTCTCTCCCTGCTCCCAGTGCCCACTCCAATTTCAAAGCAAAGTTGTGGCTGAGCCTGAGTGCTGTCACAACCCAGCCAGGTGTGCACACACTTGGGGTGGCACTGACATGCCAGCCCCTCATGCCACCTCGGCCCCCTCCAGACTTTGGGTGTTGAGCGCAGAAGGGAGGCTGGTGAGGGGCTGAGGGTAGCTTGGCATAGGCCTGTAGGCATCCCTCAGTGCAAATAACCTGGGAGTTGTGGATGGTATATTGATGGCAAGAGGCAGACAGATTTCTGGGTGGAAAGGGGTGAGTCCCAGTGAAACCTCCAAGCCAGGACTGCCTGAAGCCTGGGGGCCAGGCTGTCAGTTCCAGGTGTAGTCCATGGTCTGGAGAGAAAACTTATGGTGCTTCTCTGGACCTGCCCATGGCTACCTGTGGACCAATCAGCATGCACTTCCTCCCCTCTGAGCCCATAAAAACCCCAGACTCAGCCAGACTCAGAGAGACATAGGGACTACCAGCTCTGGGAAGGAGCTACCCACTCTGGGTCTCCTTGACCTGTCAGAACCGCCTGCCTGTGGAAAGGAGCTACCTGCTGTGGGTCTCCTCTCCCCTGAGAGCTGGACACACATCAGGACAAACTGCCTGCGGATAGGAGCTACCCATTTTGGGTCTCCTGAGAGCTGCTGTTCTGTCACTCAGTGAAGCTCCTCTCTGCCTTGCTTTGTCTCCAGTTGTCCGCATACCTCATTCTCCCTGGACATGGGATAAGCACTTGGGACCTGAGGAATGGCAGGACTGAAAAAACTGTAACACAAACAGGACTGAAACATGCCCCCGACTTGCCACGTTGCCCACGATGAGAAAAGATGAAGAGCTGTGGCTCTTTGGGGATTCCAGACCTAGGAGCTACTCAAGCCTGGGCTGTGACACTGTCTTTGAGACTCTATGGTTCCTGGTGTCTCCAAGTTTCCAGGTGCCACCATGTTCCCCAGTGCCCACAGTGGAAGCTGCTTGTGGTACACCTGGTCCAGCTGCAGCCTTGCAGGGAGCTGGTGCCTGGAGTGCCTGCCCTGCCACAGCCAGCACGCCTGGCTGGACTCCATGCTCACTCACATACCCCTCACCACTCCATGCCTGGCTCGCGTGGCATCTGTGCTAGTAGTATGAGCAGAGAGCAGCCTGCCAGTCTGAGTGGGTAGAACAACCCCAGCAGGCCTGAGCAAAACTCAAGCACAGGAGCCATGGGCCAAAGAAATTTCAAGCTGGAAAAGCGACCCCTAAGGATCCTGTGACCCCTAAGCCAGCAGCGTTTTCATCAAAAGGACATCCTGGCCTCCACCCTGCCTTTCCTGGTGTCCATTTGAAAACTGGTAGAGACTCCCCCCATTTGCTGCCTGGGAGGCTAATTGTAGGGGATGGGGAATATTCCAGAAATAAAGAAAAAGGGAGGCATAGGCCTTCCTTTGTGTTCACAGCTATAATTACCTGTTCAGGGGTTGCCTCCCACGACGTGGGGGCAGAGCAGGGTGGGAGGAACTCGGGGAGGCCCTTGCCAGGACCATAAAGATGAGCTCAGCTTCCAGGAGGTTTCCTGTAGGAAGCCTTGCTTTGGCAAGGTGGCGTTCATTTTATTCCTCCGTATCGTTGACTAAATAACGTTCCTCTGAGAAAACTGTTCCCTTCTGGGGATAGACAGTAACGATAGCTGCCATTTTCGCTATGGCTCGTGTACTTTGTATTTCAGTTTCTTCACTTCACATCACTCCATGATGATCTCATTTTACAGGTGAGAAAATTGAGGTTCAGCGTGGTTAACCAACTACTGATGGTCACACAGCTGACAAGTGGGGAAACTGAAAATCAGACCAAGTTGGCAGAATGTGACCACTTCCCTCTCCAAGCTCATTCCTCCCTGTCCCCTCCCTCACTGGTGTCAGCCACGGTTCCTTCCTGTGTCTTCAACTCAGAAAGCCCTTTCTGACCTCCAGGCCTCTGCCTATGCCAGTCCCTCTGCTTGGAGCACTGTTCAGACTGACTCATTCTCTTCAGTCTCTACTCACTCATTAGGTTGAGAGGAGTCTTCTCTGTTCTCATCTAAGCAGGTGCCCTGATCCCCTGCTTCCTCTACATACCTCTACATCTTTTTCTTTACAACCATTATTCTAGTTACAATTGTGTATTTATTTACTGATTGACCTTTCATTGGCTGTCTCCCCAAGAAGGGTTAGAAGCACTGATTTTTTTCACATCCCACTTTGTTTCCAGAGCTAAGCACCACGCTTGGCACATAGCAGGTGTTTGCAAACCATTTCTTCAGGGAGGGAAGGAGACTGATGGTCTTGCACCCTGCTTTCCGGATGCTTTGTGCCGAGCAAGGTGCTGTCTACCTGTGAGGGGCTGCACTTGCTCATGATGTTTGTTTTTCTGCCAGCACAGAGCAATGTGTGTTCTCTCTGGCCTGGCCTGTATCCCCTTTGGTGAGGGTAGGAGAGTTGGCATCCCATCCTGTCACATCCATGAGCCTCATCAGGATCAGTTTTTCCTTAGAAACTTCCTCCCACATGAATCCACCCCAGCCCTCAAATCCTAACTGGATGTGTTAGGAATTGCATTCCAGGGTAATCAACTGTCCTGGTGTGCCAGGGGTTGAGGGGTTTCGGTGCTAAAACTGGGACCATCCCAGGCAAACCAGGATAGTTGGTTGCTGTACAGATTTGGCTGCTGTGAATAGAAGCCTGTAAAAGAGTGGCTTAAATAAATTATATAAAAGGAGAAGGTCAGGACTGGAAGGTGGCTTCTTAATATTATCAAGGACCTGAGCCCCTTGCTTTCTATCCTGCTATCCTAGAGGCATAGTATCCACACTCAAGGTCACCTCATGGTCCCAAGATGGTAGCAGCAGCTCCAGTCATCATACCCTCATTCCAGGCAGAGAACGCAAGGAAGTGGAAGATCAAAGAGGACAGGCACCTGCTGAATTATCCCCCCTTAAAGAGCTTCCTCAGAAGTCCCGTTTGGGACATCTACTCATATCTCTGGCCAGAACTGTATCACATGACCATTTGTAGCAGCAAGAGAAGCTGGGAAATCCAGATTTTTAGAGTAGGGTGCATTGTTGCCCTGATTAAAATATGGTTTTGCTTGTTTGGAAAAAGGCCAGACTACATATTTGGTAAGTTGGGTGACAGATTCATTGTGGTTTGCTTGGAACTCCCCCATTTTAGTACTGAAAGTCCTGCATCCCAGGAAACTCCTTGGTTCCAGGCAACTAGGATCATTGATGTGGTTGGTCATGCCACTGGTAAGCAATATCTAGTCTCCTTTTTTTTTTTTTTTTTTTTTTTGAGACGGAGTCTTGCTCTGTCGCCCAGGCTGGAGTGCAGTGGCCGGATCTCAGCTCACTGCAAGCTCCGCCTCCTGGGTTCACGCCATTCTCCTGCCTCAGCCTCCTGAGTAGCTGGGACTACAGGCGCCCGCCACCACGCCCAGCTAGTTTTTTGTATTTTTTAGTAGAGACGGGGTTTCACCGTGTTAGCCAGGATGGTCTCGATCTCCTGACCTCATGATCCGCCCGTCTCAGCCTCCCAAAAGTGCTGGGATTACAGGCTTGAGCCACCGCGCCCGGCCAGCAATATCTAGTCTCTAACACACTACCCCACTCAACTTGGCAATAGCAGCTGCCTTAGGGACACAGTGTTAGATCTCTGTTTAGTGCCTTGACATCCAGGCATAAATCAAACATCAAACAGCTCAAGTGATGCATTAAAAAATAATTTCACCATAGCCCAGGTGCTGAATTACAGCAGTTGAGCTATAATTATTTCATACATATCTGTGAAGCTGAGAAAATTCTGCCTCAATTAGGAATAAAGTTAAGCTTCCAAAATTTTCTCTATCTTTCAGGGTGAAGTTTCCCTCCTTTGCCCAAGTTCATTTGGTTCGGTTTTTTAGATCCTAAAACTCTAGTTGGCAATGTTCATTATAATAACATTGAGTTTTTCAAAAGCTGCAGATTTGAAGGAAAGAGGTAGGAAGTGGGAAATGGAAAACACCCATCTTTGGAATAACATAAATGTCTTATAAACAATTGTAAATGCTACCGGGGCCTCTTAGCCCAGGAAAGGTGTGGACCGCATGAGCAACGGCCAGCAATGATCAGCAGCCTCCTGTGTCAGACACTGGGCTGAGTGACATCTTTGGCTCGCTGCACCTTCATGACCATGCTATGCTCCATTTTACACCTGGGGGTACAGAAGCTTCCAGAGGCTAAATCATTTGCCAAGTCCACACCACTAGGAAGTGGGTGGTGAAGCTTGGGTTTACACCCTCATCTGGCTGATTCCAGAGCCTGGTTACTATATCCTGCCTCCTGGAAAGATTTGGGTTTGGCCAAAGGAGAGGCACATGCACAGCCTCCCAGCTCTGGCCAGATCCATCCCAGCTACATCCTCAGAGTGGAATGTGGAAGGCAGTTTGTAGCTTCTAGCAATGTATAGGTCTTCCCAATGCTCTGGAACCAGAAAAATACCCCATGGTGTTAAAATAACAAATGTCATTGTGTTTCTTGTTTCTATTTATTTATCTAGAGTGCTTGGTATCTGGTCTCTCTGCAACCATGACAGTTCTCCAGGGCCAAATTCACAGACTCTAGAAGTTGCAATGTAAGGTTTAGCACCTGTTAAGGAGACCCCTGGTGATTTCCCAGGATAGACTTCTGAAATCCTGGTCTAAGTTGCAGTGGAGATGCCTCCTGGAGACCTGATGCCTGCTTCAGCACCCCTCTGCACTCTTCCTAGGTGCTCCTGGTCTTTGGGCATTGGTTGAGGGGTGCCTGGGGTTAGATTGAGTCCAGAGGATGCTGTGTTGATCGTGCTTATTGGGAACCCCACAGCCTCTGAGGCTAGTGACACACAGTCTCCACTGACCCCTGAGTCCCAGCTGCAACGGGTGTTTCCAAGTGTGATGCTGAGCCTTTGTTCCTTCATCTAAGAATTAGGTGACAAAAGCGTCTGCCTCACAGGGCTGTTGGGAAGATTAAATGAGAAGGTGCCAGTCAAGTATCTGGCACCATCTTCCATATGACACAGTGCTTGTTATGTGGAAGGCTCCATAAATCTCAGCCTTCATAATGGTGATGGGGAAGAGGATGAGGAAGAGAAAGAGGAGGAGGGGAAGAAGATGAGGAAGAGAAAGAGGAGGAGGAGGAAGAGAATAAGGAAGAGGAGGAGGAGGAGGAAGAGAATAAGGAAGAGGAGGAAGAAAAGAAGGGGAAATGAGGAGGAGATAAAAAAAGAAAGAGATCATCTGGTCGGGTGCAGTGGCTCACACCTGTAATCCCAGCACTTTGAGAGGCCAAGGTGGGAGGATTACTTAAGGCCAGGAGTTTGAGACTAGCCTGGGCAACCCAGGTCTCTACACAAATTTTAAAATTAGCTGGACATGTTGTTGCACACCAGTTGTCCCAGCTATTTGGGAGGCTGAGGCAGGAGGATTCCTTGACCTCAGGAGTCTGAGGCTGCAATGAGCCATGATCACACCATTGCACTCCAGCCTGGGTGATAGAGTGAGGCCCTGTCTTAACAAAACAAAACAAAACAAAACAAAACAAAACAAACAAAGACAGATAATCTGAAATCATTGCTCAATTTCTTTGACTATAAAGTGGGAATAAGTCTGGGCATCATAACTCGCACCTGTAATCCCAGAACTTTGGCAGGCGGAGGCGGGTGGATCACTTGAGGTCAGAAGTTAGAGACCAGCCTGGCCAACATGGCGAAACTGCATCTCTACTAAAATACAAAATTATCTGGGCATAGTGGTGCACGTCTGCCATCCCAGCTGCTCAGGAGGCTGAGGCAGGAGAGTTGCTTGACCTCAGGAGGGGAGGTTGCAGTGAGATGAGACGGCATCACTACACTCCAGCCTCGGCGACAGAGCGAGACTCTGCCTCAAAAAACAAAACAAAACAAAATAATAATAAGTAGAAAACTAAAATGGGAATAATAACAGATCATCCTTCAAAAGGTTGTAGAAAAGATGAATTGATATGTCTGCTAAGTGCTTAATGTTGTACTCAGCACATACTAAGTGTTCGATAAATCCTAGTTACTGACAACTCTTTACGCTTCAACAAAATCAGGATAGTAAGTTGCTTTCATCATAGGTTTCGGTGAAAACTCCAGATCGTATATCTGAAGTGAACAGAAAGTGCCTGGTACCTGTCAGACCTCAGCACATTGTCACTATTATTCAAGCAGAGGTGAGGAACTGTCCATCTGATTGAAGATGTGGACTCAAGGCAGACAGGAGTGGGACCTGGGAATCTTCTGGAGAGAATGGAACTGAATTATTGCCCGGAACCGGCGGAGTCTTCTAGGCACAAGCAGCTCTCAGGGGCAATGTCTGGCTGCTCCTGGCCTGGCTCACGGCGGGTTGCAGCCTTTGTGGCAGGCCTGTCCTGGTGGCACCACGTCTCCCTCTCTAGCCTTTAGTTCTCTTGCCAAAGGCCGGGGAAGCCAGGGCCAGTGTGAGTGCTGCCTCTGGGTGGTCTCCACAGTGTGGGCGGTGACTCCACTGCCCCAGCCCCTTGACATCTGCCTTCTGTAGAGCACATGTTGTCACCAGTTGACACTTACACAAGCCAGAAGCAGGCCCAGCCCACACTCATTGCCATAATAAACACACGCGGTAGTTTCTGAGAGCTGAGCTGTCCCATCCATCAATCCAGCGTGACACTCAAAGAGCCCCGTGGTGGGAGTCGTGACTTCAAAGGTCAGAGCCTGACATCCAGGTGTGTGCATCAGGGATGCTGTGTGCCCTGGGCTGCGGTGGACGGCGGAGGTGAGCCATGGGGTCTGCGTGGCTGTGAGAGTCCGTGTGNTGCAGTGGAGATGCCTCCTGGAGACCTGATGCCTGCTTCAGCACCCCTCTGCACTCTTCCTAGGTGCTCCTGGTCTTTGGGCATTGGTTGAGGGGGTGCCTGGGGTTAGATTGAGTCCAGAGGATGCTGTGTTGATCGTGCTTATTGGGAACCCCACAGCCTCTGAGGCTAGTGACACACAGTCTCCACTGACCCCTGAGTCCCAGCTGCAACGGGTGTTTCCAAGTGTGATGCTGAGCCTTTGTTCCTTCATCTAAGAATTAGGTGACAAAAGCGTCTGCCTCACAGGGCTGTTGGGAAGATTAAATGAGAAGGTGCCAGTCAAGTATCTGGCACCATCTTCCATATGACACAGTGCTTGTTATGTGGAAGGCTCCATAAATCTCAGCCTTCATAATGGTGATGGGGAAGAGGATGAGGAAGAGAAAGAGGAGGAGGGGGAAGAAGATGAGGAAGAGAAAGAGGAGGAGGAGGAAGAGAATAAGGAAGAGGAGGAGGAGGAGGAAGAGAATAAGGAAGAGGAGGAAGAAAAGAAGGGGAAATGAGGAGGAGATAAAAAAAGAAAGAGATCATCTGGTCGGGTGCAGTGGCTCACACCTGTAATCCCAGCACTTTGAGAGGCCAAGGTGGGAGGATTACTTAAGGCCAGGAGTTTGAGACTAGCCTGGGCAACCCAGGTCTCTACACAAATTTTAAAAATTAGCTGGACATGTTGTTGCACACCAGTTGTCCCAGCTATTTGGGAGGCTGAGGCAGGAGGATTCCTTGACCTCAGGAGTCTGAGGCTGCAATGAGCCATGATCACACCATTGCACTCCAGCCTGGGTGATAGAGTGAGGCCCTGTCTTAACAAAACAAAACAAAACAAAACAAAACAAAACAAACAAAGACAGATAATCTGAAATCATTGCTCAATTTCTTTGACTATAAAGTGGGAATAAGTCTGGGCATCATAACTCGCACCTGTAATCCCAGAACTTTGGCAGGCGGAGGCGGGTGGATCACTTGAGGTCAGAAGTTAGAGACCAGCCTGGCCAACATGGCGAAACTGCATCTCTACTAAAAATACAAAAATTATCTGGGCATAGTGGTGCACGTCTGCCATCCCAGCTGCTCAGGAGGCTGAGGCAGGAGAGTTGCTTGACCTCAGGAGGGGGAGGTTGCAGTGAGATGAGACGGCATCACTACACTCCAGCCTCGGCGACAGAGCGAGACTCTGCCTCAAAAAACAAAACAAAACAAAATAATAATAAGTAGAAAAACTAAAATGGGAATAATAACAGATCATCCTTCAAAAGGTTGTAGAAAAGATGAATTGATATGTCTGCTAAGTGCTTAATGTTGTACTCAGCACATACTAAGTGTTCGATAAATCCTAGTTACTGACAACTCTTTACGCTTCAACAAAATCAGGATAGTAAGTTGCTTTCATCATAGGTTTCGGTGAAAACTCCAGATCGTATATCTGAAGTGAACAGAAAGTGCCTGGTACCTGTCAGACCTCAGCACATTGTCACTATTATTCAAGCAGAGGTGAGGAACTGTCCATCTGATTGAAGATGTGGACTCAAGGCAGACAGGAGTGGGACCTGGGAATCTTCTGGAGAGAATGGAACTGAATTATTGCCCGGAACCGGCGGAGTCTTCTAGGCACAAGCAGCTCTCAGGGGGCAATGTCTGGCTGCTCCTGGCCTGGCTCACGGCGGGTTGCAGCCTTTGTGGCAGGCCTGTCCTGGTGGCACCACGTCTCCCTCTCTAGCCTTTAGTTCTCTTGCCAAAGGCCGGGGAAGCCAGGGCCAGTGTGAGTGCTGCCTCTGGGTGGTCTCCACAGTGTGGGCGGTGACTCCACTGCCCCCAGCCCCTTGACATCTGCCTTCTGTAGAGCACATGTTGTCACCAGTTGACACTTACACAAGCCAGAAGCAGGCCCAGCCCACACTCATTGCCATAATAAACACACGCGGTAGTTTCTGAGAGCTGAGCTGTCCCATCCATCAATCCAGCGTGACACTCAAAGAGCCCCCGTGGTGGGAGTCGTGACTTCAAAGGTCAGAGCCTGACATCCAGGTGTGTGCATCAGGGATGCTGTGTGCCCTGGGCTGCGGTGGACGGCGGAGGTGAGCCATGGGGTCTGCGTGGCTGTGAGAGTCCGTGTGCATGCATGTGTGTGTGCGCCTAGATATGTCTATACACATAGGTGTGTGCACATATGCATGTGTGTATGTATGTGTATATTCATTTGCGTGTATATGTATATGTATATGTATGTGTGAACTCATGTGTATGTAGCGTCATGTATGTGTATATGTGTGTACATGCATGTACACATGTATACATGTGTGCACGTGTGCAGGTGTATGTATGTAAATGTGTATGTGTGTTTATGTGTCTATGCATGTATGCATACGTGTATGTGTGTTGTTATATGTATATGCATGTGCATGTGTGCGTGTGTGTGTGTGTTTATATATTTACATGGCTGTGTGTGTGTGTATATATATGTATATGTGTGCAAATGTGTGTGTCCAGGCAAGCACATTAGATCAGGAGATCTCAATACAAAATGTTCAGCGGCCAGCAAGGTTGTATAAATGTGGAAATGGGATTGGATAGAAAGAAGGTGACTCTGGTCCTTCAAATACAGGACGCGTATAGTAGAGAGTGCCGAGGACTGTGGCGAACAGGAAGCCTGTGCCCCTGAGTGCAGCAGATGCAGCCTCGTTCCTGCTGCATAAGGAATGTAGGGCCAATGTTACCAGGAATCCCCATTTTTCAAGAGAAGCCAGAAAGCTGGATTTTATGTGAAATGGCTTGATTTTAAGAATCTATTGTCTTAAAAATAGACAATTTTGAAGGAGATTGTTAAATGTCTCCTGGGTCAAACACACCTGAGGCTTGAACTTGGCCTGTGGGCACCCAGTGAGCAGTCGATCGCCAGCGTAGTCATTTCTTTCTGGTGCAGAAGGGACGACCCTACCAAGCCCGGCTTTTCCTGGAAGATCCTGCACTGGCTTGGAGGAGTCGTTCCCAGTGGGGTGGTTTTGCCCCCAGGAGGCATTTGGCAATGTCTGGAGACAGTTTTGGTGATCAAAACTGGGTTACTCTTGGTGGTGGTGGTGGTGAGCTCAATACTGGCAGCTGGGGTAAAGCCAGGATGCTGCTGAACATCCTCCGGTGCCCAGGACTACCCCTACCCTACCCCAAGTTAAAGAATAACCTAGCTTGGCCGGGCACAGTGGCTCACACCCATAATCCCAGCACTTTGGGAGGCCGAGATGGGTGGATCACTTGAGGTCAGGAGTTCGAGACTAGCCTGGCCGACATGGCAAAACCACACCTCTACTGAAAATATAAAAATTAGCAAGGCGTGGTGGTGCACACCTGTCATCTCAGCTACTCGGGAGGCTGAGACAGGAGAATCACTTGAACCCAGGAGGTGGAGGTTGCAGTGAGCAAAGATCGTGCCATTGAACTCCAGCCTGGGCGACAAGAGTGAGACTCTGTCTCAGAAAGAAAAAAAAAAAAAAAAAAGAAGAAGAAGAAGAATCTGGCTCTAAATGTCGACAGTGAGGTAGTTGAGAAACCTTGAATTAGAATCATCCCGAGGGTGATTTGAGAAGGCCAGCTTCCGGCTGTGGAAATTCCTCACTCAGGAGCAGTGGCCTTTAGGAGTCAGTTTATGCCTGATTTAAAATGTCCTCCAAAGGTCTTCTTTCCAGCCTAGGGGTCTGTCCATGTGCTTTCCCCACATGCCAGCTCCATAATAAGTGTGTCACATGTCTGAAATCAGCAAACCTCTCAACTCCCAGGAGACACACTACTTTTATCCCCATTTTACAGGTGAGAACACTGAGACAGAGAAAAATCGAGCAAGAGTCTGTGGTCACACACACACACACACACACACACATACATACACACATACCACACAGGAAAGTTGGTAGAGCCTGGATGTACTTTGGACAGTCTGACTCCAAACCCACTCCCTTAATGACAGGGCTACATTGTGAGAAAACATGGACTGAAATTGCTTTGCATTCTCTTGCACATCTGAGAGTTTACTTGACTGCTTTCTATGCCTGGAACATTCTCTTGGAAAACACCTACCTAACTTTCAGGGCTCCGTTCTAAACGCTCCTTCTCCTGAACGTTTCCCCCGAGGAGAGACTAGGTCAGGCACCCAGTCTGGGGTTCCTTCACCAACAAGGTGTTTTCCCTATCAGAGATCATTTCTTGTTTACTGTGATTGCTTCAGTTTCTGTCTTATTGTGGCATGAGCATCCATCATGGCCATGCTAATACCTGGCACATACTAGGCACTGACTAACTGTTGAAAGAGCCGATCAATGAATGGATGGGCGTTTCCTTGCTTCCCAGTTAGCTTTATTTCTGAACTTTGCAGTTGAGTTTTTTTGATGAGCTAGGCACTGTTCTAAGTACTTTACGTGTATTAACTTGCTGATCTTTGCAACAGTCTTATGAGGTAGGCATTATTATTATCCTTGTTTATTCTCATTTACTCAACTTCGTAGGCAAACAGAAGTTAAGGAACTTGCCAAAGTCACACAGCTAGTAAGTGGCAAGGACTTCTCCAGTGGCTGCTGCAGTGACTTTCTGCAGGCCTGGGAACAGAGCTGAGCTTTGTGCTTGTCCTGACTCTCTGGATCTCCAGATAAGGGCTCAGTGAGCTTGTACTGTGTGACTCAGGACAGATTCACATACAAACAACTATTTTACTGAACATCTACGATGTGGCAGGCACTGAATTAGTTGAAGTGGTTGTATTTTCATGTACCTTTGTCATTTGTATTTCTTGTTTAGGTATTTGCTTGTTTACATCCTATTAGTATATTTGACTTTCTGTTATTGATTAACAATTACTCTTTACATATTAAGGCTCTATACCATATGTTTGTCAACTTTTTCAGATTTTCCCAATTTAGTTATTTTTCAACTTGTTTATAATTTTTTTTTTTTTTTTTTTTTTTTTTTTTTTTTTGTTGAGGACAGCAGTTCCTCGCTCTCGTTCCCCAGGTGAGGTGCAGCGTGGCCGCCGATCTCAGCGCTTCACGTGCAGCGTCCACCTCCTGGGTTTATGCCTTCTCCGGCTCAGCGCCCGAGTAGCTGACTACAGGCCCCCGCCTACCACCATTGCCGGCTAGTTTTTGTATTTTTTAGTAGTAGCGGTTTCCCTGCTTAGCCAGGATCGGCTCTCCAGTCTCCCGACCTCGGATCCGTCCCGGTCTCTGCGCCTCCCAAAGATGCTGGGATTACAGGCTCGAGCCACAGCGCCCGGCCTATAATTTTTTATTTGCTATTCAGAGTTTAATTTTAGGTAATTAAAATGTTTTTTATGGTTTTAGTCCCTAGTACCATGCTTCAGGACTCTTTTTATCCCCAAGATTATAAAATATTCATTCATACTTATTTTTCTATTCCTTTTAGTTTCATTATTTACATTATTTATTTACTTGTTTATTTAACATTTTAATCTTTGGTCCACCAGGAATACATTTTGCCATATGAGGTGAGGTAAGGATCTCAGTTTATTTATTCAATAGGTCTACTTTTACACTCCCAAGAAAAATTCACTGCCTTGACTAAAATAGGCAGCCACAAATGTTATAATGTACAGTGGAGCAGATCAGCTCATAAACCTACTTGCCCTTCAGTGACTGAGAGAGAGCGTGCTGTGTATCTTAACCATGTAACCAGTGGATGTGATGGTGTTAGACTCTGGATTTTTGACGGATGATGCTTTTTTAGGCATTTACTTGGAGGAGATACAGATACTGCAGACAGGACATCTGCGCATTACACAGCTGCTACTGCACTAACTCCTCCCCCCACCTCACCTTGCCACCTGTCAAATTACCCCTTTACTCACATGCCTGGTGGGGACCCCTTGGCACATGACCAGTTTTTAAAATGTGACATCAGTTTTAGTGATTGATTGGCAAAGATGAAAGAGGTCGATAACTCTTGCTGTGGCAGCTATGGAGGAAAAAGGGCTGTCTTGATCCTCACTATTTTGATTGTGTAAAGTGGGGGTCAGGTGGAGCTAGGCGGCTCTCTGCAGAGCGACACCCAGGCTGGGCACTGGTCACTGTGCTGTGGGCCTTACATTCATTCACTAGGCCTCCAAACCACCGTTAAGAGGTAGGAACTATCTTTAAGTTCATTTCACAGACAAGGCCGCTAAGGCACAATGAAGTAATCTGTCCAAGGTCAAGCATCTGGTAAATACAAACCCAGGTTGTCTGGGGTCTATTCTACAGCCTTGCACGGTTTGCAGCGACAGCCTTCAAGGCCTGCTTACTCTTAACCCAACGATTCTCTCTATAGGAGTTGATCCTAGGGAAAGAGTTATGGATGAGTATGCAGATTTGGGATGAGGCTATGTATCACAGGGTTGTTTTTTATTTTGTTTTTGAGACGAGGTCTCACTCTGCCACCCAGGCTAGAGTATAATGGCATGATCACAGCTCACCACAACCTCTGCCTCCCAGGCTCAAACGATCCTCCCATCTCAGCCTCCCAGGTAACTGGAGCCAAGGCATGTGACTTTATGCTCAGTTAAGTTTTGTTTTGTTTTGTTTTGTTTTTTGTAGAGATGAGGTTTTGCCACGTTGCCCAGGCTGGTCTCAAACTTCTGGGCTCAAGCCATCCACCCACCTTGGTCTTCCAAAGTGCTGCGATTATAGGCATGAGCCACCGTGCTTGGCCAGGGTTGTTTTCAACAGTGAAAAATTGGAATTAACCTGAAAGCCCGTCAATAGTAAATCAGTAAATTCTACTATATAGTATTGCATATCCTGGACTGTGATGCAGCTTTTAAAGAGTTATAAATCAATATACAATTCCCAATATATCAGGAGTTCGGGACCAGCCTGGCCAACATGGTGAAACCCTGTCTCTACTAAAAAAAAAAATAATAATACAAAACTTAGCTGGGCGTGGCAGCAGACACCTGTAATCCCAGCTACTCGGGAGGCTGAGGCAGGAGAATCACTTGAACCCAGGAGGCAGAGGTTGCAGTGAGCCGAGATGGCACCACCACACTCCAGCCTGGGTGACAGCGTGAGATTCCATCTCAAAAAAAGAAAAGAAAAGAGAAAAGAAAAGAAAAGAAAAAAGAAAAGAAAAGGAAAGACAGAAAACTACTGGGTTAGAACTTCCTCCTTCTCCCCTCCCTCCCTCCTTCTTTCCTTTCTTCCTTCCAGTTTCTGCTCAAATGTTATCTCCTAAGAGGCAATCCCTGGACCACTGTGCTGAAACAGTGCTCTTCCTTCCGTGCCAGCACTCTCTGTCCCTTATCCTCTGGGCCTTCCCTGATAGTCCACAACACGTGGGCCTATTATTTTCTGTCTCCTGCACCGGACTGGAAGCTCCCCAAGGGCAAGGGCCTTGTCTTGTTCCCTTCTGTACTTCCTGGCCGAGGACAGTGCTCCATTCACTGTAGGCGCTCAGCAAGTGTGTGTTGAATGAGAAAATACCTCTGTGCCGAGCCAGCATTTTCAAGGCCCTGCTGTGTGCCAGGCTCTGCTTTAAGTGCTTTACACCCGTGAACTCATGGAGTTCCCCCTGAAACTTCTGGGAAGTGGGTTCCATTATTACCCTGGTTTACAGAGGAGGAAACTGAGACCAAAAAGGTTACGGTGTAGCTGGCCAAGGTCACGTGTTTCTATGTGGCCGAGCAGGATTTGTTCCTCAAACGCTGCCAACCTGAACATTCAGGTTCCCACAGATCCTTGCACATCGGTGGGAGGACAGCCATTGCATACATTCTGCACGCTGGAGGTGAAAGAGACGTGCATTTTAAATTCTGAGTACCCTGCTTAAGAGCTTTCCCTGAAGCCCTCCTCCATTTGCACTTCCTCCAACAGTGTCCTGAATTCATTTTAGTAGAAGAGTCACGAGAACACCAACACACAAAAACATGGTGTTCTTTTTTTGATACAGAGTCTCACTCTGTCGCCCAGGCTGGAGTGCAGTGGCACGATTTTGGCCACTGCAACCTCTGCCTCCCAGGTTCCAGCTATTCTCCTGCTTCGGCCTCTCGAGTAGCTGGGACCAGAGACATGCGCCACCACGCCAGGCTAATTTTTTGTATTTTTAAAAGAAACGTGGCTTCACTATGTTGGCCAGGCTGGTCTCAAACTCCTGGCCTCAAGTGATCCGCCCACCTTGGCCTCCCAAAGTGGTGGGATTTCAGGTGTGAGCCACGGAGCCTGGCTGACATGGTGTTCTTGCTGAGAGTTTGTGGACAGAGCACAGGGACCCTCTGAGCTCCGAGGGACAGGAAGGGGTTGTCGCCAGGCTAGGCTCCCCACGTAGGGACGACTGTCCTGGTTTGCTCTTGGAACCCAAGCATCTCCCTACCCCAGGACAATGGCCCCAATTCAGACTGACAGCACTCTGAACTGCCTGGCTTGTTGGTGGCTGCAGTGTGCTCATCTGCCCACTGGTTTTCAGTGTCACTGTCGGAGCTGAGAGTGGCCACCTAAGGTCTGGGCTGCTGCTGCTGCTCTTTGTCCAGCCACTGAGCAAGGGAGGAGGGGGGACAGCAGGATCACACCAGGCCCTCTGCCCAGAACGTCTCCCCTCGCCTTCCTAGGACCGACCCTTCTCACCCTCCAGGTCATGTCTGGAGTGCTCCCTCCTCCAAGAAGCCCCCTTTGAAACCATGCATCTGGAGAGGGTTGAAGGGTGCCCCCAAGAGAGACGACCACCCCAAACCTCAGAATGTGAGCCTTTACAAATAAGAATCTTTACAAATAGCAAGGTTCTTGAGATGAGATCATCTTGGAGCATGGTGGCCCTGAGTCCAATGGCGAGTGTCTTATTAAGAGATGGAAAAAGAGAAGAAGCAGAGAGGCACGAGGAAAAGGCCATGGGCCACAGAGCCTGGAGCAATGCGTCTGTAAATCAGGGAAGCCGGCAGCCAGCGGACTCTCTCACCACCTCTGGAAGAAACCGGTCCTGATGACATTTTGATTTCCAACTTCTGGCCTCCAGAACTGTGAGAAAACAATTTTTTTTTCAAGCCACCAAATTTGTTACAGCCATTCCAGGAAATAAATATAGTATGCCCGCCTCCACATACCAACTGTGGCAATTTGGGGCAATTTGGCTTGCACTTAGGCAGGTTAATTCTACCCCTCAGCCTCAGTCTTCCCATGTGAGAAATGGGACTTTAGCCATACCTGTGTGCTTTCATGGTGAAGATTAAATGAGACAGTAACTATACGGACTCAGCTGGGAGCCTGCCACCTGGTAAGTGCTCCATGAATGTTAGCTATTTTTATTTTATTTTATTTTTTTTAATCAATCTAGAATGTGTCCCCAGAGATCCTAAGTTAGAATCGAAACCGAGATCAAAGCACATTCTTCATTTGGTTCTGTACACAGTGAGGTTTTTGGGCCATCAGGTTCCAGCACAACAACAAAAACATGGAAACCACTCAATGCTCACCCCGAGGGGTGGGTCACTGACCTTATGGTGCAAGGGAATCACGTGCAGCCACTAAAGGGACATTTAGAAAAGATTTTTGCTGGGCGCAGTGGCTCATGCCTGTAATCCCAGCACTTTGGGAAGCCGAGGCAGGCAGATCACTTAAGGTTAGAACTTTGAGACCAGCCTTGCCAACATGGTGAAACTCCGTCTCCACTAAAAATACAAAATTAGCCGGGTGTGGGAACATGCGCCTGTAATCTCAGCTACTTGGAAGGCTGAGGCAGGAGAATTGCTTGAACCTGGGAGGCAGAGTTTGCAGTGAGCCAAGATCGCGCCGCTGCACTCCAGCCTGGGGAACAAGAGCAAAACTTCATCTCAAAAAAAAAAAATTTTTTTTTGATAATACAGGAACATTCTTGGTAACAGCATTAAGTGGCTAAAAGAGGGATAGAAAATTGTATGTGCAGAATGATTACAATTATGCAAAAATAAATACTGCATTTCTATTGAGAGAAAACACACAAAAAAGTCACAGGGAAGCAATTTAAATCCGTTCATACGGGAACAGGGAGAGAGAAAAGAAGGAAAAAGGAAGGGAAAGGAGAAGGGAGAGGGAAGGCGGGAGGCTCACAAGAGATGGAGGAGTAGCCAGTACTCCTTATTGCTGCAGTAACATTAAGCCACCATATGTGTGTATCGCAATTCATATCTTCTGAAATCTTTCCCATCCTTTTTTCCAACCCATTTGGCAGTTTTAATAAACTCTGAACTTCAGGTCCCTTATCTGAAATGCTACCTGCAAACCCAGCTGCACCCCACTTTGCGCTCATGGGCAATCCCCTTCATTTCTATTGGCCTCCATTTTCCATTCTATAAAATGGAGATGTTAAAAGCACTACCTCACTGAGTTATTGATAATATCTCAGACCTGGGCCTGGCACATAGTAGGTGCTCAATAAACTCAAGCTGCTGTTCTTTCATATGGGACACGAGCCTGGTGGATCATTGCTGGCAAGGCCAACACCTTAGGGCTGTCTTCTCGTCTCCTGGAGAGTCCCAAAGGTTGAGAAGTTCCTCTAGTATCCCACAGACCTCCGTGGCCAGAGGGCAGATGAGAAGGTGGGAGAGGGCACCCGTTCAGTGTTCCCACCGGGGACAGCCTCATTTCATCTTGGCACAAGACAACTTCCTGGTTCAAAGACCAAAGGCCTTAAAAAAGAAAGGAGAAAGCGTTCCTGGACATCAAATGTTTCTTACAAACACTGTTTTGATGGTTTAAATGTAAGCAAATCTGAAACATATGGATTACATTTCTCCTGAAGGGCTGAAAAGTTAAAGGGAAAAAAAGGGAGTTGTCTCCAGCCGAATTCATGTTGATTTTTGCCAATCTCCAGAATCTTTGGGAAATAATTGGAGACATGTCCTCACACCCCAACTAGTGCTAAGCTGTAGCTTTTTTTTTTTAATTGCTGTTATGACTCACTGTTGAGTTGGTGATTATTTTTATCCAGTTAATGAAGGTAATCTATAAATTACCACTGACCCAGATTCAGATTCATTATTTAATAAGATTTAAATTACACACCCAAGTTCGCTCGGAAGCAGCGGGCTGGAGCCTCTTTCTGAATGGAAAGCCTGCATCTGTTTGTTTTCGAAAGTCCCGATGCTCAGATGTTCTGATCACCACCTCCCTGCCCCCATTTGAGCGTGTGGCCTATATAGTGTGACATTTGGGACCACCTGGCCAGTTTCCAGGCCCTGTTCCTGCACATGGTCTGTGGGTATTGGCCCTGGACTCAGTGAAGAATACCATGTGGGGAATCCCAAGGCTGCCACCCAGCTCCTGTCTCTGTCAAACACTTGCAGGGTGCCTTTGGGTGACCTCTGGCCCCTCTGTGGGCCTCGGTTTCTCCCTGTATGGCACATTCTTTATGGGGGTTCTTAGTACTGTTACACCAAATTAGGGTTTCCTACGGTGTGTCCTATGGGGCCCTGGCCCCACGGGTGCTGTCTGGAAGGGCTCCTTCCTTAACCACCCTTGAGCACGGCTACAGACTCCACAACGGCAGATTCACGAGAGCATACCATTAGGGTCAAAGTCACTATGTCGGACCCCCTGCAAAGGCCATAGATTCCAGAGAGCTTGCCCTTTTTCTGCGGCGTGCTTTCTGCCTTCTTTTACCCAGAAGGGTCCTTTTACTCAGAAGGGCCTGGTCAGGACCTGACCCTGCCTTCTCAGTCCCTCTAAGGGCTCCCCTTGTCCTTAAAATGAAATACACACTCTTGAGCTTGCAAGGCTCTGCAAGGCTCTGCTCCCAGAGGCAGCTGCATGGACAAGCAACCTGGGCAGTTGCACAGAGGGACTCCATGCTTGATTTAATGCTCTGTTGTCTCATCTGGAAACTCTAAGTTTGCCTGAGAGGCTCTGCAAATCAGGTAGCCAATCCTGCTGGAACCCTAGCTCACCTTTGATGCCGACCTGTCCCTCTCTCTCTCCTTTCTGTTCTTCTGCCTCGGTGCTGACTGGACCCTAAGCCCTGAGTGAATGTCACTGTTTGATCAAGAAACACTTTTTCCGTAGAGCTCCTCCCTTCCTCCTTCAGAGGGACCTGTTCATCCTTCAGCTCTCAGCTCAGATGTCAGCCCTCAGAAAGGTCCTTCTGTCCTCCACCAGCGACCGCAGCAAGCGTGTAGCTCATCCCTGTGCAGCGCTATTGGGAAATGCCTGATCGGTTTCCTTGCTCACTCTTTATCCTCCCTCACAACGTGGTGAGTACAGGGAGGGCAGGGGCCCTCCTTCCTTGAGGACACAGCCTGTGTGCCCCCCACACACTGAAGCTCCTGTCTTGGTCAAGAAACTGGCTCCATTTTCCCAGCCAAGTATGTCCCGTATTCCTGTGTCCCCTGGGGAAGGTGGGGTGTTGAACCCCAGCTCTGAACTCCAGCGGCAGCAGGTGGTGAAGGAAGAGACTTTCTGCTCAGGGGTGCACCCCCAATTCCTGGACTTGTTCTGAGTTCCTGCAAGGAACCCCAGCCACAGTGACTCCCAGGACCCTGGACCTTCTTCCCCTCCCCTTTGCTCCTTCTTGCAGCTCCTCCCACCCCATCCTCCCTGAACCCTTTTTCTGCCCTTCAAGCTTCATTGCCCGAGGACTCCTTTTTATCTCTTCAGCTTCAAAGCTGCCTCCCTATGATCACGGTTTCCTTTGCCCCTTCTCTGGGCCCTGCCACTGGGGGCTGCTGGCATGGGAGCTTTCGCTAGTGTCCCGGGCTGCTTATTTTTTCACCGAACAATTATCTATTTTTTTAATGGGCAAGGCTAAGTTTATTAAAGTTTCATAAGCAAGTAGGTGTAAAAGGCCTGTATTAGGAAGTGAATGGCCCGGGCACAGGCTGAACCAGGACCACAGAGGCTGTTCTCAAGACAGCAGGAACTAGGAAATGCAGCTCACTCCCCCTCACCCACCCCAAGCTTCTCACGTTGGAATTCCCCTTGGGGTGGGGGCGGGAGAGGAGGGAAACGGTGAAGGGAGGTGGGTGGGAACCGGTTTCAAGTCACCGCTGTCTGGGAAAAGTGCGGTGGCCTTGAGCAAGGAAAATGACCAACTTGTCCCTGTTTGCCTGGGACTCCTCTGGATTCTGCATCACAAGTCCCAGGTTCTGGGAACCCCCTCAGTCCCAGGCAAACCCTAAAAGGAGTTGGAACAGGCTCCACCTCACGCTGCTGCTCCCTGGAGCACACCCGGAGAGGCCGGATCTCTCCCAGCCCCTCCCTTCCCAGCCCCTCCCCGTCCCCCTCATCTTCTCCTCCGCATTCCCCTCCTCGTGGGAAGCAGCTTCAGCCAGATTTCCAGACGCACTTGCACAGGACCCTCCTTTGCCCCCTGCAAACATCAGTGCATCCTCATTCCCCTTAGACCCTGTCCACGGCTGGAGGCTGCTCAGAGGAGACTGGGGGTGTCTGTGCGTGGCAGCGTCCACCCCAGAACCCCCAAATACATGCATATAAAGCTCGGAGGAGCACTGTGGCCCTTTGCTGATAGTCAAGGGTTTGTATCTGGTGGGGAAGTTTGTTTTCTTCATTTTATTTGTATTTGTTGTAAAATACACAAAACAGGAAATTGACCATTAGCCACTTCTGAAGAGTGCAGTTCCATAGTGTTAAGCACATTCCCATTGTTGTGCAACCATCACCAGAACTGTTTTCATCTTGCAAAACTGAAACTGCAAACCCATTAACACTAACTTCTCATCCTCCTTCCCCCTCCCCCTGGCAACCCCCATTCTCCTGTCTGTCTCTACGAATTTGACAACTCTAGGTAAGTGGAATCATACAGCATTTGTCCTTTTATGCCGGGCTTATTCACTTAATATAATGTCCTCAAGGCTCATTCATGTTTAGCATGTGTCAGAATCCCTTCCTTTCTAAGGCTAAGTAATATTTCACTGTATTAGTGTATGCATTTTGTTCATCCATCTCCCCTTCAATGGACCTTTGCGTTGCTTGCATGGGGAAGGCTTTTTTTCCCCCCTTCCCTGGACACCAAAGCTGAGATAGACAAGGGCTTTTAGATGCCCTAGGGGAGGGGCAGCTGGAGTCCCGGATACAAAGAGACAAGGAGGAAGAGAATGTGCTGGAGGAAAGGAGTGGTGAGAGGAAACGAGGGGCCCAGAGAACCCTCTTTGAAACTGGCAGTGGATTCCCTGTAAGAGATTTTCAGAATAATAATCATTATTAAAGCGGTTGTATTGCTTGGACACTTACTGTGAGCCAGGTCCTGTTCTAAAGGATTGATGTGTGTTCATCTGCTGTGTTCTCACAGCCATTTTCTAAGGTAGATGCTGTTATTGTCCTCATTTTACAGATGAGGAAACGGAGGCATGGGTATGTCATCAGCTTATGAAATCTGGCCTGAAAAGGAAAGACCTTGACATATTCCAGGGGTCCTCGGCTTTCAGCCACATCAGAATCACCCACACAGCTCGTTGCTTTGACACAGACTTCAGCCCACCCCGGGGTGTGCCATCCAGGGCATGCTTCTGGGACTGGGGTATGTGAGAAACTCTGGCTTGACAGAGCAGCCAAGGAGGGGTGGAGATGGGGAACCCGTCGTGGGCTGTCTCAGTGTTCAACATGTGGAGCATATTCGGAAAGGGCTCTTTTTCCTCAAAACCTATTGCTGAGATGTGTACGTTGTGCTGGGCATTTGCAGAAACAGTTTGACTTTCAGCAAGAGACATCATTTCTGTCCTGAGCCTGATGCCTCTGGCTGTAAAGTGGAGTGCATGACTCCTGCTGTGTAGGGTCTTATGAAAGGCCCCAGGAACAGCTCATTGAGGCAGCAGCACCGTGTCTGAGGCCTGTGAGTGACTGCTCCCTACACGTTGTTTCCACGATGACCAAACACCAGCAGAGCTCCCTGTAGCCTGTGGATTTTCTGTACCTGGTGACCTGAATGGCTAAGCCCATGTTCCTGCCCGGTCTCTTCCGGCAGGATGAACTAGAATGTGCCAATACTAACCCCGTTGACTACTAGCAGGAACTTAACCCTTCTGCTACCAGCCTGGGGCAATATTTCATGGCGTTTCCTTCTTTCTTGAGTTGGCTGCGAAATGGGAAGAGGGGTTTAGGCTAATGGCCTTTTCTCTTTTTAGCAAAGTAATACATGTTTGTGGCAGGCAGTTTAGGAAATGCAGATAATTAGAAAGGAGAAAATCCACACCCTCCATCGCCTACTGTCCAGACACGATGAGAGACTCTCGAAGTTTTCCCTGAACGGAGCTATAAGCTCATTCACAGGGTTCATCTGCAGCTCAGAGTTTCTTGCTGATTGTTGGAGTTCTACCCCAGATTTTTGACCCCCACTTTCGGATAATGTTGCTATCCTGGTTTGGGTGGGCAAAAAAAAAAAGATGAGGTATGAAGAAAACAGACGGCTTTTGATTGTTTGTCTTTTGAGAACTTGGATGAAGTTGCAGTTCCAGTGAGATCAGTGAGCAGTGCGAGGACCCCAAAAGCATACTTGGCCCTCCCCCAAGACAAATTAGTTGTCATTTTGATGTTTTCAAGAGTACACGCTTTTGTCTTCCAGGAAATGAGCATGCTGGTAGTAAAATCATGATTTTACTGGGTTTTGTAATATTAATTGTTGTTTGTTTTAACACAGGGTTTCTCAACTTGGGCACTAAAAACATTTGGGCTGGATCATACTTTGTGGTGGGGATTTTTTTGTGCATCGTTGTCCCGTCCAGCGGGATCCTTAACACAGACCTTGGAGGAGGGGGTGGGAATTTAGAGAGACAAGAGACACAAGAAATGGAGACAAGACAGTATCCTGATCAAGTCTTCGTTTATTGAGGGCGTTGGTACAGCTTATACAGGATGGTAAGAAAGAGGAAGTGCGGCAGAGCAGGCGGGGAGGAGAATAATGAGAGACCTCACCAGGCACATGCTGGGTCGACTTAGTCTTTCCCGGGCGCGGGAAGTTATCTATGCGCGTGCGGGAAAAGTTCGCGGGCGCGGGAAAAGTTGATGATGAAGAACCAGGAAGTGTGCCATCTTGTCTCCGCAATGCGGAGCTTAAGCAACAGAGGCCGCGGCAATTTCCGGGCCTCACGGATCCGGACACATCGTAGAAGCTCCCGCAGCCTCCCTGACCTCTACCCCCTGGATCCCAGCAGGAACCTCTGCTCCTCTGTCCCTGGTTCCCTTCTCAAAAGATATCTCAGGACAAATGTCTCCTAGGGGACAAAACCAGCGCCTGAGGAGAAACTGCTGTCCCAGAAAGTCCCAGGGAGGGAGAAGGATCCCTACATCCCCTCAAGCATACACAGAACTGAAGCTATACTTTATGAGATTGGACACATAATGGTGTTTTTTAAAGAAAATAGCTAATCAGCCGGGTGCGGTGGCTCACGCCTGCAATCCCAGCACTTTGGGAGGTCGAGGTGGGCGGATCATGAGGTCAGGAGATCGAGACCATCCTGACTAACACGGTGAAACCCTGTCTCTGCTAAAAATACAAAAAATTAGCCAGGTGTGGAGGCCGGCGCCTGTAGTCCCAGCTACGCAGGAGGCTGAGGCCAGGAGAATGGCGTGAACCCGGGAGGCGGAGATTGCAGTGAGCCGAGATCGCGCCACTGCACTCCAGCCTGGGCGGCAGAGCGAGACTCCATCTCAAAAAAAAAAAAAGGAAAATAGCTAATCAAGCAAGAGGATTAGTAATAATAACACAGCTAATGTTTTATTCCTTGTAGTTGGTGACTGTGTGTGTACTTACCTCTTAAAATCCATTACACTTAATTAGAATTAGCATTGCATTACATTTAATACCATGTTGCTAATTGTGTTAAACTAAAAAATGCTTTTGAAAATTTAGGCTTTTATTTTTTAATCCAGTGATCAGTTTCCTGCTGAAGGCCACTCTTGCATATCAGGTATAAAGAAAGTCCTTCCAACAGACCTGAAGAATGTTTGCTGATGAATCAAAAATAGCTCTCTAGGAAGAACTGCTCCAGAATCATCACAGATGGCGGTTGCCCTACTGGAAATAAAGACTGCTTTTAAGACAATTCAAAAATAAGTATTTTATTCATTCAGTGGCCAATGATTGAGTGCCTGCCATGTGTGGAGAATTTATAGTAGGGAAACATCTAATTCCTTATAAATGGAGAGGTGATCTCCTTTGAAGAAGTAGGAAATGTTTATCTTTGGACTTGTCAGGGAGAAGCCAGAAGTAAAAAGATGTTTAATCCAACTGAGCAATTAAGATTTGTCTTGCAGCATCTCATTTGGCCAAGCTCAAAAAATCATCTTGTGGAAAAGTCTTATCTAGTATCGTGCATACATGCGTGTGTGTGTGTGCGCGCGTGTGTGTTCATACACACTCATGCTAACGTGCAGAAGAGAGGCATGGACCATTTTGTTTATTATTTCTCGCTTTGCTCCAAAAGCAAAATTAATTGAGGATTCCAAATATTTTTTATGATGTTGCCATAGGAATCAATCCACCCATATTGAAAACGGAAGAAAAGAATGAATGCATTATCGCCGTTTTCAACCAAATAACACATTCCATTATAAATATTGCTCGTATCTTACAGAACATGTAGTAAATGCAGGAAAGAAAAAAAGTTAATATCGTACCTAAATCTATCACCCCACTGTAAAAAGGTTGGTACATTTTCTTCAAGTCTTTTATTTTTTTTGTGTGGGCATATATACACATTTTTGAGCAAATTAGGGTCATACTTTTTTCAGAATTTTCAGTTCCATTTCAATTTCTGTTGTATTGGAGGCATGTTCTCCAGGAAACATGATTTTAGAGAAAATCATTGACAGTCACTGAAGCGCAAAAACAAGGCTGCCCTGGATGATTGTGCAGGTTGTGCACTGCACAAACCTAGGTGATAGTGTGAATGGTTCTACCTGAGAAAATATCCTGCCAATTCTAGGTGCCTTTAAAATGCATCTGCACACATTCACAGAGAACTTGACTGAGCAAGGCACTCTATGCTTCACCTTCTGAACACAAACCAGAGTGGCTGCTTCAGGCTAGAGTGGGAACAACCATTGACTGCAAAGAGGCTTGAAGGAACTTGATGGGGGATGGGGGTGTTCTACATGGGACTGGAGAGGTGGCTGTACAACTGTCTGAATTGAAGCTCGGCCAGCTGTTGTGGCTCACACCTGTAATCCCAACACTTTAAGAAGTTGAGGTGGAAGGATTGCTTGGGGCCAAGAGTTCGAGACCAGCCTGGACAACACACAACCCCGTCTACAAAAACACATACACACACACACACACACAAACAAACTGATGCTCATTGAACTACATACTTGAAATGGATGACTTTTATGGTATCTTAATTCTACCTCAATAAAGCTGTTTTTTTCTTAAAGGAAGGAAGGACAAAATCCACCCCCTAATAAATAAGCAGCCCCTAGGAGGTGGGCACCCAGGTTATTATTCCATTTCACAGACCAGAGAACTAGACCCAGAGAGGGTCAGTCACTTCCCTAAGGTCACTTCACAGGCAGTGGGCAGGGATCCTCAGCCTGGTACCTGGCTAGGGGGCGTCCCTCTGAGCCCCTCCACATCCCTGCCTCTCCATCAGCCTCTTCTAAGCTCTGCTGTGCCGTCAACCCAGGAGTGGGTTCTTTGCTGTCCGAAATCCAAAGCTCTGGCATCTGGGGCTGTGTCCTCCCCACTTTCTGTGTATTCTGAGCCTGGCCTGCAAACCAGCCTATTCCTGCCCTATTTCCAGCTTGGGTGGCAAACACCCAAGCTCTCAGAATTGGATTTAGCGAAATGAAAAAGCAGGGCCACCCTTGATCTGCAGTGTGGTGATGAGAGCTGCTCAGCACCACCCCTGTCAGGCCAGGCTTCTCCCCAGTGTGCATTTTGAATGAGTTTGATTTATTGGCCGTGTTTGAAGGGATTTTAAAACAATGCGGAGCTTCTGGCAGTCTGTCTGAGAACATGCTCACACACAGAGCCACCAAGCCCGACTCTGAATCACACTCCAGAGCCGAACAGACATCTTCAAAGGCCGGTCTGCCGGGTTTCCAGCAGGACATGACTGGGGGCTGGGCACCAGCATGGAAAAATTGACTGGGTGTTATTGTCAAATGTGGCAATGGTTTTGAGGACCGTTTCCTCCTGAAGAGCCGCTTCTGTGATTTTATTTCTCATTGTGCTGCCATTCCACGGGGGCTCATGTGAAGTTGGGCCTCCAGCATCCTCAGTTGGGCTGTGAGGACTTGCAGGCTGACTCCTATGGGTTCCTAGCTGGCCCAGTAGTGATGGCTTTGGGGAATGGGGCCATGTTGGGAATTGGAGCACAGCATGGCAGTGGACTCATTCTGCTGATCAGCGACCTGCCCTCCTTCTTCTCAGGAAGTGCGGATCCACAATCAGCCAATGGATAGTTTTGTTTTGTTTTGTTTTGTTTTTTGAGATGGAGCCTCACTCTGTCACCCAGGCTGGAGCGCAGTGCCATGATTTTGGCTCACTGCAACTTCTGCCTCCCAGGTTCAAACAATTCTCCTGCCTCAGCCTCCCGAGTAGCTGAGACTACAGGCGCCCGCCACCACGCCCAGCCAGTCTTTGTATTTTTAGTAGAAATGAGGTTTCACCATATCTGTCTCCAACTCCTGACCTCAGGTGATCCACCTGTCTCAGCTTCCCAAAGTGCTGGGATTATAGGCATGAGCCACTGCATAGGCTCTTTATAAAAAGACCCAATGGATGAACAAACTCTGGTACCATCTGACAATGGAATATCCAGCACAAAGAAGAAATGAGCTATTGAGCCATGAGAAGACATGGAGGAAACTTACATGTATGTGGCTAAGTGAGAGAATTCAGCCTGAAAAGGTTACATGCTGTAGGAATCCAACTCTATGAGACTTTGGAAGAAGTAAAAGTATAGAGACAGAAGAAAGATCTACGGTTGCCAGGGCTTGGGGGCAATGGGGGGATGGGAGGGGGAATAGGTTGGTGCCCAGGAGCTTTTTACAGCAGTGAATCTACTGTGTATGATACTATGACGGTGGACACATGTCATTATACGTTTGTCCAAACCCATAAGATGTATACCATAAAGTGAACCCTAATGCAAAGTAAGAATTTTGGCCAGGTGTGGTGGCTCATGCCTGTAATCCCAGCACTTTGGGAGGCTAAAGCAGGTGGAGTGCTTGAGACTAGGAGTTTGAGACTAGCCTGGACAACATGGCAAAACCCCGTCTCTAAAAAAAATACAAAAATTAGTCAGGTGTGGTGGCATGCAACTATGATCCTAGCTACTCAGGAGGCTGAGGCAGGAGGATTACTTGAGCCTGGGAAGTGGAGGTTGCAGTGAGCCAAGATCGCACCACTACACTTCAGCCTAGGCAACAGAGAGAAACCTTGTCTCATAAACAAAAACAAAAACGTATGACCCAGGCGCAGTGGCTCATGCCTGTAATCCCAGCACTTTGGAAAGCTGAGGCGGGTGGATCACCTGAGGTCAGGCGTTCAAGACCAATATGGTGAAACGTCATTTCTACTAAAAATACAAAAATCAGCCAGGCATGGTGGCATGTGCTTGTAGTCTCAGTTACTCGGGAGACTGAGGCAGGAAAATTGTTTGAACCCAGGAGGCAGAGGTTGCAGTGAGCCAAAATCATGGCACTGCACTCCAGCCTGGGTGACAAAGTGAGGCTGCATCTCAAAAAAAAAAGGGGGGGGTTTATATCAAAAAACCCTCCCCAATCACCCCATCTAAAGATTTCTCCGGGAATTTCTACCACTAAGACTTTTTGCTTCCTCCATAACAGCTTTGGAGATCTGATCCTATTTTATTTAAGTGGTTGTTTGTTTTATTTGGTTACTTATTATTTTCTCCATTCTCCCTCCATTCAAGGTAAACTCCACGAGGGTAGGAGGTTCTGTCTGCTTCAATGACACATCCCCAGTGCCTTGAAGTAAGTCTGGCACATACTAGGCACTCAGTAAATGACTGATAGACGGGATGAACGAGTCAATGCACATTTATTGACACCTAGTGCATTGGTTGGAATTCAGTGTAGAAATAAAAGCCATCTTAGTTCTTCTAAGCCAAAGGTGTTCTCACGCACACAACTTGGAACTAGGAAATTTGTGGAAGGACCAATAATCAAAACAACCACTGGAGGTGAAATTACATCGTGCCAGCCCTCCTTATCCCCTGACGCCCACACCCTGACCCAAGGGCCCCAAAGAGATGGCCTCCCCCACAGTGTCTTGGCTGTCTTGGTGCCCTCTGTCTCCTGCAGTAGTGGCCCCTGCACACAGTCACCATGCTGGTTAAGCATCAGTACTGCAAGGCATACGGGCTAGAGCCGGAGTGACAACAATTTATTTGCTGTTTGACCAAGCTTAGATTTTTTTTTTTTTTTTTTTTTTTTACCTGTAAAACAGGGTAAATATGGAATTGACTCACCAGGGTCTCATAAGTATTAAATAAGACAATGTCTGTCAAGTGCCTGAGCTGATGCCTAGCCAAAAAGAGCACTGGCTTTATGTAATGAACACCTACTATCCCCTTCTGTGCCAAGCATGGTTCCCAGGAGTAAGGAAGAGAGATTAGGATCCTGCCCTGAGGGAGCTCCTACCCTGGCTGGAGCCAAACATGTTAATCTGATCAATAAAGCACAAAGGCAGAGGGGTGACAGGCATGGGAGTGGCAACAAGCATGGGAGGTGCAGCCACTTTAGCAAAGGTGGTGAGGGAAGAACGTGCCACGTGAACTGAGGCCTAACCACATGGGAGGGAGGCAGCAGGTGCAGGTCCAAGGAGGCTGTTCCAGGCAGGGGAACAGAACATGGAAAGTCCCTGAAGCAGGGAAGCAGAAGGCTCAAGGAGAAAACTGTAACTACCAAAAGGAGCTCACTCTTGAGAATCACTATTATTAGTAATATTGCAACAGAGCAAAACCATCTGTTTCCCCACATTTTACCCCTCCTTCTCCACTCCTTTCTGTTCCCACCTAACTACTAAGATTTATGGGTTATCAGATGTACATGTGATTCATAAAAAGTCTCACCATTTACTGAAGTTGCACATTAGTTCCCCATTGACGCATAAGAAATTACCCCAAAACTTAGTAGCTTCAAACAACAATGAATGTTTATTATCTCACACAGTTTTTCTGGGTCAGGAATTTGGTAGCAACTTAGCTGGGTGGTTCTAGCTCAGGGTGTCTCCTACGGCTGTGGTCACAATGACAGCCAAGATTGCTGTCATCCAAGGGTTCACCTGGGGCTAGAGGATCCATTTCTAAATGACCCACTCTCATGGCTGCCAAGTTGGTGCTGGCTGTTGGCAGGAGGCCTCAGTACTTTTCTATGTAAGCATCTCCACAGAGACACTTGAGTGTTCTCACAACATGGCTGCCACTTCTCCCAGAGCCAATGATCCAAGATAACAAAGCAGAAGATATGATGCATTTTATAAGTGAGTCTGGGAAGTCACACACTCTCACAGTATTCTACTGGTCACTAGGCTGGCCATGATTCCACATGGGAGAGACTACACCGCGGTGAGAAGCCCAGGAGGCAAGGCTGCTTGGGAGCCACCTTGGAGGCTAGCTACCAACGGCATTCACCCAGTCAGATGGGCTGAGTTAATTTTCTCTCTGCTTGAGCCAGAATCAATCAATAATGCTGATCGGTGACAGAATCCTGAGCAGTATCCCCAGCCAGGAAAGTGGCAGCTTGGTTAGGATTTGATACTTTTGCCTTGTTTATCTCACTTCGAGCAGTTTTCCTTGCGTCATGAGAAATTTGCTGTTCGAGTCTCACCCTCTGTCTGAGCCAACCTGAGAGACCAAATCAAACAGATTCAGTCCCTGAGACAACAAGATAGAAATTCATAATTAAAGTGCGAAGTAAAGGAAATTAATCTGTCTGGCAAAAGGCTATAAAGTAATTCTATTGCCAGACACAGAATCTGCCATGGGAAAACATGGGAATAATAAGTAAATGTAACCAACGCCAAGCAGAACCAGGAAGGGCAATTTATAGCTATTTAAATAATTTTCTCATTTCTTTTTTTAATTGAGGCTATTCAGAATGCCAGAACAAGGGGTGGGAGTGTGAACTTTTCGTCAGCCCCGACTGCATGTGCAGACCAGTCAAAAACAAGGTGTGACCACTGGAGATCGTGTTTGGGAATCAGTCACGGTTTCCCAATTGATGGGCATGGTTGGCAATTCACGCAAGCACTTGGAATTCTCATGACCTGATGCTTCTTTGTGTGGTGTGATTCTGTACGTGAAGTTGCCTGGGTTTCTGCCTTCGCTGTTTAAACACCTTTGCTGTGGCCCACAGAGGAGAAGCAGTTTGGTGTTTGTGACCAAAGATAAATGCAGTTTTAAAAATAGCAGTGTCCAAGTTAGTTAGACCTCACTAGAGGCAAATATACCTGAGATCATGAGGACTGGGATCAACTTTGCAGTGTCCAAAACAATTTTCCTGGGCAGGCACAGTGGCTCAAGTCTGTAATCCCAGGACTTTGGGAGGCCAAGGTGGGTGGATTACCTGAGGTCAGGAGTTCGAGACCAGCTTGGCCAACATGGTGAAACCCCAGTTTCTACTAAAAATACAAAAATTAGCCAGCAGTGGTGGCATGTGCTTGTAATACCAGTTACTCAGGAGGCTGAGGTGGGAGAATGGCTTGAACCCAGGAGGCGGAGGTTGCAGTGGTCCGAGATCGTGCCACTGCACTCCAACCAGGGCAACAGAGTGACACTCCATCTCCAATTTTTTTTTTTTTCTGAGAAGACATGGTTTAATTTTAGCAGCACATCTGGCACACTCTGCAGTGATTTTCATGACTAGATGAGCTGCATTGAGAATATTTATCATTTTGGCCTCCATTATAAGGTAACCTCCATTCAGCCCTGAAGGAGAAGATACAGGCAGAGTGCACTGGAGGGTAATTAACTTCGTCCAGAAAGGGTGGGAGTGGGGAGGTCTCTGGTGGAACTGACATTTAAGCGAAAAAAAAAAAAAAAAAAAAAATGAGCTAGGGTCAGTAGGGAAGGGAGATAAGACTTACCTTCCCCATTGCAGGGGTGAGGAATCAGCAGAACCTGCACCTCATCTCTGCCCTTCGACATAGGATTCCAGTTTTCCCCAATAACAGTCAGCCATCAGCTCACAGTCCTCCCCACACCAAGTCCCGCTTAGGTATTCACTATTCACACATGGCAGAGAACAAGTTTCCATTTGAAAGGCTAGTGTGTGACATACCCAGTACCTAGCACTTTCTCAGCACATAGAGCACATAGTCCTAATAATAGCAATGCCCCATCTGCCACTACCGCCACCCCAATAATGAGAAGTAACTGATATCTGGGTCCTGATTCAGCCAGTCTCTGGATCTCAGTGCCTAGGTGACTAACTCACTGAATCCGCACCACCACCCCATGCAGGTGGTACCACTTCCCCATTTTATAGATGAGGACACTGAGGCCTAGAAAGGTTAGATAACTTACCCAAAGATGCATCTGCATTAAGCGCCAGGGCTGAGACAGTCCCTTTGGGAGGTGGGTTCACCGCATCGACATACAGTCCCATTTCAGAACTTCCTACGCTGTGTCCTCCAGTGACGTAGCTATCTTGACTGTCCAAATGAAACTCCTTTAAAAAGGCACCTGCAGGGCCGGGCGCATTGGCTCACGCCTGTAATTCCCAGCCACTTTGGGAGGCAAAGTGGGCAGATCACGAGTCAGGAGATCGAGACCATCTGGTAAACATGGCAAAAACCTGTCTCTACTAAAAAAAAAAAATATAGCCGGCGTGGTGGCGGGTGCCCTGTAGTCCCAGCTACTCAGGAGACTGAGGCAGGAGAATGGCGTGAACCCAGGAGGCGGAGCTTGCAGTGAGCTGAGATTGGCGCCACTGCACTCCAGCCTGGGGGAACAAAAGTGCAACTTCATCTCAAAAAAAAAAAAAAAAAAAAAAAAAGGCACCGCCCCTGCAGGAACTGGTTAGAGTATTTGATAGGCCACATCTTTGGTGGGTCACTTGGAACGTCTGTCTCTGTATCTATAGATCTCTATGGGGACCTGGTAAGTACCTTTCCCCAGACGCAGCAATAGCACTTTCTGGAAAGCACCCTTCAGAGGTCCTCGGACACAGGTGTAACAATGATACACATGCACGATTATCTGTTGCAGTATGACTTTGAAAAGCCAGGGTATGAAAACACCCAAATGGCCATCAATATGCTTAAACTAGGTCAATATGCTTAAATTAAATTATGGAACACCTGCAGAGTACGGTGGTATAATATTCTGAAAAGCAACAAGGACATCCTCTAGGTACTGACTCAAAAAGCCTGCTGAGATCTATCAGGTACAAAAGTCAGATGCAGAGTAGAGTGTACACCACATGACACTTTGTGCTTTGGAAAAGTAGAAAAGAAGCACGCGTGTCTGTAAGAAGCGTGGGTGATCTTGTGGGGCACCTCAGAACGTAGCGACGGGGGCTTATTTGTCTCTGGGAAAGGGAGCAGAGAAACTTGGGGTGTCAGGGGCTGGAGAAAGCTTACATTTCCCCGTATAACCTTTTGCATCATATTTGAGGTTTTATCAGATACAGGTGTGTGCGCATATTTTTTTTTTTTGAAAAAAGATAAGACACGACAAGAGCTGGAGGGGCTAAGAGAGATGTGTCTGGAAACAAAGGTGGTGAGGGAGGGGAAACTCCTTCTGAGAGCACACCTCAAACACAGGTGTGGTCTTTTGATGCCCCATTTCCCAAGAGGTGACCGCCTTCCTTTTGATCACCCATGTCCTGTGATTCCCCTCAGGAATTCCCTCCACGGGCAGGTCCCAGCCTACATTGAGATGATGTGCGTGTCTTCAGAGGCTGCTGGCTTGGCCGTGCTTGTCCACCAGAGCCCCCTGTTGCCCCGAGGCCCCTGGGAAGGGTCAGTGCTCACTGTGATTACAGTTCCTGTCTGCGCTGGTGTCCACAGCCATTAAAAAAACATCCCCAGCGGCTGCCACCCTTGCAGCCGCCCACACTCTGTCCAGGGGACACACAGGGTTCTGTAACCCCACATGACACCTCAATGTGGGACAAAGTCTCAACATCCCCTGTGGCCAGCCCCAGTCTGGTTGCAGACGTCCTTTGCAGCTGACCTTCCTCTCCACCCACATCGCTGCTCTCCAGGGAGGGGCACACAGTGTTTCAAAACGAAATGTTGGGATAGAAGTGCAAGAACATCACTTCCAGAAAAGACGAGGACCCACCAGTTGTACCCAGACAGACAGGTCCTCATGGGGATGCAGAGCTAGGAAAGGAACAGTTGCCCTACACGAATGGGTCTGGCTGCTGAGAGAGACACCAGGCCATTGGCCCCTCCCCTGCTGGACTCAGCTCCAGCTTATGTGGCCACATTCCTCCCATTTCATTATCTTTGGGCACTCGGTGATCCCTACAAAGGCTGGCCAATGTGCTGAGGGCTTTCCAGACATTCTATCTATGTACCCATGAAGTAACCATAAGAGGTAGATTGTGTTGAACCCACATTTTCCATAGTTGGGAACCAAAGTGCAAAGAAAGCAGAGAACTTGACCAAAGTCACAGAGATGTGGGTTGAGGGAGTGGAGTCAGGGTTTGAATCGAGGTCTGGTGGCCACCACCCCAGCCTTGTGACCACAGAAGACCCAAGAGCTCCTTTTTGTTCAGTCCAGATGCACTGTCCAAGCTCAGCACAGGGCGCCGGACAGCCACCACTGAGCAATAGGACCATCAGCTCCAAGAGGGAGGGACGTGATCTGGCCTAGGGCAACAGGTGTCCCAACACCTCCCACAATGTGTGGCACTGAGTGGGAATTCAGTAAATACTTATGGAGGGAATGGAGGGAGGAAAAGAGGGAGGGAAGAGGAAGGAAGGAAGGAAGGGAGGGAGGGAGGGAAAGAGAGAAAGAAAAGAGGGAGGAAGGGAAGGAAGGAAAAGAAAGAAAAAGAAAGAAAGAAAGAAAGAAAGAAAGAAAGAAAGAAAGAAAGAAAGAAAGAAAGAAAGAAAGAAAGAAAGAAAGAAAGAAACAAAGAAAGAAACAAAGAAAAGAAAAGAAAAGAAAAGAAAGAAAGAAAGAAAAAAGAAAGAAATAGAGAAAGAAGAAAGAAAGAGAGAGGGAGGGAAGAGAAGGGGAGGGGAGGGGTAGGCAGGGGANAAGGGAAGGGAAGAAGAAAAGGAGAAAGGGAAAGAGGATGAGGAATATTTCCCTGGGTGAAATGAGCACGATGGCAAAGGGCCACTTTGGGCGCAGGGTTGTGAGAGTGGAGTGCCTCTTCCACACCCTCCCCTTCTGTGAACTGGATGCTAGAAGATTTCATAGCCACACAATGGAGCCTGGGACCCTGAGTCCCTACATCAGGAACATCTACCGAGGCTGTTACATGGCCACGAAATGAACTGCACTGGGTTGGAGCCATCATACATTGGAGTCTGTTTGTGACAGCAGGGCAGCCCACCCTGACGCATGGAACAGGAGGGGGAGAAGCTCCCCGCGCCCTGGGGCTCTCAGTGCCGCTCAGCAACTCCAGGCTCTGAGCCAGCGAGCCGGTGTACCACGCAGGAGGCTTGATTTTTCTTCACACCTGAGCACAGGCAGAGGGTCTGCACTGGGCGGGCAAGAGGATGGCGAAGTTAATGGGTTCTTGGGTGGAGCTTTCAAACGGACACAGCCACCGTTGAACTGAAGTTCTTTTTGAAAACTAGCCCAGCGGTTCCCAACCTTTTTGGCATCAGGGACCGGTTTTGTGGAAGACAGTTTTTCCACGGACTAGGGCGCAGGGTGGTGTTTTGGGATGAAGCTGTTCCCGCTTAGATCATCAGGCGTTGGTTAGAGTCTCACAAGGAGTGCAAACCTAGATCCGCCGCGTGCGCAGTTCACAGTAAGGGTTCGCGCTCCCGTGAGAATCTAAGGCCGCCGCTGATCTGGCTGGAGGTGAATCTCAGGTGGCAATGCTCGCTGGCCCGCGGCTCACCTTCTGCTGCGCGGCCGGTTCCTAGGAGGCCACAAAGCAGTCGGTCGCAGCCCAGGGGTTGGGGACCTGCTCTGGCCCCATCCGACCTGTAATATTGTTCCGGCTCCTCTTTCCGGGCATTGCAGTTTCCCTTTGAAATTCTCCATTTGCCAAGGGACAGGGCTCCTCTTTAAAGGCAGAAATATACCAGGAGCTATTTTAGGTCAGGTTCCCTAGGAACAGCGCAAGTGGCTTGTTGGGGTGCTCTCAGGAGAAGAACAACCTCTAAGGGAGAGAAGGAAGCAGGGGAGGGAGAGGAAGAGGCCAAGCACAGCTGGGGCTCAGCTGGAATCTACCGCCCCACCCCACCCCCGCCCGGACCCACGGGGAGCTCTGGGGCATGAATGGCCACACGTGGTGTCTTCCTACCTTGAGGCAAAGGAACGGGCTTTTATATCCCCATCAGGTCATGGGTGCTCAGGGGAGAAAGCATGCCTCTCTACCCCAGCATCTCTAGGCAAACAGGGTCCACGCCTGACGGATAATTGTCTTAGGAAGATTGCATGTGAAGCTCTTATCCACAGCCCTAGAGCTGCGGGGGATGCATGTGCAGTCTACAGAGAGGTCTGGGCAGGGAACTTAGAGCATCTGATCCAAGAGTATTGATGAGCACGGTGGGGACTGGGATGAAGAGAATGCAGAGAGAGAGAGAGAGCTGGTGCATGCTGGCCAGACACTTGCTGGGTACTCCATGCTATTTCATTTGACCCTCACGACAGTTCCAAAGGAAGATTCTGTCATTGTTATTGTTCCATTCTACAGGTGTGGATATTGAGTCTTAGAAAGATAAAAGGATTTTCCTAAGGTCCCTTTCTAGAGGTTGAAAGAAGCAGAGCAAGAATTTGAACTCAGGCCGATCTGACTTGGGATCTGTTACCACTGCAGAGCTCTTCCTCCCTGATGGTAGAGAGCAGTGGGGTGGGTCTGCACGGGGCCAGAGCAGAGCAAGGCAAGGTCTCTTAGCCCCTGGATGCTTCCATACGGGAGTTGGTCTGGCCTTTGTCTCCAGGCTCAGCACCAACCAGCAAAGCTGCTGCCAGAGCCACTGGTCTGGCCAGAGACTCCACCCAGTTGTTGCAGACAGGGTGGGGCACGTGGTACAGTAGCCCAGCTCCTCTGGCTGGGGATCCTCAGCTCCAGCTGCCTTACAGGTTGCGCAGTCATCACTTCTGACTCAGAGGCTGCCCAGCCTCCTGGTTTGCTGATTTTGCAAAATAAACAGTCCTGGGCTGCTGCTTGCTTCATTTGGAATGCCTGGTCCTCCTGGGAGTGGTAGAGGACAAGAGTATGTTTAGGACACTGTGAGAAATTCACTGACGTCTCCCCCAAACTGCAAAATATAGTGCTGAGAGTGTGCTCCCAGGGAAGCTACACTAGCAGACTCTCAAGTTAGACTGCCTGGGCTCAAATCCCAGGCCCATCTCTCAGCAGCCACATGGCCCAGGGCAAGTCACTGAGCCTCCCCAAGCCTGTGGATAATCACAGGCCCTTCCTTGAGGAGTTTTTGCAAGAGTTAATTGAGATAATTCATGGAAAGTGCTTAGTGCTTATTAATTTTATAATCATGATTTTAAAAGTAATTCTTCTCCTTGCATTTAATTCAACAAGGTTTCCGGAAGGCCTTGTTTTAAAGGAGCTCCCAGTCTTGTGAGAGAGACAGGTCACTGGAAAATCTATGAAATTTGGCTAAGGTCAAAAGGACTCCCCCTCCTTTATCAAAGTACTTTAGAGATGTTATTTCATTATGTCCTGGCCTCCATGGGTTCTGAAGAGAAGTTAGTGGTAATTAGCATGTAACGGGCTGTTTTTCCTCTGGTTGATTTTAGGGTCTTCTCTTCGTGTTTGACTATGGTGTGTCCAATTATTGTTGTTGTTTTCATCCTTCTTGGGGTTCACTGATCTTCTTGAACCTGTAAATGTATGTCTTTCATCAGATTTGCAACATTTCAGACATTGTTTATGTTTTTTTTTTTTTTTTTTTTTTTAACCCCATTTTCTATCTCATCTCCTTCTAGGACTAGAAGAGTGAGTGTTAGACCTTTCAGTGTTGTCCCACAGGTTGCACAGGCTCTAGTTCAAATTTTTCAAATCCTCTTCCTCTGTTTTCGGATTGGATCATTTCTATTTATTTATCATCAAAATGAGTGACTCTTCTGCCATCGTCAATCTTGTTGTTAAGCTCCTCCAGTGAATTTAAAAATTCAGATATTTTTTATTTCTAGAATTTCTGTTTGATTCTTTTTAAATAGTTTTTGTTTTTCTGCTGAGATTTCTTACTTGTTTATTACATGCATACTGTCATTTATAATCTTTGAGCATACGACTGGCATAAAATTCTTGTCTGGGCTGGGCACGGTGGCTCATGTCCGTAATCCCAGCACTTTGGGAGGCCGAGGCAGGTGGACCACCTGAGGTCAGGAGTTCGAGACCAGCCTGGCCAACATAAAGCATGGTGGTGGGCACCTGTAATCCCAGCTACTTGGGAGGCTGAGGCAGGAGAATTGCTTGAACCCAGGAAGCAGAGGTTGCAGTGAGCTGAGGATTGTGCCATTGCACTCCAGCCTGGGCAACAGAGGATTGCAGCTCTCCTTGGATTTTTAAAATAATTCTTAGGGGGCATTATTCTCAGATATGGGACTGCATGGCTGAGTGGAACCAACACCAGCTTCTAAATGTGCCTGAACAGGCAGGATCCAGCTCTGCCACCCACTGCTTTGGGAGCCTGGGTTTTGTCATCTGCCCCCAGGAATAATGGGCATACCTGCCCCAGGGGGTTGCTGTAAGACTCAGAGAAGAGCCTGGAGACAGCTGGCTCAGTACTTATCATGCAGAACCTGAGGCTCAGAGAGGTCATGTGACTTGCTTGAGGTCACACAGCTGATACAAAGCAGAGCTGGGACTGGGACCCAGGTGGGGCAGGCCCTAAACCCCTTCCTCACTATTCTGTTCTCAGAGAAGTCTTGCTTATTTATTTATTTATTTATTTATTTATTTTGGCCAGGTGTGGTGGCTCACACCTGTAATCCCTGCACTTTGGGAGGCTGAAGGAGGCAGATCACTTGAGGTCAGGAGTTTCAGACCAGCCTGGCCAACATGGTGAAACCCCATCTCTACTAAAAATACAAAAATTATCCAGGTGTGGTGGTAGACGCCTGTAATCCCAGATTCTTGGGCATGAGAATGACTTGAACCCAGGAAGTGGAGGTTGCAGTGAGCTGAGATCGCACCACTACACTCCAACCTGGGCGACAGAGCAAGACTGTGTCTCAACNCCCAGGGGGTTGCTGTAAGACTCAGAGAAGAGCCTGGAGACAGCTGGCTCAGTACTTATCATGCAGAACCTGAGGCTCAGAGAGGTCATGTGACTTGCTTGAGGTCACACAGCTGATACAAAGCAGAGCTGGGACTGGGACCCAGGTGGGGCAGGCCCTAAACCCCCTTCCTCACTATTCTGTTCTCAGAGAAGTCTTGCTTATTTATTTATTTATTTATTTATTTATTTTGGCCAGGTGTGGTGGCTCACACCTGTAATCCCTGCACTTTGGGAGGCTGAAGGAGGCAGATCACTTGAGGTCAGGAGTTTCAGACCAGCCTGGCCAACATGGTGAAACCCCATCTCTACTAAAATACAAAATTATCCAGGTGTGGTGGTAGACGCCTGTAATCCCAGATTCTTGGGCATGAGAATGACTTGAACCCAGGAAGTGGAGGTTGCAGTGAGCTGAGATCGCACCACTACACTCCAACCTGGGCGACAGAGCAAGACTGTGTCTCAAAAAAAAAAAAAGAAAGAAAGAAAACAAAAGAAATCTTGCTTATTTTAACCTTTTAGGTTCTCCATCTGCTCTGAAATCCTCTGATCAAATTTCAGGAATCAGCACACAGTTCTGTGTTTCTGCTGTTACACTGGGTCTGGCTCCAGGAGGGGCTAGTTGGCGGTACCTTGTCATAGGTATGGAGACACGCACAGAGGTGGTACGTGTAAAAGGTTGAGCACAGCCCCTCACATACAGAGGAGCCCAGAGGCTCTTTGCTGGAGTTGGGAGCACCGTGCGTCACTCATGTGTCACTCTTAGCCCAGGTCTGCTTGGCACTGAGCAATCTGTAATGCTCAGCTATCCTCACCACTATGTAAAGCAATCAGCACCAGGAATGGAAACTACCTAATAGCTCTCAGTAAATGGTAGCTTAAACATGTCCAAGATCCGAGGTTTCCCCTCTTTGTATCTGCTGCCACTTGTAAGGGGCAGGGGTGGGGCTGCTCATGCAGTACCTTCTGCTGCCCAAAAAACACGACACACAAAACTCAGAGAAGTTCCCAGGGCCTCTTCCACCTCCTCGGCTCTCCAGGGCCTTCCCCAGAACCAGAGAGCCCCTTATTTTGCAACTCGGAATAAAAGACTTTTGTGAAATAAATGAGAAGGAAAGGGGATCGTTTCTTGGGTACCCCCAGCACCCTGGAGTTGATTTTGAGCCTCATTTTTCTCCTCCAATTCTCTTCCAATCTCTCTAATTCTTTTTCTTTCTTTTTTTTTTCTTGAGATGGAGTTTTGCTTTTGTTGCCCAAGCTGGAGTGCAATGGCATGATCTTGGCTCACTGCAACTTCCGCCTCCCAGGTTCAAGCAATTCTCCTGCCTCAGCCTCCCGAGTAGCTGGGATTACAGGCACATGCCACTACGCCCTGCTAACTTGTATTTTTAGTAGAAACAGGGTTTCACTATGTTGCCAGGCTGGTCTCGAACTCCTGACCTCAGGTGATCTGCCCGCCTGGGCCTCCCAAAGTGCTGGGATTAAGGCGTGAGCCACCACACCCAGACAATCTCTGTAATTTTTAGCTGGAGGAAAGGGGTTTGATACACTTGGCTATGTCCCCACCCAAATCTCATCTTGAATTGTAGCTCCCATAATTCCCACATGTTGTGGAAGGGACGCAGTGTGAGATCTTTGAATCATGGGGCAGTTTCCCCATTTTCCCCATACTGTTCTTATGGTAGTGAATACGTCTCATGAGATCTGATGGTTTGATAAGGGGTTTCCCCTTTTGCTTGGCTCTCATTCTCTCTTGCCTGAGCCATGTACGACGTGCCTTTCACCTTCCACCATGATTGAGAGGCCTACCTAGCCACATGGAACTATGAGTCCATTAAACCTCTTTTTCTTTATAAATCACCCAGTCTTGAGTATGTCTTTATCAGCAGCGTGAAAATCGACTCATACAGGGCTCCAGGAAAACTTTTGGGGTGAAAAGCAGCAAGTTGGGATGGAAAGAGCACCTTTTTATGGGGATCTTCCCCATCAGCAGAACCCCAATGCTGTTCTGAAGTGCAGAGCCTTCCAGGTGCAAAGCTCTAGGTATTGGGACTCCACCCTTTTCAGGATCTTTCTCCCCGATGCTGCACACAGTCAGAGGTGCAAGGCAGGGACCAGGAATTTATGCAAGGTGTGACCTTCTCCCAAGTTAAACACAGTTTATAAGACCCCTTGTTGGTTTCTCAGTGCTCTTCGAATTCTTGTTCTCCATCTCCTCAACACTCCACTGCCACACTTGTTAGAGGAAAGGGGTCCCGATCCAGACCCTCAGAGAGGGTTCTTGGATCTCGTGCAAGAAAGAATTCAGGGCGAGTCCATAGAGTAAAGTGAAAGCAAGTTTACTAGGAAAGTAAAAGAATGAAAGAATGGCTACTCCACAGAGCAGTCCCAAGGGCTGTTGGTTTTCTATTTTTAGGGTTATTTCTTGATGATATGCTAAACAAGGGGTGGGTTATGCACACCTCCCCTTTTTAGACCATATAGGGTAAGGGTAACTTCCTGTCATTGCCGTGGCATTTGTAAACTGTCATGGCACTTGGTGGGAGTGTAGTAGTGAGGATGACCAGAGGTCACTCTCGTGGCCATCTTGCTTTTGGTGGGATTTGACCGGCATCTTTACTGCAGGCTGTTTTTTTGTTTTTTTTTTTTTTTTTTTTTTTTTTAGATGGAGTCTTGCTCTGTTGCCCAGGCTGGAGTGCAGTGGCACGATCTTGGCTCACTGCAACCTCCGCCTCCCACGTTCGAGTGATTCTCCTGCCTCAGCTGGAGATTCTCCTGCCTCAGTCCCAAGTAGCTGGGACTACAGGCGCCTGCCACCAAGCCTGGCTAATTTTTGTACTTTTAGTCGAGACGCAGTTTCACCGTATTGGCCAGGCTGGTCTCAAACTCCTGACCTCATGTGATCTGCCTGCCTTGGCCTCCCAAGGTGTTGGGATTATAGGCGTGAGCCACCACGCCCAGCCTGCAGCCTGTTTTATCAGCAAGGTCTTTACGACCTGTATCTTGTGCTGACCTCCTGTCTCATCCTGTGACTTAGAATGCCTTCACCATCTGGGAATGCGGCCCAGTAGGTCTCAGCCTCATTTTACCTAGCTCCTATTCAACATGGAGTTGTTCTGGTTCCCATGCCTCTGACACACTGGTCCCCTTCCTGAGCCACCACATCTCCCATTCTTGCTGCAGGATCTTTGCACACCCTGTCCCTGCCTATGTGCTGACAGCAGGGAAACTCCCTTGGGACCACTGTCCAGCTCAGTTGCCAAAGCTCACCCTTCCTGGGTCCATGTGTCCTTCTTTCAGGCCATTTCTCTCAGTTTGAGGTTCAACACCCTCATCTCTGAGATGGTTTGCTAGTGTCCACAGCTGCTTCCAACCAGGAGCTCCCTGAGGGCAGCGACTGAAGTCGTGCTGCACCCCCGGGCCCAGGCCTGTGGGCAGAATGCTTCCTGGTTTAGAGTTCAAATCAGGAATCTCACTGAGCAATTCCACCTTAACCCCAATGACCACTCACACGGCAAACCACACAACCACCCTGGGCCTCCATTTCCTTGACTATAAAATGGAGCTATGGCTGGGCTTGGTGGCTCACACCTGTAATTCCAACACATTGGGAGTGGATAACCTGAGGTCAGGAGTTTGAGACCAGACTGACTAACATGGTGAAATCCAGTCTCTACTAAAAATACAAAAATAAGCTGGGTGTGGTTGTGAGCACCTGTAATCCCAGCTACTCGGGAGGTTGAGGCAGGAGAATCCCTTGAACCTGGGAGGTGGATGTTGCAGTGAGTCAATATCGCGCCATTGCACTGCAGCCTGGGCGACAAGGGCGAAACTCCATCTCAAATAAATAAACAAATAAAATAAAATGGAGTTCCAACTGCACCTCTCCCAGAGGGCTGTTTGAAGGGTGAAATGAATGAGTGTGCGTCATTTCCTTAGCATGGCATCTGCCATTCATTCAACAAACACTCCTGTACACCAGGCACTGCACCTGCGGAACTACAGCTGAAAATGAAACTGACAAGTCCCCTCCTGGTCACGGAAGGCAGCCACAGATGGACCTAGGAGAGAACATCGAACTTCAGGAAGGACGTTGTGTTGGGTGGTTCACAGCACAGACACTGCAGCCAAACGCCAGGTGGTGGAGGGCCCTTCTCAGACTGTCTGACCTTTCCGGGCCTCAGTTTTCTCAGCTATAATATGGGCTGAGAAGAGTAAACGACAGCAGTAAATGAGTTAATATGTGTTGCCCCTGATGTTACAGTGGTTAACAGTGAGCTACTATTAGGAAAAGCCAGTCAGGAAACTACAGTTGAGAAGAATGGCAAGGTGTTGTGTATGCGATTTCAGGTGGAGAGGTCACAGCATATTTATTTGGGGGTGGAGGGTGATAAGAGGGAAGGAGGGAACCGTGTGGGTATTTGGGAGGAAATGGTGCAGCCGCAGAGCAGATCAGGGTTGTCAGGTTCAAGCCAGAGGCTGGTGCTGGGGCAGGAGGGAAGGCTGGAGAAGGTGCCAATGCGGCAAGGCAGGGACACGCAGTTTGTTCCCTGAGGGGTGGGAAGCTGCTGGAGATTGTGACAGGTGCCTGGGGGGATCTGCCCAGCTTAGAGAGACTTGCCAAAGTTGCTGTACAAGGAAGGCATGTGGGAAGAAGCACGGGCCCCAGGAGAACCAGCAAGAGGCTCTGGGGTCTAGGTGAGAAGTGATGGTAGCTTCGAGAGGGGCACGGATGATGGAGGGAATGAGAGGCACAAATTCTGGATACATTTTGAAGATGTGACCAACAGAAAGTACTGGCAAAGGGGCTGAAGCCTATGGGGCCTGACACAGTGGCTCACACCTGTAATCCCAGCATTTTGGGAGGTTGAGGTGGGTGGATCGCTTGAGCCCAGGAGTTCGAGACCAGCCTGGACAACATGGCAAGACTCCATTTCTACAAAAAATACAAAACATTACCTGGGCGTGGAGGCACATGCCTGTATTACCAGCTACTCAGGAGGCTGAGGTGGAAGGAGCACCTTGTCAGAGGCATGTGAACCAGAACAACTCCACGTTGAATAGGAGCTGGGTAAAATGAGGCTGAGACCTACTGGGCTACGTTCCCAGACGGTTAAGGGATTCTAAGTCATAGGAAGAGGTAGGAGGTCAGCACAAAATATAGGTCATAAAGAACTTGCTGATGGGCCAGGCGTGGTGACTCACGCCTGTAATCCCAGTACTTTGGGAGGCTGAGGCAGGTGGATCGTGAGGTCAGAAGATCGAGACCATCCTGGCTAACACGGTGAAACCCTGTCTCTATTGAAAATACAAATAAATTAACCAGGCGTGGTGGCACGCACCTGTAATACCAGCTAATCAGAAGGCTGAGGCAGGAGAATCGCTTAATCCTGGAAGGTGGAGCTTGCAGTGAGCTGAGATCGTGCCACTGCACTCCAGCCTGGGTGACAGAGCGAGACTCCGTCTCAAAATAAAATAAAATAAAATATAAAATAAAGATCTTGCTGATAAAACAGGCCACACTAAAGAAGTCGGCCCAAACCCATCAAAACCAAGATGGCCACGGGAGTGACCTCTGGTCGTCCTCACTGTTACACTCCCACCAGCACCATGACAGTTTACAAATGCCATGGCAACGTCAGGAAGTTACCCGATATGGTCTAAAAAGCGGGAGGCATGAATAATCCACCCCTTGTTTAGTGTATCATCAAGAAATAGCCATAAAAATGGGCCACCAGCAGCTCTCAGGGCTGCTCTGTCTACGGAGTAGCCATTCTTTTATTTGTTTACTTTGTTAATAAACTTGCTTTCACTTTACTCTATGGACTCACCCTGAGTTCTTTCTTGCATAAGATCTAAGAACCCTGTCTGGGGATCTGGATCAGGACCCCCTTCCTGTGACAACCTGAGCCCAGGAGGTCGAGGCTGCAGTGAACCAGCCACTGCACTCCAGCCTGAGTGACAGAGCAAGACTGTCTATAAAAAAAGAAAAGAAAAGAAAAGAAAAGAAAAAACCTATGGAAAAGAGAAGTCAATGGCCGCACCAAGATTTTGATCTAACTGGGTATAATGGAGCCATTTATCTAAACATGAGCGAAGTGCAGGGTGAGTGTACCGTCAGTGGTATAAGGATTGTGGTAGAACAATAAAGATGTTGGCCATGTTCCTTCAAGCCCCAAACTCACTGGATAGGCTAAGTGAAAAAATAATAATAATAAGCAAGAATAAGCAAAAATCTGTCCCACATAAAGGAGGAAACCACTTTCTGTCCACACCTAAGGAAAACTGAGCTTTCTTGGCAGGCATGGAGAACTGACACTGTCCAAGACCAGTATCCCTGTGACTTCTGACTTTTCATTTTGACACTTATTTTCACATTTGCTCAAGTTGTGCCTATTCTAGAGCAATTTGAAAAGCGGCTCTTTCTCCAACCCCATGCTCACATCATTCCAAGGACAGACTTCAAATAGGGTGGGTCTCCTGGTGTCTGAAATTTTCCCATAAATGTCCCCCTTCCTGGTTAGAGTTAGTCAAATGTTAGATGTGTTTAGAAGGTGTAGAGGGATGTGGAGGTGTGTGTAAAGCTATGAGAGTATTT
Source organism: Rhinopithecus bieti (assembly GCF_001698545.2). Lineage (NCBI taxonomy): Eukaryota > Metazoa > Chordata > Mammalia > Primates > Cercopithecidae > Rhinopithecus > Rhinopithecus bieti. The sequence continues at coordinate 5,914,158 of NW_016814761.1, read as the reverse complement.
TACTGTATCCTTTCCATGCCCAGGTTGGTCAAACTGGTTTCGCTGGTAAACACTTCCTAAACCAGAGAACAATGAGAGGCAATTGATCATCAAAAAAAATCCAACAACGACAAAAACAAAACACACACACACACACACACACACTGACAACCTCCTCTTTCCCTCAAACTGACAACAGATAAAACAAAAGCTTTTAAAAGAAAGAGAAATCTTTGTGAATGTACATTGTAAGTTGAGGGCTGGAGAGAGAGCAAGATTGGAGAGGGGCGGTCTCTACCTCAAGAGGGCTTCACTTACTGGTGTCTCCAGTTAATAAAATAGATGATACTTTCATGAGATTCCCCCAAATTACAAACATTTCTCCTAAAACCATTAATAGTGATAATATATGATAGACATGAGTGACTGATACTTCATAGAAGTCATAGCGTCATCACCATCACCTTTGATGATCATTTCCTGCCAGCCAGGGCTCCGCACCCCTGGTCTGTGTTGGCCTCAAGGTACCCAGCAGCCCTGCAAGGAAGCTGCTTTTATGTTCACCAGCTTAGGCATGTGTCAGCGTGAGAATCTTGCCTCCCGTGCTGTGTGCATTCCCCTCAAAATCCACTCTAAGTGCCCCAGCCTGTTAGGTGGCACACAAAGCCTCTTCCCAGAACCTTCACGTCACATCTTCAAGTTCAAAACTCATCTCCCATCATTTATAATCATTTGGCAAATTTCATTTAAAAAGAAAATCCATTTAATGAAATAGTTCCGTTTAAATACCAGCACGTTAGATTTACAAAAATGTGCCCATCTTGAATATATTTAAGCAAAAATCAATAAAGGTTAATAGCATATTGCTAGCGCATCGTGGCGACAGAAAGCCAAATAATTCCTTTTCTAATTGAATAGTACCACTGGAGTGTGAGGAGGAATCAACAATGGCATTTCTACCATATCTTTTCAAATGGTGTGTGAAATTCAACCATTGGGCTGTGATAGCCACATAAGATTCAAATTTGACTAATTAGGTGAATTGTGCAATTTTCCATTTTTTAATAGGAAAGGAGGATGGCGAGGCAATTTTGAGAGAGTTGGGCTGAGAGCGGTGGGGGGAATATCGTGTGAAGATAACAACGTCTTTAACAACAATGTAATTTAAGAAAAAGGATTTAATTGGAACCCATTACCAGACAAGCGTGCTGGTTTGAAGGACAAGATTAAAAATATTTCATTATTGCACGTGACGTTGGGAATAGATGCTCAAGGAATTTATCATTTTCCTGAATCACTTACTGCCCAGCACTTTCTCTAAAGGAAAGGGGATTTATAGTAGAGTATCAGGCCAAAGAAACTGCAGTTCTTTCTGGCAGCCCTTTTTTTAAAAAAATTTTTTAATTTTTAATTTTTGTTTTTTTGAGGCTGTCTTGCTCTATTGCCCAGGCTGGAGTGCAGTGGCATGATCTTGGCTCACTGCAATCTCCACCTCCCAGGTTCAAGTGATTCTCCTGCCTCAGCCTCTCAAGTAGCTGGGATTACAGGCATGCACCACCACACTTGGCTAACTTTTATATTTTTGTGTAGAGATGGGGTTTCGCCATGTTGGCCAGGCTGGTCTCGAACTCCTGACTTCAAGTGATCTGCCCACCTCAGCCTCCCAAAGTGCTGGGATTATAGCTGTGAACCACTGCGCCTGGCCTCTGGCCACTCTTACTTAATATTTCCCCCATGGTAATGGATATGTGTCCTTACTGCAGAACACCAATCTACACCAATCTCCCCTCTTCCTTATCAGCACCTTGAGTGCTCTTGGGGAAACCGCCAGGCTTAGCCCTGTAGTTTGAGTCCAGATGTGTCATCAGGCCAGCCTCAGGGCAGACTCTGATTGTCTAACCAGCCTGCATGTTCCCTGGACCCAGAGGCTGGCTCAGTGAATAAGCATAACGTCAAATCCCCAACAAAAAGACACAAAAAACAAATAATGTCTCCCTGCTCCCTCAACTGAGAGGGGTCTAGAATCAATGTCACCTTGGTATCAACAAGTACACCTAGGTTAGCCGCAGCGGCTCACACCTGTAATCCCAGCACTTTGGGAGGCCAAGGCAGGTGGATTGCTTGAGCTCAAGAGTTCAAAATCAGCCTGGGCAACATGGCAAAACCCTGTTGCTACCAAAATATAAAAAATTAGCCGGGCATGGTGGTGTCCACCTGTGGTCCCAGCTACTTAGGAGGCTGAGGCAGGAGAATCTCTTGAGCCTGGAAACAGAAGTTGCGGTGAGCCGAGATGGTACCACTGCACTCCAGCCTGGGTGACAGAGTGAGACCCAATCTCACAATAAAACAAGTACATCTAGAGCTCAGATCTTACAGTAAAAGGAACCGGGGCTCCTTGAAGAAATGGCAGATCCCAGGACCGGGGCAGAAAATATACAACATAAGCCTGAAGCATCTTCTGGTTCCAGAAAGTAAGAAATGCTAAAGCAAACAAACAACCCCAGATCACAGGGTCATGGCCAAAGGGCACAGGAGCCACCCGAAAGAGCTCCCTGCGGTCAAAGCTAGAGCAATGTGAGCAAGAAAGTAAAGAAGTGTTAGATTATACATAAAAATACATAAATATGTATTCAGAGTTCGAAATAAAGATGTATGCTCCAAACTGATACAAGTAAATTATTAAATAAATAAATAGGGAGAAGTAGACAAATCTCTCATGCAGAAATATTCCAAATAATGTATGGAGATGCTTCACCCTCAATGGGGAAGCATAGCTCCCACTCCTGAAGTGTGGCCTGCACATAGGGCCTTCCTTCCAAAGAGTCCAGGGCGAAAGAGTAACCTCACACTGGAGAAACCTGACAAGCCTCACCCCAGCCAGGTGATGAAGGTTAATATCAACAGTGATAAGTTGTGTTCAGGGTATATATGCTTACGTAATGGGATGAGAAGGGCACTCTACCTCTGGGATCTTCCTCCCGGACACCTATAACCCCATCTATTCATGAGAAAACATCAGACAAATCCTAACCGAGAGACAGTCTGCAAATACCTGACGAGCCCTCCTCCGAACACTGCAGGTCATCAGAGACAGGAGAATCTGAGCAACGGTGGCAGCCAAGTGGAGCCTGAGGCGATATGATGACTAAATGTCATCCAGGATCCAGGGCAGAAAAAGGACATTAGGTAAAAGCTAAGGAAATTGAAATAAATGTGGACTTTAGTTGATAATATTGTATCAATGTCAGCTCATGAGAAATGTACTGTGGTCACCTAAGATGTTAATGGAAGAAACTGGGTGTGAGTACAGGGGAACTCTGTACTTTCTTTGGAATTTTTCTGTAAATCTAAAATTGTTCTAAAATTTAAAAAATATTCTTTTAAAAACCCGATATGAACAGGTATTTAGGGGGACTTCTGGGAAAATAAAGCCCCTTGCATGGGATCATGTGTAGGGCATAAGAATATGAAATTTGCAAGTGACTGTGACATTTTGCCACCAAAAAGGGGAAGACTCGAGCTGCTAGCAGTTCCTAGGTATAGTTTATGGTTAAGCTTACACTGAAGAATGAAGGAAGAGGCCAGGCACAGTGGCGTACGCCTGTAATCCCAGCACTTTGGGAGGCCAAGGCAAGTGGATCACCTGAGGTCAGGAGTTCAAGACCAGCCTGGCCAACATGGCGAAGCCCCATCTCTATTAAAAATGCAAAAATTAATCAGGTGTGGTGGTGCATGCTTGCAATTCCAGCTACTCAGGAAGCTGAGGCAGGAGAATCTCTGGGACCGAGGAGGCAGGGGTTGCAATGAGCCGAGATTGCACCATTGCACTCCAGCCTGGGCGATAGAGTGAGACTCCATCTCAAAAAAAAAAAAAAAAAAAAAAAAAGGAGAAAGAAGACGTACAGAGAAATAAATTTCTTGATGATACGACCATGAGCAGCTGGATCCAGCCTTGCCTGAGATTAACTCAATCCTTGACTTTTCTGATTCTGAACGAGTAATTCCCTTATTATTTGAGTGGGTTTTTTTTGTCATTTGCAACATAATGATTAATTAGGCATTGTTTGGAAGCACTCTCATCTCCTCTGAACTGCTCAGTAATCCCAAATTCTGAACTCACACAGTCTGTGATGTTTGAGGTGCAAATTAATCCCTGAAAAAGCCTGAGCGGTGCATGCTTTGGGGACATTTGTCTGCCATCTCCAGGGCAGAGTCAGGTGCATGGGTGGAAGGCTGCAGGGACCTCTGAGCTAATGGGGTTTTTGGTGTTGGACTTCAGTTCCCACCAAATAAATCTCCCTCCCCTGTTAGAGGATAATTTCTGGGACATCTTCTGACTAAGCTGAGACTTGAGCCCCTTGCTTCTCAGTTTTCTTGGTCTGTGGCTGTTTGTTGTTTTATTTAGGGATGGCTGGGGATGCGCTGTGATTGTGGTTCGGGTTTTCATGTCTGCTGGAGACTTCACTGGGAGATCACCCCCTTCGTGTCCCACCCCACTGCTAATCGTTATGTTCCTACTTGTTATTTTTAAAAAGCCTTTCATGTAGATTATTTAACCTGGAAAAACTTCAGAAATGGAAGGCCATTTGTGTGAACAAACAATCAAACATTTCTTTTTCTTTTTTTTTATTTTTTAAGATGGAGTCTCGCTCTGTCGCCTGGGCTGGAGTGCAGTGGTGCAATGTCAGCTCACTACAACCTCCGCCTCCCAGGTTCAAGTGATTCTTCTGTCTCAGCCTCCTGAGTAGCTGGCATTACAGGTGCCTGCCACCAAACACGGCTAATTTTTTTGCATTTTTAGTAGAGACAGGGTTTTATCATATTGGCCAGGCCAGTCTCCATCTCCTGACCTCGTGATCCGCCCACCTTGGCCTCCCAAAGTGCTGGGATTACAGGCGTGAGCCACTGTACCTGGCCACAGTCAAACATTTCTAAATTGCCCCTGCTTCCACAGGGCAAGGACTACCTCTTAATCATCTTTATGTTACTAGTACACAAGTCCTCGGTTCAGCACAGCAAGTCAGTAAATGAGCAAGCTTGTAACTCCCCGCCCACAGGGAACGAGCCTGAGATGCAGACAGGCCTGATGCGTGTTGTGGGCAGGATGCCACCCAAGTCTGTCTGGCTCCAGAGCTCCTTGCTTCTGTGTCCCCAGCTCCCCACCTGCCCCAGCACCAGCCTTCCTGTGAGCTCTTAGAGGAGGGGATAGTCTTCTTGCCTGAGTGGCTAATGACAGCCCAGATCCGTGCTAAATCTTTGAGCACAAGCTCTTAGGACGAGTGACTAAAGGCCGTTGAAAGGCCAGCCCCACTGATGCCCAGGATAGGAGGCACAGTGCTTTGAACAGAGCACTCTAATCTCCTCCTTAGCTACCAAAGGAATGGAGGGTTTCTCCTAAGGCTGTCAGTCAAACCATTACAGCCTTTGTGAAAGGAGTGACCACGGACTGCAGTCACACACCTGCCCATTCAGCAGCAATTTCACGTTCTTTAACTCAACTGCACAGGGTTCCAAAGGCCACCTTCACTCACCTTCATCCCCCTAAACTCCTGAGGCATAAAATCCTGCATTCTGCAGTTCTTTTCCCCATTTCATTTGTTCTAAAGGTCACCTTAGCTCCTACTTTGAAGGAATTCATTCATTCATTCAACAAATTTTTGTTCAGTGCCTACTCTGCATCAGGCACTGTACAAGACAGGCAGGGCTGCCCTCTTCATGACTCAGCTCTGCAAAATGACTCCCTGATATGCAAAGACAGTGGGTCTATTTCAATTCGAATACTTATCAGAAAAAAATTTCCCCCCGTTTTGTAGTTGGATGGGCTACAGAAGGTCTAGGAGAGAGCCTTTATCTTTGGGGCTAGGCCACATAAACCCAGGCAGGTATAGGCAGTTGTAGGACATCACACAACGCTAGGATAAGATGCTAAAGTTGACAAGAAAAACAAGCATCTCCTCTGGCAAAAGATAGCCTTAAAAATTCCTTAAATATTCTTAGAGTCCTCGGTTTGAGCATGCAATCCCGTGTGGTAATATATATATACAAATGTAGAATGTTGTCTTAGTTCATTTTGTGCTGCTGTAAAAGAATATCTGATATTGAGTAATTCATAGAGAACAGACATTTATTTCTCATCGTTTTGCAGGCTGAGAAGTCCAGGATCAAGGTGCAAACATCTGGCAAGGGTCTTCTTGCTGCACCATCCCAGGGAGGAAGGTGGAAGGCAGAAGGGCAGAGAGGGTGAGAGAGAAAAGAGGACTGAACTTGCCCTTTTCCTTCCTTCCTTCCTTCCTTCCTTCCTTCCTTCCTTCCTTCCTTCCTTCCTTCCTTCCTTCCTTCCTTCCTTCTTTCTTCTTTCTTTTTCCTTTTCTTTTTCTTTTCTTTCTTCCTTTCTTTCTTCCTTCGTTTCTTTCCTTCTGTCTTTCTTTGATACATGTGCTGAACATGCAGGTTTGTAACATAGGTATACACGTGCCATGGTGGTTTGCTGCACCCATCAACCCATCGTCTAGGTTTTTGTTTGTTTGTTTGAGACAGAGTCTAGCTCTGTCACTCAGACTGGAGTGCATGGCGCCATCTTGGCTCACTGTCATCTCCGCCTCCCAGGTTCAAGCGATTCTCCTGCCTCAGCCTCCTGAGTAGCTGAGATTACAGGTATGTGCCACCATGGCTGGCCAATTTTTTTGTGTTTTTAGTAGAGATGGTGTTTCACCATGTTGGACAGGCTGGTCGCAAACTCCTGACCTCAGGTATCTGCCTGCCTTGACCTCCCAAAGTGCTGGGATTACAGGCGTGAGCCACCGTGCCCAGCCTCATGTAGGTTTTAAGCCCGGCGTGCATTAGGTATTTGTCCAAATGCTCTCCCTCCTCTTTCCTGCAACCTCTCGACAGGCCCTAGTATGTGATGTTCCCGTGTCCATGTGTTCTCATTGGAACTTGCTCTTTTCTAATGAACTTACTCCCTGGATAATAGCATTAATCTGTTACTAAGGGCAGAGCCCTTGTGGACTAAAGAGGTAATTAACCTCTTAAAGGTTGCACCTCTTACAATGCCAATCAAATTTCAACCGAAGTCTTGGAAGGAACAAATCTTCAAACCAAAGCAAAATTATATAGACATAGGTCATGTATTGCAAAGAATATTACAGAATTTATTTTACAGGCCGGGCGCGGTGGCTCAAGCCTGTAATCCCAGCAGTTTGGGAGGCCGAGATGGGTGGATCACAAGGTCAGGAGATCGAGACCATCCTGGCTAACACAGTGAAACCCCATCTCTACTAAAAAATACAAAAAACTAGCCAGGCGAGGTGGCGGGCACCTGTAGTCCCAGCTACCCAGGAGGCTGAGGCAGGAGAATGGCGGAGCTTGCAGTGAGCGCTCAGAATCCAGCATTGGCCACTCCAGCCGGGGCGACAGAGCGAGTGACCTGCCGTCTAAAAAAAAAAAAAAAAAAAAAAAAAAGAATTTATTTTACAGTGTTTTCTTTTACACAGAAAAGTGCATACTGAGTGTTACGGTGACAGAACCGCCTTTACCAAGCTCCCTGCTGGGCCCCCTTCGATTCTGAATTTGGCAGCCCGAGGAGTCCTGTTAAACCAAGTCGGATCTGATCGCTGCCCCCGTGGCTCCCATCACATGGGGTAAGATCAAGGCCCTTGAAGTAGCCCCAGGGCCCTATGATTTGTCCCCATCTCCCACTGACCCCATCTCCTGCCACTGCCCCCTGCCCACCTGTGTAGCTACACCAGCCTCCTGGTGTTTCTGGAGCCCACCTGTCCTGCTGTTTCTCAGATGCACTTCCTCTTCCCTCTGCCTGCACATCCCAGGCAGACACATCCTCTCCCCTTCTCCTCTGCAGGTCTCCCTCAAATTACTACCAAAACGCCAGGGTTTCCCCCAACTCCCAGCATCCCTTAGCCCCTCCCCTGCCTTATTTTCTCTTACCACTATCAGACATACCCTATGTTTGATTTTTTATTTTTAAAAATTTCTTAAATAGAGACAGAGTCTTGCTCTGTCACCATGGTGGAGTGCAGTGGTGTGATCAGAGCTCATTGCAACCTCAAGCTCCTGGGTTCCAGCCATCCTCCTGCCACAGCATCCCTAGTAGCTGGGACTGCAGGCATGCACCACCACACCCAGCTAATTTTTCTTGAACTTCTTTTTTAGAAACAGGATCTCATTATACTGTCCAGGCTGGTCCCAAACTCCTGGCCTCAAGTGATCCTCGCACCTTGGCCTCCCTAGGCGTGAGCTGTAATCCCAGTTGTGTACAGCGCCCAGCCTAGTTTTTTTTTTTAATCCTTTTTGTTGTTGTTGTTGTTTTAAATTCCTAATTCCCCAAACTTGTTAGTCTTTTATTTTTAAATGTTGTTTAACTGTAAACTCCACAAGGACAAGGTTTCTCATCTTTTTTGTTCCCTGCTGTGTGCTCTGCTCCTATAAATGGGCATGGCACTTGGTAGGAGCTTAATCAATCTTTGCCAGATGAAGGAATGAATGGATGGATGGATGGATGGATGGATGAATGGATGAATGAATGAATGAATGGGTGAATGAATGAATGCATGAATGAATGAAGTGATTAGCACCTGTGCACAATGGCTTATGGATCGTGTCAGTCAGGCTTCTTGGATTATATACTTCAATCAACGCTTTACAAAAATGCCGCAGGGGAGAGTGTCACTCTCTTATTAGAACAGAGAATAAATGGATTTGTGCTCTTATGGAATGATTAATTATTCTGGTTTATTTTTTCTTTTCCCCACCTTGGAAACAAGCACTCCATTGCCACAAAGTGAGAAATCTGTATATTAACCATGTTTCACTCTGAGCTCAGAGCCCCCCTCTTCAACCATGGCCTCATCTGTCAAACTTGTGTGTTTGGGAAGTAATGACACCCCCCAGAAAACATCCCCTAAATCAGAGTAGCAACATGTGCTTTAGTCAAGGAGTTCTTCCGGGTTCTTACCCGTGGGGTGCACACGGTGGCCTGCGCATGCTCAGTGTTTTCATACCCTAGATGTAAGTTGTTTGTATTTTTTCATGTTTTATTGTTTCACATTTGATTTTTTTTTTCTCCAAAACAAGGCTCTGCCAGATGTAACCTGGCTGCTTATGTAATACCATTCCAATTTGTTAAATATCATTGATAATAGATATTCTTGCAGGATCTAAGAACAGCAAAGGCAGCTCGTGGATAGTACTGTAAGTGGTGCCATGAAAGGTACTGGATAAATGTGAAGCATGACTGGGTGGCTATTCATGAGTAGCTGTAGCTGCCGAGCGGTGCTGTGCACGGGACGGGTTATGTCAGAGCCCACCACTGCCCCAAACTGGTAGTCTTTGGGAAGCTGGTGTCAGCCTCTGGGTAAGTCTCAGTCTCACCACCTGGAAAATGGGGATAACATTAGCACTTTCTTCAAAGGGCCATTGTCAGCATGGAATGAAATCCAGGATGGACGGCCGCTCTCCCAGGGCTCAGAGCGCTTGTTCAGTCACCAGCCGCCAGCTCCTGCCGTTATTCCTATCAGTTTAGCCTCTGAGAAGAGGTGAGCTGCGGAAACTGTAATGCCCAAGCACGGACGTTGCTGTTGCCTCAGAGATGTCACTCTGGCTTGGATCTTGTCCCCAACAGGCTCTGAGGAGGACTTGCAGCTGGGCAGGGCCCCAAGTATGTGCTGGGCTTTCCCAGGTCAGCCTACCTCCAGCAGGCAGCTGGCACAGGCCCCCAGGGAGAAAGGCTCCTCCCCCAAGCCCTCCAGGAAGGCTGGGCTGTCCAGCAGATGGGGTGGAGACAGGCTGGGAGCACAGAGGGCTTCCCAAGGTCCCCCCGGCCCATTTCTGAGTTAAATTAGGCCCCCGAGAGTCCAGAAATGTCCAAAACTCTCCTTGCCTCGAGGCTCTTTCTGGTGGTGGTAGAGGGGATTTAGTTATTTTAATAATATCTGGAATTTATTCTGAATGATCAGTTATACTTAACCATTATGTAGCATTATTTATGAAATCGGGAGGCATGCCTCATAATTAAGGAAACTCTAATGAGGGGGGCCCTAATTTATGTCATAAACAGGACATCATCCAGTATTCTCTTGACCTCACCTCTGGCCACACCCCACCCCCAAGGTTGATTTACATTTGAAAGGTGCCCTTTGCTTCTTGAGACATTTCTCTCTCTCTCTCTCTTTTTTTTTTTTTTGTGCAATGGCTTGATCTCGGATCACTGCAACCTCTACCTCCCGGGTTCAAGTGATCTTCCTGCCTCAGCCTCACAAGTAGCTAGGATTCCCAGCTAATTTCTGTATTTTTAGTAGAGATGGGGTTTCACCGTGTTGGCCATGCTGGTCTCAAACTCCTGACCTCGTGATCTGCCCGCCTCAGCCTCCCAAAGTGCTAAGATTACAGGCCATCACGCCTGGTCCTACTGGTCATTTTCAGTGCCTGCAAAGAAAAGCAATTTTTCTTTTCCCTTAGATGTGAACACAGAATTGTTTCCTCCTGGTAGTTGTGATTCCTTGGTTATTCTTTCTACAATTAGAAAAAAAGCCATCCTCTGTGAAGCCTGGTGTCACCTTTTCAGGAAAGCCTGGGGACGAATGGGCAGGTACCAAAAACATTTTTCCCTATTATGATCACAATTCAAAAGTCATAATACTGATCATTATTGTTTTGTGGCATGTTTACTCTGCAGGCACTACACAGATCTTTGTATACTTTCTGTTATTTAGTTCATATAACAGTTCTGAGAAAGGAAGGCTCAGAAGGGCAAAAGGCTTATGTATAGTCTTCTGATCAGTAGGTTGTCCCATTCCACAGAGAGCACAGAACCATGTACTCTTTCTTCTCCTTCCCATGAGTGGCTAGTGGGGGGAAAATGTGCTGTGGGTGCCTCAAGATAAAGATGAGGTACTTGAATGTCGACTTCTCCTGGATAACTTATTGACCACAGACAGGTATTTGTTGAATGATGGAAAAGGAGAATGGGGCCGCCATCTTCCCTTGGAACATTCTCTTGTGACACATTGTAGACCAAAGCATTGGTAGGAAGGCAAGAAGGAAGAAGATATGCAGAGGGAAGCAGAGGAAAGACCAGATCTTCCTGATTTGTGGTTTGATGGCACCATCGAGGCAGGGGAGCATTTCTGCCCTTACCAATGCAGAAATCAACTAACAGCAACAACAGCAATAATTGGCATTTATTGAGGATTCATTCTGTTCCTGACTGCCCATTAGTTATACAGCAAAATTGCAGTCTTCTAGTTTTAAATAAGACAATAGCTCAGAAGTAAATGGTAACTGTATTAGCCCGTTCTCACACTGCTATAAAGATAGTACCAGAGACTGGGTAATTTATACAGGAAAGAGGTTTAACTGACTCACAGTTCCACATGGCTGGGGAGGCCTCAGGAAACTTACAATCATGGAGGAAGGAGAAGGGGAAGCAAGGCACATCTTCCCATGGCAACCGGAGAGAGAGAGAAGGGAAAACCACCACTTATAAAAATATCAGATTTTGTGAGAAGTCACGCCCTGTCACGAGAACAGCATGAGGAAACTGCCCTCATGATCCAATCACTTCCCACCTTGTCCCACCCTGGTGGGGATTACAATTTGAGATGAGATCTGGATGGGGACCATGTCAGTGAGTAAATGTAAGTAGGTGCAAGAGAAAAAACACTGCCTTACCCTCCACTGGAAGAAGCTGTCAGATGTCAGGACACTGGAGCGAGTGAACCGTTAAGAACTTTAGGGCTGGAGTCAAGCAGCCTCCAGTTCAAATCCTGGTTCCTCTACTCACTAGTTATGAGGACCTGGGCAAATCACACCACCATTTATCCATTGAACCATTCATTTGTTCATTCATTCTATCTCTTCAACAAACGTTAGTTGAATACCTACTATACCCTAGGTAGGCATTTGAGAACTGAAGCCAACAGAACTCCCTGCATCTGTGTTAGACAACACAGGAGACCAAGCAAAACTGACGGACTTGTTCGTTGCAGGAGATATGTGCTTCTGGAAGATGAGACTGTCAACGAACTAAATCACTTCCTCCCCAAGACCTGCTGCAAGACCCTCATCTGGATGTGCCCACCATTTCAATTCCAAACCATTTTTCCTCAGGCGAGACCTGCCTTAACACCACTGGGTCAGTCCCTAAAACTATGATCAATAGGTTTTCTTGAGGATCTTGGGTGCAGAAGTCTTCAATACGCTTTTCTAGCTACTCAGAATACAACAGTGAACAGAACAGACCAATTGCTGTCCTTACAGAACATTCTAGTGTAGGCAGGGAAACTAAACAGATGAATCAATACATTTGCACAATATTTCAGATAGTGGAAGTGCCAGGGGGAATAACAGAACAGGTTAAGGAGTTAGGGAGAGGGAGACAGATACTGTTTTTGTTTGTTTGTTTGTTTTGTTTTGTTTTGTTTTTTGAGATGGAGTCTCGCTCTATCCTCCAGGCTGAAGTGCAATGGTGCAGTCTCGGCTCATTGCAACCTCCACCTCCTGGGTTCAAGTGATTCTCCTGCTTCAGCCTCCCGAGTAGCTGGGATTATAGGTGCCCACACCATGCCCTGCTAATTTCTGTATTTTTAGTAGAGACTGGGTTTCACCACATTAGCCAGCCTGGTCTTGAACTCCTGACCTCAGATGATCTGCCTGCCTTGGCCTCCCAAGGTGCTGGGATTACAGGTGTGAACCTCCACGCCAGGCCGAGATACTGTTTTATGGAGGGTCACCAGGGAAGGCTTATCTGATAAGAGAACATTTGGGTAGACATCTGACGGAAAGGAAAGAGTTAGCCAAGGAGTTAACTGGAGGAGAAACACTCCAGGCTGAGCTCACAGCATGTGCAAAGGGTCTGGGGTGGGCTTGTGCTTGGCATACAGAGAGACAGAGCAAAGAGGTCTGTGTGACTGAGGGAGATTAAGCAAGAAGGAGAGAAAGAGAAAAAGAGGGCAGGGAGGTGTGTGAGTGTAGCAGGCCAGGTTGACCGGAGTCTTGCATGGCATGTGGCTTTGCTCTGAATAAGGAGGGAGCCCTTGGAGAGTTTGGAGGAGAGGGATAATTTTTCTGATTTACTTTTTAAAAGAATCCCTCTGGATCTCAGTCTCCTGACCTAGGGGCTGGCAAACATCCTGGAAAAGGCCTGTGGGTCACAGGTCAATAAGCCTCCAGTGTCTATGTCCTGCTCCCTGGAACCTGTGCATATGTTTTGTCATGTGACAAAAGAGACTGCAGATGTGATTAAATTAAGAATCTTGAGATGAGGAGATTAACTCGAATTATCCAGGTGGGCCCGATGTCATCACAAGGATCCGTTTAAAAGAAAGAGGGAGGCAGGAGGAGCAGTGTTAGAGTGGTGTAATGTGAGAAAGACTCTATCAACCACTGCTGGCTTCAAAGATGAAGGAAGAGGCCATAAGCCAAGGACTGCAGGCAATGTCTAGAAGCTGGGAAAGTCAAATATGTGGATTCTTCCTCAGGGCCTCCAGAAAGGAGTACAGTCCTGCTCACACCTGGAATTTAACCTGAGAAGACCCATGTCCGTCCTCCATTCTCTAGGACTGTACAATAATGGGTTTGTTGCTTTAAGCCACCGTGTGTGGTAATTTGTTATAGCAGCAGCAGGAAAGTACTAGAGTCAGATAGTAAATATTTTCAGCTTTGTGAGTCACACAGTGTTTTCCACAACTTGCAACTCTGCCATTGTGAAATGAATGAGCGTGGCTGGATTTGGCCCACAGGCCATGTTTGTCGACCCTTGTCCTAACATGTTAAATAAGAACTAAAAATAGTAGTAACTGCAGAATGTTGTGAGCATTAAACGAAATGATGCATATGGGGGCCAAGCGCGCTGGCTCACGCCTGCAATCCCAACACTTTGGGAGGCCAAGGCAGGCAGATCACTTGAGGCCAGGAGTTCGAGACCAGCCTGGCCAACATGGTGAAACCTCATCTCTACTAAAAATACAAAAATTAGCCAGGCATGGTGGCAATCATCTGTAATCCCAGCTACTGGGGAGACTGAGGCACAAGAATTGATTGAACCTGGAAGGCGGAGGTTGCAGTGAACCGAGATCATGCCACTGCACTCCAGCCCAGGTGACAGAGTAAGACTCTGT
>NW_016814761.1:5893797-5899955 GCF_001698545.2 Rhinopithecus bieti | reverse complement strand
CTGAGGTCTGGAGTTCGAGACCAGCCTGGCGAACATGGTGAAACCTCATCTCTACTAAAAATACAAAAATTAGCCAGGCATGGTGGCAATCATCTGTAATCCCAGCTACTGGGGAGACTGAGGCACAAGAATTGATTGAACCTGGAAGGCGGAGGTTGCAGTGAACCGAGATCATGCCACTGCACTCCAGCCCAGGTGACAGAGTAAGACTCTGTCAAAAAAAAAAAAAGAAAAGAAAGAAAGAAGAAAGAAAGAAAGAAAGAAAGAAAGAAAGAAAGAAAGAAAGAAAGAAAGAAAGAAAGAAAGAAAGAAAAGAAAAAAAGAAAGAAATATTGTGTTTGGAGCTATTAGAGCCTGAGAAATAGCACGCACCTGATCAATGTGCATTATGATGATGGGAATGTTATTATTATTACCATCAATATTATTGCAGTGGTTATATGAGGAATAGTCTTGATTTTTTTCCAGTAGTCTGCCTATCAGAACGCCATAAGGGCAGGCGAGAATGATCCATTTGTCGGATATTTCTGATGAGCCAGCTTATAGACACCACATTAGGGAGAAGACCAACTAGGGAGGAAGAATAAAAAGAGAATAATTTTCTTTACTGAAAATGACAACCTAGAAGAGAAATGGTGAAAAACAAATATCTCCAAGTCACAGGATCATCCTGGCTTTGAATGGCACAGGGCTGTCCTGTTACCATTTCCCCATTCCAGCATTGACATATTTTATTGTTAATTGCTTTTTCAAACCTCATCAATGATCTTTTGCACTTTCTGCAAAGAAATGCTGAAAGCTTTTAATGAAGAAATTAATTATGTATAGTCTTGAATGCAAATTAGACTAATTAATTGTAGCATTGATACCCTTTCCTAGCACAAAATATGAGAACTGGCATTATACATATTTATAAGGCACAGTACATTTTGACAGATGCCTGCAGACTGTGATGAAAAGGTGGTCAAGGTGTCTGAAAGGGATGCCTTTTCTCTGACAGATAAATAAGGTTGCATTTCGTGAGAAGTTTAGTTTAGTTGTCAACAATAGTGACTTTGGAATGTTGAGATGTGAAAATTTTTGGCATAAAATGGATTTTCCTCCAAATGGAAAAACTTCTGTAGAGCCGAGATGATTGGATTTGGGATTGAACATATCCTGGGAAAATGCATTGGGGTGTTCTTGGTTCTTACCAGGCAATTAGTAAAGGAGGTCACATATCCCCAAGAGCCATGTCTGTCGGGGCTGGATGAGGGAGTGGTTGGGGCACACCTCTTTTTAATTGTGTTTTATTCCATTCAAGACAATGGAGAGTGGGCACCAGTGTAAATTTCACTTGGTCCCCAGGAACCAATAGTCTGCTCCAAAGAAAAGAACTCACTGGGGCAAAAATGGCCACAATGTCAACAGCTTCTCCCTTCCAGAGGTAGAGTTTGTCGACCCTTTGGATCTTGGCTTGGCCGTATGACTTGCTTTGGGTGGCCATTGGGACTTCAGCAAACCCGATAGAAGCAAAGGATTGAAAAATGCTTCTGCATTGGAGTTTGCCTTCTCCTGCTGCTGCTGCTGGAAACCCTTCTGCCACCATGAGAGCAAGTACATGAAGAGAGGCCTGGCTATCCCAGAGATGGCCCCAGGCAGGTGAATGAGGCCATTCCAGACCAGCCAGCCCCCGCCAAGCCAGCCTAGACAAGAAGACTATCCAAGCAATAAATTGAACTATGAGAAATTTAAAAACACGTTTGCTATTTCATCCCACTGAGTTTGGGATAATGTGTTAGGCAGCAAAGGCTAAGATACAATTTAGCACCAAAATTTCAGAGCACTTCCTTCCTGTATTTGAGGAAGGTGGATATTAAGAGCCTTATTTGTAAGTGGCAGGTACTGTATCCTAGAAGGTCTGTCATGGATAAAAGACCAGTCATGAAAAAGGCAGACAATAAACAGGTAAATGCATCAATGCCTCATTACAAATGGAAGGAATTGAGTCGGACAAAGAGTGAGGGAAGACCCTTTGCTCTGAGCAAGTGCAGCAGGCACTTCTGTGACCTTCCAATGGCTACCTTCTACCTCCACCTTCTTCCTGCCTTGTCAAACCTGTCCAGATTGTGACAGAGGCTGAAGGCACGGGCACTCTCTTTCCCAGCTTCCTTGGCAGCTGGTTATGGCCATGTGACCCGATCCTGTCCAAGGGACCCAAGGAAATCTGCTGGGATATACTTGGAAAGGCTTCATCCCTGGTAAAAAGAGACATCTCCAATGGCGTGGCCATGTCCTTCTGTGCTAGGCAAAATGCCAAATGTCCCCTCTGAGATTTCCTGTCCTAATCATCAGAGCTGTGGATATGCTGAGCTATCATACTCATGAACGTTTTCAATACATGGCAAGAGGGATTTCGTGATGCAATTAAGGCTACTCATCAGGCCCACGCGAATCACATGAGCCCCTTAAAAACAGAGCGATTTGACCGGATGCAGTGGCTCACACTTGTAATCCCAGCACTTTGAGAGGCTGAGGCAGGCGGATCATGAGGTCAGGAGATCGAGACCATCCTGGCTAACACGGTGAAAACTCGGTCTCTACTAAAAATACAAAAAATTAGTTGGGCATAGTGTCGGGCCCCTGTAATCCCAGCAACTCAGGAGACTGAAGCAGAATGGCATGAACCCAGGAGGCCAAGGTTGCAGTGAGCCGAGATCGCGCCACTGCACTCCAGCCTGCGCGACAGAGCGAGACTCTGTCTCAAAAACAAACAAACAAGCAAACAAACAAACAAACAAAAATAGAGCACTTTCTCCAGTTGGTAGCAGGAAAATTCAGATATTCAAAGTATGAGAAGGGCTCAAAACAAGTGAGTTCTTTAGCGGCTGGCCTTGAGGATTGGTGGCAGGAGGAGGGGCGTGGGTGGAGCTCATGAAAAAGGCCTGAGAGTGGCTTCTGGTAGCTGAGTGTGGTGTGGCTGACAGTCAGCATAATGAGGGTCTCAGTCCCTAATTTATTGTGGGGGGTGGGGGCTGTCTCTTTTCTTTAAGGACACAACCTCACCAGGCAACAAGTAGCTACAAGAGGGGCTGGGCAGTTATCTGCAAGAGCAGCAGAGAAACAGGATCACAGCCTTTGCACAGTCTTGGAGAGAAAAACAAACAGGAGGTGGAGACAGAGTGGGAGAAAGAGTTGGGATTCTACATCTCTCTTCCAGTCCCTTCCCCAGCCCTGGCTACACCCTAGCCACTCATTTTTCCCAGGTATCACCCCCTCACTGGGCTCAGTTGCTTAAGCTAGCTCAGTTTGCTGTAGGCTCCTTGAGAAAAAAGTGTTCCGTCCGATATAACATCCTTCAGGATGAAGAGGCAAGCTATGGATGGTTCGCTTCGTCACAGCCTTTAGCTTGGCCCAACCTCTACAAATCTGTATCTTTCAATTCCAACCAGTTTCACTTATGGGCGAGCAAATGCCATTCACTAGGGCTACCTGAAGTGTGGTTTGCGGTTCCGGTGACTGCCTATACACTGTTGGCTGCTTGTCTTTAAGGAAATGGAGAATGAGTGCTGTGAAGCTTTTACAACAATTGGACATTTATACAACATCCAAGTGCACAATCTCTTGCTAATGAGAATATATGCTCTTAGAGTACGGACAGTTTAGGTATGGTCAGGCTTGTGTGGTGGGTCTAATGTGGTGGGTCAGCAAGGTACATGCTATGTACTTGCCATGCACAATAGGACCATTTATTGGTCTGTGATGTATTGACAATAAAAATTAATTAATTAATTTAAAAAACCCGTGATACTGGTAGCTTGTGAAGCACCACCCCAGACTTAGGCATGTTAAGATTTTCCTGGCAAATGTCATAGTTTGGGGCAATCTTTTCAGTTGGAGCCATAGCTTTTCTTCCTGGAATAAACGCAGGTGTGGTCACTGGTTCCTTCGTTTCCTGTTGGGGACTTCTCGGACTCCTATCTTCCTTAGGTGATCTCCTTCCTTCACCCTCCAGCCAGGTGCAGAAGGCTCAAGTGCAGCCATTTCTGCCGGCTTTCCTTGGAAGATGATAGATCCAGAGTGTTAGGAGGAGGAGGTTTTCCAGCCCAGAGCTTCCCAGTGGTGTTCAGGGCCTCCAGGTGCTTCTCGAAAAGGTCCCGTTAATTTAAGAGACGGTGCTTTGTGTCTCTCTCCTGGAAAGTGGGGATAGGACTGAGGATGAACACCGGAGCTGGAAAGGACCCACGGAATTACAAAATGCTCCATTTTGCAGCAGAAGAAATAGACATCAGAGAGGTCAATCAAAGGACTTGCATGAGGTCACATTTCGATAAGGACCCAGATTCTTAGAGAGAGCCTCTGGCACTAACTCACCTTGTTAGTTAGGGTACTGTTACGGCTGCTGGAGCAAAGATCAAGATAACAGTGGCTAAGACCAGATGGAAGTCTGTTTCCCTTTTTTAAATTATTATTTACTATTATTTATTATTATTATTATTTTTCGAGATGGAGTTTTGCTCTTGTTGCCCAGGCTGGAGTGCAATGGTGCGATCTTGGCTCACCGCAACCTCCGCCTCCTGAGTTCAAGCAATTCTCTTGCCTCAGCCTCCCAAGTAGCTGGGATTATAGGCATGTGCCACCATGCCTGGCTAATTTTGTATTTTTAGTAAAGATGGGGTTTCTCCATGTTGGTCAGGCTGGTGTCAAACTCTTGACCTCAAGTGATCTGCCCACCTTGGCCTCCCAAAGTGCTGGGATTACAGGCATAAGCCACTGTACCCAGTCCTTTTTCCCTTTTATGTCTCAGTGTAAGTAGGCTGGTGGCATCAGAAACTCAGGCTCCTTCTCTTTTTTCTGTTCTGTCTTCAATAGGAGGAAGCTGTTTTGTAGTCTAAAATGGCTGCTTCAGCTCCTGCCACCGTGTCTGCATTCCAGCCAGAGGAATGAAGGGAAAAGACAAGGGGAGGACATGCTCCTTTATTTCTGAAGGTGTGTTAGGGATTTATTCCTACTTAATAAAAATCCACAGACCCTTAGGAGTATACACAGTATGTTTGTATTGGACCTTTGTTCAAGTATCTCAGGTAGTCCCCTGGGCAGCTCTCCTGACCTGGACTGGGTTCGCTCACGCTCTGGGAATCAGCTGGCTGTCAGTACACCCAGGCTGTCCTCAACTGGGCCAACTAGACCAAGTTGACTGGGGTCCCCAGGACTCTCACCCTCCAACAGCCTAGCCTGGGTGTATTCTCACTGCCATGACGGCAGAGGCACGACAGCACAAACCCAGTGCACAAGCCCACTTCTGGCTTCTGCATTCATCTTATCCGCTAATGTCCCAGCGCCAAAGTGAATCATCTGACTGAGCTCAGAATCAAGGGTTTAGCTAGCCCAGGATAGCTTGGAGAGGGAAGGAGCTGCCTTGTGTGGGGGCAAAAAAGCAAGGATAGAGAGAGGAGGGAAGAACTGGATACAGTTTCGCAATCTCTTACCCTTGTTACTTCGGACATATCTGATGAGGTAGGACCTAGTCACTGGGCCACACTGAGCTGCAAGGGACTCTGGGAAGTGCAGTCTCACCAGAGAGGCATGCTCTCTCATCTGTACCATTGACTAGGATAGAGGAGGAGAAGGCGGATGGAAGGGAAGGGAAGCGGAACTCTTGGCCACACTTGACCTGGAATCTTGGGCAAGCCCCAGGTTGCTCCACTGACTCTGCATCTTTTCAGAACATTCCCTGATCCACCAGTCAAAATGAATTCCCACCTCCTTTTCCTCTGAAC
The DNA here is from genome assembly GCF_001698545.2 of Rhinopithecus bieti. Classification (NCBI taxonomy): domain Eukaryota; kingdom Metazoa; phylum Chordata; class Mammalia; order Primates; family Cercopithecidae; genus Rhinopithecus; species Rhinopithecus bieti. The sequence goes on along the minus strand of NW_016814761.1, from coordinate 5,894,196 downwards.
TCCCCAGGAAGACAGCTGGCTCCCTCCTAAAGTCTGTATTACTTTCCACCCTGAGTTTTTTTTTTTTTTTTTTTTTTTTTTTTTTGAGATGGAGTCTCACTCTGTCATTCAGGCTGGAGTGTAGTGGTGCGATCTCAGTTCACTGAAACCTCTACCTCCCGGGTTCAAGCAATTCTCCTGCCTCAGTCTCCCGAGTAGCTGGGGTTACAGGCATTCGCCACCATACCTGGCTAATTTTTGTATTTTTAGTTGAGACGGTGTTTCACCATGTTGGTCAGACTGGTTTCAAACTCCTGACCTCGTGATTCACCCACCTCGGCTTCCCAAAGTGCTGGGATTACAGGTGTGTGCTACCACACCTGTTTTTTTTTTTTTTTTTTTTTTTTTTTGTTGGGGGTT
>NW_016814761.1:5882340-5893746 GCF_001698545.2 Rhinopithecus bieti | reverse complement strand
TTTTTTTTTGAGATGGAGTCTCACTCTGTCATTCAGGCTGGAGTGTAGTGGTGCGATCTCAGTTCACTGAAACCTCTACCTCCCGGGTTCAAGCAATTCTCCTGCCTCAGTCTCCCGAGTAGCTGGGGTTACAGGCATTCGCCACCATACCTGGCTAATTTTGTATTTTAGTTGAGACGGTGTTTCACCATGTTGGTCAGACTGGTTTCAAACTCCTGACCTCGTGATTCACCCACCTCGCTTCCCCAAAGTGCTGGGATTAAGGGTGGGTGCTACCACACCTTTTTTTTTTTTTTTTTTTTTGAGAAGGACTTTTGCTCTTACTGTCCAGGCTGGAGTGCAATGGCACAGTCTTGGCTCACTGCAACCTCCGCCTCCCGGGTTCAAGAGATTCTCCTGCCTCAGCCTCCCGAGTAGCTGGTATTACAGGCATGTACCACCACATCTAGCTAATTTTTGTATTTTTAGTAAAGATTGGGTTTCACCATGTTGGTCAGGCTGGTCTTGAACTCCTGACCTCAGGTGATCCACCCACCTTGGCCTCCCAAAGTGCTGGAGTTACAAGTGTGAGCCACTGTGCCCAGCCTCCACCTTGAGTTAAACCTTTCTGTTTCTAGGTTTCTCTCCCCTGGTGACTATAAACTCCGTCAGTGTTCCGTTTGTGGAGCCCCAACTGTTAGCCAGGCCTGGAGACCCAGAGAGGGAAGATACAATCCCAGCAGAGTTTGAAAAGACGTGGCCTGCACACCAGAACAGACAGGCAGACTGCTTTGCCTGGAACACACCACACAGCGTTTACAAATTGAGTAGCAGACAACATTTAAAATTTGGGAACCATCCTTCCAGAAACAGATAGATTTCTGGCTTCAAATGAGCAGATCTAGCAATACTGGGCCCGTATTTCCATAATTAGAATTCTTGTTTAATATTATGTATGACAATTTATATATGTGATATATAAACATGTAAATGTATTTGCATTTTAGCTGTTGCCATTCCCTAAAATGTGGGCTCCACAAGAGGTTGGGATGTTGCTTTGCTCACTGCTCTATTCTGGTGCGTCACACAGAGCCTGGCATCAGGTCAGAAGTTACTTGTGAGTAATGAATTAGATGAAGCAACAATGGGTTGGAGCAGCGGATCTCTGCCCTCTCCAAATGAGTCCCACTCGGTAATCTGTATTCCCTGCCTGGATCTTGGAGTTCAATACCTTCTGAAAGCAGAGTGCACTGTCAACAATGAGTATGCAATGTCATAGGTACCATGAGAAAGGTGAGCCCCAGGAAACCCCAGGAAGGAGCCAGGAAGGCTTCCTGAGTGCATTTGCCTGGCTGGAAAGTGAAGGGTAATTTTTAGGAGAGGGAAGAGCACGTCTGGAAGCCCAGAGGCCCATGCTATTGGTTCAATGTGGCTAAATGCACATCTTTGGGGCAGAGGAGAGACTGGGACAGGTGGACAATGAGCAGATGGGGAAGATCCCTGTCTACTGGCCTAAGAAGCTTGATCTCTATCCTGAGGGATGAAGGTTTTGAGCCAAGGAGTAATAGGATCAGATCTGAATGATAGAAAGAACTCTCACCTGCAGTGTGAGGAATGGGTGGGCATGCATGGGGGCTGGCCGGGGCTCCTTTTAGGATAGGGTCCTATGGGGGGCACATAATAATGAAAATCAATGAAGGGACCTATGCAAGATGACAAAAGTCAACTCACACTTGGCTCCACTGTCTGGGAAACAGTAGGGAATAGTGGGGACTGTGGCGAACTGGTGCAGGCTCACCTGTCTACAGCAAGGCTTCCCAATCTTAGCACTATTGACATGGGGGGCTGGAAATTCTGTGTTCCATGGTGCTTACTATGCAATGCACACCATCTAGCAATGTCCCTGGCCTCTATTCGCTAGATGCCAGTTATGACCACTGAACATGTCTCCAGACATTGCCAGGTGTCTCCTGGAGGGTGAAATCACCCCTGGCTGAGAAAGACTGGTCTACAGGGAGCCATCGCTCAGCACCAGCTAAGGCTGCCCCATGGGAATGGAGAACCCACTGCTCCTGAGTCTTCCCATTCTTCAATCTTTTCATATTTACTGTTGACAAATAATGTTTTTTTGGATGTTTTTGAGAAGTGGCAGCCAAAACCATGAGTGACAGACAAAAGCACACCTGGGCCTCAGCTTGCACCCTTTAAGCCAGCAGTCTCTCACAATCACCAAGGTGAGAAATGGTCTTTGGGATTTACAGTGGATTAATTCTTATATTCCCCAAAGGACCTGCTTTCTGGGACCTTCCAGTCAGTAGTAACTTGTTCCAATATTTATCAAGTGAGCAAACAAAGAGGTTGGCAGTTTATTACACTAATGCTCTGGGTCCCTCCCTGTCTGCCCCCTCATTTGTATTTGACATGCAAACCCCAGATCTCGAAGATCACCCAAGCCTATTTCTCTCCCCTTCCCCACACTCCTTGCTTCTGTAAGAATTTAAGAGTTCAAAAAATCATCTGAACTCACAAACCCGATCCCACATGACTGCCAGCCTCTGACAGCACCTACATCGGAAACCAGCCTTTCCAGAAACAGACAGAGGAGCCACCCACGAGCACGTCCCATCCCCCTCTTGGCCATGTGTGGGAAAATGCCATCCGCTTTGTGGTGGTCAGGACTATGAGTTATGTTGAAAATGTTCTGCTCTGGATAAAAGTAAATTTTAAAAAAACCTTGTTCCTTAGAATTAACATCAATATTTATTTTTTGCACTGTTGACATTTCAGACTTCCCCCACCCTGCCTTCCCCATGTCTGGTAGGAAAGACTGCTGGTACGGACCACTTGCAATGGTTCTCATTTGCACACTTGCTCCACTACCCCCGTCTCTTCACAGTTGGGTGTTTTTGACAGGCTCTGACTCTTGTTTAGAGATTTAGTGAAATTTTACAGATTCAAGGATTCTGATCTCCACAGTCCATTTCTGGTGGGCGTCCCACGTCTCCTGGCTGGGAATGCGAGTTGACAGAGGGCTCTAGAATCTGTAGGCTATTCCAGAGCCAGGGCACATAGGAGGCAACGCCTACAACAGAAATAATGGTACAGATGGGAGCTCCCTTTATCTGGGGCTTTCTCGGAGCCTGCACAGGGCTGACCCTTGGTGAATACCATCTTGCTTCACCCTGCCTGCACCCTGAGAGGCAAGTGGCATCTTCTCCCATCCTCTGTTCCAGAGCCCATCCCGGCTGGAGCCTGCCTGTCTTCATGCCTCACTCCTGCCACCCTTTGCCTTAACCTCTCTGCTCCCACCATCCAGGCTTGCCTTTGGTGGCTCCCTGGCAGGGAGTGGCAAGCTTTTTCTTCAAAAGGACGGGTTGCAAATGTTTTAGGCTTTGTGGTTTGCTAGGAAGCCACCTGGCTTTAGCATGAGGGTTCTGTGTCCCCAGAAACCCCATCTGTGCTAGGCGAACCAGGACAGTTGGTGACCCTACTTTGCTGCCAGTTGCTTTCTACAGCAACTACTCAACTCCATTATTGTAGCACTATAGCAGCCATTGAAAATATGTAAATAAGTGGGCATGGCTGTGTGCCAATAAAACTTTATTTTATTTATTTATTTTTTGAGACGGAATCTCGCTCTGTCACCCAGGCTGGAGTGCAGTGGCATGATCTTGGCTCACTGCAACCTCCACCTCCTGGGTTCAAGTGATTCTCCTGCCTCAACCTCCTGAGTAGCTGGGACTACAGGCACCCGCCACCACGCCCGGCTAATTTTTTGTATTTTTAGTAGAGATGGGGTTTCACCATGTTGGCCAGGATGGTCTTGACTTCCTGACCTCGTAATAGGCCAGCCTCGGCCTCCTAAAGTGCTGGGATTACAGGCGTGAGCCACTGCACCCGGCCTATAAAACTTTATTTATAAGAACCAAGTGGTCAGCCAGATTTGGCTGCTAGAGCTAGAGGTAGTTTGCTGGCTCCTGCTTCAGGCGTCAAGCTTACTTCCTCCTCAGGGCCTTGGCTCTTCCCTGGGACATTCCTTTACAACATCCACTCTGTGCTCCCGGTTGCTTTCGCAGAGGCCAGCGCTGACTGCAGGGCTCCCACACCCGGCCACTTGCTGAATGTTGGCTGCTCAGGACCCACAGCCACTTCTTTCTCTGGAGAGTTGCTCTCAACCAAAGACCTCTACACCGCTTCTCCAACCAACACAGCTCCAGGGTGCCTGAAGGGGCTGGCACTGGGCAACGGGGTGGGACTCCCGCTCCAGAGCTTCCTATGGGAGTCTCAGCTGAGACCACGTCCTTGCTGCCCTTGTGCTCTCTGCCCCTGCTGCCCTCACACCTCTTTTCCTGGGAGCCCTGCCTTGATAACCCCAGCAGCTCAGGCTCTGCTTCCAGAGGGCCCCATCCACATCTCCCCCTTGCATCTCCCTCATCACTCGCCACCCATGACATCGTCCTATTTTCCCTACAGCGTTGCCCTCTCTGGGCATGGGTCCCCAGTCACAGAGGCACGCTGTCTGCATGCCACATGAGACGCCCAGACAGCTTTACCTGAGGCATTGTGCAAATGGGAAGTTGAATTGTTTGAAAAGATACCTCCCGGATTCTCATGCTTTGGTTCCATCCCCTGTAAGGCGCCCAGATGGCCACAGCCTCCCTGCCTCCTTGAAAGACCCAGAGCCGGGAATGAATGTTTCTGTCTCCCCCTCTTTGTGGATTATTCTTTATCTCTTGCTTCATGGGAGTGTGAGCCAGGTAGTCATGCTTGGTTTAATGCTCTGCTCTTAATGTCTTCAAATTCTTGACACTTTTAAAAAATATTCTTAATAGTTTTTGAACAAGGGTTCAGATTTTCACTTTGCCCTGGGCCCTGCAGATTCCGTGGTCAGCCTGTGGGTATTGCATACCTGACCAATCCTAAGGCTCTGGAGGCACCATCTTGTTTAGTCCTCCCAACTAAACATGAAGGGGAACTACGATTATCCCCATTCTACAAACAAACCAGTCAAGGTCCATGAAGACTGGGTGATCCTGGGTCACTGGGTTACATAACGAGGAGATGGTGGGATGGGAATTTGAGCCAGGTCAGTCACTCTCAGAGCCACTACTGCCTTAAATGTCTTGCATACAACATTCAACCTGTTTCTGCTGAGGGTATAAGAGCAACTCCATCATTAGCCATGAATGAATTGATTAACTGATTTCATATCACCCTGGGAAGGGAGGCTGGCTCTTCATGTGACTGCCTCCTTTTCATCTTCCTCCTCTGCCTTAAAACCTTCTCCCTCTAGGAAGCCCCCAGTCACCCCAGCCCTCCCCCACTCCTCCTCAAAGCTGGGTACACAGCTCCCCCCACTTGATCCACCTGTAGAGTTCCTAAGGCCACTTACTGGTGGGCAGGTATACCCAGGTAGCATCTCACCTCCTGGGAGCAGGAATAAAATCTGATTCATCAAACTGATCTCCGCTGTCCCAGAACCAAGCTTGGAAATTCGTGTGGTTGGGCATCAATTTAGGGAGCACCATCTGGGTTTTAAAAAAAAATAACAATTTTTTACCTTTCCTTTTAAGAGAATTTAAAGACACTTGCAGAATACATAAAATACAAGAAGGAAATCTAAATTAGAAGTTGGGAGAAAAAGAAAATAGAGAAACAAGAGTAAGGATACGATAAAAATATAAAACAAAGCCTGGAAGAAGGCTACATAAACACGCTGCAGTAGGCAGAATAGTGGCCCTCAGAAGATTCCATGTCCTAATCCTTGGAACCTGTGAATATGGCACCTTATGTGGCAAAAGGACTTTGCAGATGTAATTAAATTAAGTCTTGAGATGAGGAGATTATCCTGGATTATCTGCATGGACTCTATGTAATTACAAGGCCCCCCCCCCCTTTTTTTTTCTTTAGACAGAGTCTTGCTCTGCTGCCCAGGCTGGAGTGAGGTGGCACAATCTCGGTTCACTACAACCTCTGCCTCCCTGGTTCAAGCAATTCTCATGCCTCAGCTTCCCAAGTAGCTAGAATTACAGGCACACACCACCACAACTGGCTAGGTTTTGTATTTATGGTAGAGACAGAGTTTTGCCACGTTGGCCAGGATGGTCTCAGACTCCTGACTTCAACTGATTCCCCCCAGCTTGGCCTCCCAAAATGCTGGGATTACAGGCATGAGCCACCACATTTGGCTTATAAGGGTCTCTATAGAAGAGAGACAGAAGAGTCAGTGAAAGAGAAAGACCGAGGGAGACTGTAATCTACAAGCTTTTCCTGTAAAGGACCGGATAGACCACATGTGACAGCAGCCGTGGTCAGTGCATGATGAATGGGCTAGCTGTGTGCCAATAAAGCTTTATTTACAAAAGCAGACAGCTGGCAGATTTGGTCCTCGGGACTATGGTTTGCCAACCCCTGCTTTCTACAATGTGTTTCTGAAACACACTTGATGGCAGAAGAGTCAGTGAGAGGGACAGAGGGAGACTGCAGGATGCTACGCTGCTGGTGTAGATGGAGGAGCAGGCTGTAAGAGAAGGATTAAAAAAAAAAAACTGCGAAAGAGCAGGTGCCTCAAGAAGCTAGGAGCGGTGAGGAAATGAATTCTCTAGAGCCTCCAGAAGGGATGCAGTCCTGCCAACCCCTTGATTTTAACCCCCCACAACTTATTTTGGACTTCTGACTTCTAAGACTATAGGATAATAGATTTGTGTTTGTTTTAAGCCACTATCTTTGTGTTAATTTGTTACAGCCGTTGGAAACTAATACCCATATGTATTAGTAGATGGTCTTGGAGACCAATACTGAATAAATTCAGTTTTCAGTAGCCATCCAGTCAGAGTGAAGCCCCACCAGTTTTGTGACCCACAAAGTACATCAGACGAAAGGAAAACAGCATAATTTAGGCCCCCAAAGAAATTATCGCTAAGGGTTCTCACAGCAACAGCGTCATTCCTGGTGAACATTCAGATGGCGGGAGCAGAGGCACCAACTGTTTGGAAGAAGGCCCTCAAGGGTGAGGGGTCTTCCACGGCCGCCTTCGCCTTTGGCTGCCCACCTGGACCGCCCAGATGAGGAAAGATGATTTATTAACCAATTACGGAAATGAAGCCAAGTCAAGTGAAAATGTTTCTCCTTGAATGCTTTTTTTTGTTTTTTTTCTAATGAAAAACTAATATACACAAAAAATATTGAAACAGTAGAGAGGTATAAGAGCAGAGGATGTGAGACTTTATCTGTAAAGGGCCAGACAGATCACACGTGACAGCAGCCATGGTCAGTGCATCACCAACAGGCTGGCTGTGTGCTAATAAAACTTTATTTGCAAAAGCAGACAGCTAGGGGGGCGGATTCGACCCAGGACTGCAATTTGCCAGCCCCTGCTTTACACAATGTATTTCGGAAGCACAATTGATTACTCAAGATTACTCAAGTATTCTCAATTATCTGGATAATTTTGCCAACCCCCGAGCAAACATGTAATTCTCTTCTTTCCTCTGGGTCAACCACTGGGACAGCTCCTTGGGCATCACTGAGCAGATTCTAGGCATGTAGAAGCAGTTGCAGTCCCCCACCCTGCCTTCTCTTATTACTCCGATGGAAGCACATAGCACTTAAAAAATGCCACAGGGGGCCGGGCGCAGTGGCTCATGCCTGTAATCCCAGCACTTTGGGAGGCACTTTGGGAGGTCGAGGTGGGTGGATCACTTGAGGTCAGGAGTTCAAGACCAGCCTGGCCAACATGGTGAAACCCTATCTCTACTAAAAATACAAAAATTAGCTGGGTGTGGTGGCACAAACCTGTAAACTCAGCTTCTAGGGAGGCTGAGGCAGGAGAATTGCTTGAACCCAGGAGGCAGAGGTTGTAGTGAGCTGAGATTGTGCAACTGCACTCCATCCTGGGTGACAGAGTGAGACTCCATCTCAAAAAAAAAAAAAAAAAAGAGTGCCACATGCTCTTTTTCCTGTGATGAGATTTCTGCACACTTTTCCCATGATGAGGTTTCTGCACACTCACCTGTCCAAATGGCTCCTGGTCATCTAATAACCACTCACTGTGCAAAGCCACAGGGTCAAGGCTCCACTCCCACCATGCTTTGGCCACCTCTCCCTGGAAAGCCAGTGAGGCGGAACAAAAAGAGAGCTGGGATCCAGTAGGGGTTCTGCCACACAGTGGGTAATGGTTCCAAGAACTGACTAGGAGACACACTTGCTGTGTGAGCTTGGTCAAATTGACCAAATGCTCTGTGCCTTAGTTTCTTCATCTATAACATGGCAGCAATGCTACCCAAAATGAGTTTGCAGGAGACTGTCTGTAAAGTGCCTAGCAAACACGTGTGACCCAGGGAAGGTGCCCAGTGACACGGTGGTTGGGAATGTGCTCTTGTGTTCTCCTGACATCAGGCAACCAAAAGAGTTGACCGTGGTGAAAAGGCCACACTAGCCACTGACTTGCTGTGTGGCTTTGGGTAAGTAACTTAACTTCTCTGAGGCTGAGTCTATATCTGGAAATGGGGTGATCATTTTAGCTATCACTTGTTGTAAGGGCTCAGTACAAAGTTGTTAAATAAAATACAGGACACCAATTAAATCTTAATTTCAGATAAGCGATGAATTTTTTTTTTTTTTTTTAATTCGTAAGTCCCAACTTTTCATTTGCTCCACCCAGCAGCCGTATTTCAGTAAGATGGTTTGTGTGGAGTGTCTGGCTCAGTGCCCGGCCTGTAATGGGAACTTAAAAGGTAGTCCTTTTATATTCTGATTTTGCATGTTATCAGCAAATGGGGTTATGTCTTTCACTCCTTACCTACCTTGATTGTTGGTAGGTAATCAACAATTGGACCAAGTAAGGTCCTGAAACCAAGGCCCTGTAGTCCAGCTTCCTGCTCCCTGACAGCCATTCTTATTCTTATTTTTATTAGTCCTTGTTCTCCCCATCCTTGAATACCATTGGCGCAAAACTGAATAAAGCCAGTTTCCCAGGCTCCAGCCCTCCCTCTCTCTTTCTGTTGAAGGCTCCCTCCTGCTTCTGAAAGAGGGTTTCCGGCAGAGGAGCACCCCTCAGGCTGAGTGGGGGGGCAGCCCCCTCTCAACTCTGCCTGCTCTGGAGGGTCTGGCTTCAAAGACCTGGAGATGGCACTAAAGGTAAGACAGTTTTGAAAATACTTGTTCCCATAGATTCTGTTTTATCTGAGGAAACCCTCCCTCCTACACCCTCGTATTCGCCGGACCCTCCTCTTCCCACAATCTGCCTCTTCTTGGGATCTGTCTTCTTTCTCCCACTCCAGCACCGGCCACCTGTAGCCTGCAAAGTGGTGAAAATTCTACTTCATTTTCAATTCTTTCATATTGGTTTATTTTATTTCACTTAATTTTTTTGTTACCTTTTCATTTAATTCATGTATCTTTTAAACAAAAAAACACAGGCACACAATTTTAAAAGTCAAAGATACTCAAAATTTATAACCACAGGACCAACAGAACAGTTTCCTGTTTCTGCCCTCCCCAATCCCAATTTCTGTTCCCTAGAACCAACTAAGGTGGATTCCATTTGCCATTTTCTGTGGATGGTCACCTTCTAACATAATCTATACTGCTATTTTATGCTCTCTCAGGTTTAAACATTATCTTCTGATTTCCTTTAATGAAAGATGAGGACTTTGTTCTCATAGTCTCACCCTTCCTCAACATACCTTCACTTGCCACATCCTTCCAATAACAGCTTGAACCTCTCTGGGTTAAAGACGGATCCAGTTTTTACTATGACTCCCTAAGTACTACTGGTCAGTCACTGCAATCACCAGGCACTGTGCACCTGTGCACAACTGTTTGCTGTAACTTTGGATTCTGGATTGTATTGGTGGGTCTTGTATGAACCTCAGGGGGCTGAGCTACTACAATAGAGGCCTTCAGCACAGGGCTGGACCTTCTTGGAAGGCCTTGGATATGAACAATGACCGTTACTTCCTGTGATGTTGTGCACACAACCTGAGAACCTACCTAACGGGAATGGCAAGGAGACAGACTTTCCAACCATTCTGTCTCTTACCTCAAGTTCCAGACCACTCTGCCCACAGGGTACCATAAAACATTATTTTTTTAATAGATCCTACAACTATCCCAGGAATAACACAATTGTATAGCATTATGATTGTGTGTATTAAAAGAATTGCTTTGTTAAATGTATAGGGGAGGAATGGCTTTTCTTCTACCCTCTTGGGTTCTGTGGCCAGGCCTGATAATTAACTGACAAAAGGCAAATTAACAGGAAGAAAGCATACACATTATGTTTGGTGTTAACGTTACTATGTGTACATGGAAGCTTTCGTATATAAGAAATGAAGACCCAGAGAAGCAGCTGGGCCTGAGGGTTTATATATAACTCCAAAAAAGAACAGTTAATAGTGGAGATGTATCAAGACAAAGAGAAAAGATGTTTGGGCTAGGGGCAGTAAATTGTGGGTAAGTGACTAGCAAATATTTGGGGGAGGCAGGGCATGGTGGCTCACGCCTGTAATCCCAGCACTTTGGGAGGCCAAGGCAGGTGGATCACTTGAGGTCAGGAGTTTGAGACCAGTGACCAACATGGTGAAACACTATCTCTACTAAAAACACAAAAATTAGCCTGGCGTGGTAGTGAGTGCCTGTATTCCCAGCGACTGGGGAGGCTGAGGGAGAATTGCTTAAACCCAGGAGGCGGAGGTTGCAGTGAACTGAGATCGTGCCACTGCACTCCAGCCTAGTCAACACATCAAGACTCTGTCTCAAAAAAAAAAAAAAAAAAAAAAAAAAAAAAAAAAAGAAAGAAAGAAAAGAAAAGGAAAAGAAAATTTTGGGGGGAATTAATGGAAGATAAAGATTATTATTTAGCAGATTTGTTGGTACAGATTCGTATTATTGATGCCCCTTCTCCAGTGACAAGAATGTTCTCATCCTGATACAGGGAAGGCAACTTTCTCATGAAAATGTATGCCCCACTTTTAGAGAGAAAGAAGGAGATCAAAGAATCCTTTCTGCATCTGCCTTTTCTCAATCACCTTCAACTTAAAATAATCAATATGCCAAAGGGACATATTTTGGGATGGCATGTTCTGATCCTCTTCAAATGCAAACATTAAAAATATGCCAGACTTGTGCGGTGGCTCATGCCTGTAATCCCAGAACTTTGGAAGGTGGACCACCTGAGGTCAGGAGTTCGAGACCAGCCTAGCCAACATGGTGAAACCCTACCTTTACTAAAAATACAAAAATAGCCAGGCATGGTGGCAGGTGCCTGTAAGCCCAGCTACTTGGGAGGCTGAGGCAGGATAATTGCTTGAACCCAGGAGGTGAAGGTTGCAGCGAGCCGAGATCAAGCCACTGCACTCTAGCCCCTGGGCGACAGTGAGAATCCATCTAAATTGAAAAAAAAAAAAAAAAAAAAAAAAAAAAAAA
>NW_016814761.1:5873338-5881909 GCF_001698545.2 Rhinopithecus bieti | reverse complement strand
AAAAAAAAAAAAAAAAAAAAAAAAAAAAAAAAGAGGCACAACTTTTGTTTTGTTTTGTTTTGTTTTGTTTTGTTTTGAGATGGAGTCTCACTCTTTCACCCAGGCTGGAGTGAGTGCAGTAGTGCGATCTCAGCTCACTGCAACCTCTGCCTTCCAGGTTCAAGCAATTCTCCTGTCTCATCCTCCTGAGTAGCTGGGATTACAGGCACGCACCACCACGCCCAGCTAATTTTCTGTATTTTAGTAGAGACAGGGTTTCACCAGCGTAAGCCACCGCCCCAGCCTTTTTCTTTTCTTTTCTTTTTTGAGATGGAGCTTCGCTCTTGTTGCCCAGGCTGGAGTGCAATGGCGCGATCTCGGCTCACTGCAACCTCGCCTCCCAGGCTCAAGCAATTCTCTTGCCACAGCTTTCTGAGTAGCTGGTATTACAGGCATGTGCCATCATGCCCAGCTAATTTTGTATTTTTAATAGAGATGGAATTTCTCCATGTTGGTCAGTCTGGTCTCGAACTTCCAACCTCAGGTGATCTGCCCGCCTCAACCTCCCAAAGTGCTGGGATTACAGGTATGAGTCGCCATGCCCAGCTCACTTTTATTTTTTTAAGCATATTTCTTAATATACTGGAAATTCCAGAAAATGAATGAGATCTTGCCCATCTCAACCTCCAAACACTCTACTGCAACTTCTGGAATGGTAGAAAAAAGTGCCATGGGTATGCACGTCTAGGGTAGAGGGCTTGGCATTTGTTAGATTCTCGGAAGTTCCTCAAGTCAATTTCTCCTTTGTTAAACTGAGGAAATCTTGGCTCAAAGAAACGTATCCACCTGCCCAAGGTCATAGAGTTGCCAGTGGTGGGGTCAGGTCTGGAGTCCAGGCAGTCTGATCCCAGATTCTGTACAGTCAAGCACTGAATCATCTGGAGAAGGGCTGAGGGAGGGGGACGACACAAATTACCACAACCTCGGAAATTTAAAACAACAGGCGTTCATTCTGTCACATTTCTGGAGGTCAGAAGTCCAAGACTAATCCCGCTAGACTGAAATCATGATGTCAGCAGGGCTGTACTCCCTGGAGGTTCTAGAGGAGAATCCATTTCCTTGTCTTTTTTAGCTTCTGGGGGCTGCATTTCCTGGCTTATGACCCTGTCCTCTGTCTTCGAAGCTAGCAGTGTAGCATCTTGTTCATGTCACATGGACTGCTTCCATGTAGTCTTCCCTTTGCCTTTGTCTAATAAGGACACTTGTGATAGTATTTAGAGTTCATGGGGCTAATCTAGGATAATGTCCCTGTCTTAAGATCCTTAACTTGGCCGGGTGCTATGGCTCATGCCTATAATCCTAGCACTTTGGGAGGCTGAGGCTGGTGGATCACCTGAGGGCCTGGCCAACATGGTGAAACTTTGTCTCTACTAAAAATGCAAAAGTTAGCTGGGCGCGGTGTCGGACTCCTGTAATCCCAGGTACTCAGAGGCTGAGACGGGAAAATCACTTGAATCTGGGAAGTGGAGGTTTCAGTGAGCTGAGATCATACCACTGCACTCTAGCCTGGGTGAGAGATCGTGACTCCGTCTCAAAAAAAGAAAAAAAAAAATCCTTAACTTAATCACATCTGCAAAAGTCTTTTCTGCCGTGCAAAGTAACATTCATAGGTTCCAGAGATTTGGACCTGGATGTCTTTGGGGTCATTAATCAGCAGCCCTCAAAGATGGGTCTCCCACAGGCTGGGTCCTTACTGTAGAGATTTCATGGTGGGCTGGGAAAGGGTAACTACAGCCATGGGGCTCACTCTTCTCCTGTAGGAGGCAGAGAATTTGCCACCCGGACCAAGCAAAGAGCACTCAGGCAAACCTGGCCCCACCCGGGCTTAGAGGTTTTAAGACTCCAGGGGAAAGGACGGTTCTTGCCCCAGCAGCCCCCTTCTCCGTCAGCCCAGGGGTACTTAGGAGAGACAAGCAGAGGGATACGTTTCTATCCGTTACCTCTGCTGAAATGCTGGGGAGGACAAGAGAGCTCATAGAGTGTGGAGGTGAAACCTTTGGTCTCTGGAGATAGCAGGAGCAGCATTGGAACTCAATGAGTCCAGCTGTCCGATGGGTGATCTCATCTCTCTAAGCCTCAGTTATCTCACCTGCAAAATGGGAACAAGCAGAGTCCCTGCCTCAGACAATTACTGCAAGATGTATAACCCAGATAGAAAACATTGAGCAGAGTCCCTGGTACATAGTGAATTCATGACAAACTTTTCCATTTCAACTAACCAGTAACTGTGATCCAGTGGTTCTGGCTGTAGTCTTTGCTACGCCCTTGCCACCTCTCTTGTTTCTATCCCACATCCAATCTATCAGCATATTTTCTTGGCTCTACCTCCAGTGTACACCCTCCATGGATACTACCCTTGCCCAAACCATCATCTCTCTCCTGGATTATTGCAAAAGCTCCCTCACTGCCTTGCTGATTCCTCAGCCTGTTACCATCTCTCACTTGCTACACATAAGGATGCTGTCCAATATGGCAGCCATTAGCCCCATGTGGCTCTGAAGCATTTGCGATGTGGCTGGTCCTAATTCAGACATGCTGCAAAGTGTAAAACACACACCAGATTTCAAGCACTTAGTACCTAAAAAAGAATGTAAAAGATCTCATTAATAAGTTTTTACATTGGTGACATGATGAAATGATAATAGTTTGGATAAATCGGCTTCAATAAAATACATTATTCAAATTAATTTCACCTGGCTCTTTTTTTTTTTTTTTTTGCTTTTTAAAATGTGGCTTATTAGAACATGTAAAATTCCACATGTGGCTCGTGTTTGTGGTTCATATTATGTTTCTATTGGATGATGCTGCTCTTCAGCATCTTCTAAGCCTGAACTTGAGTATCTTTTGCCTGGGAGTGAGCAGGGATTCTGCTCTGCTCCAGGGAACCACAGCAAAAACCTATTCTCTGAAGATCCTGCCGAGGGATTTGGATGGATAAATATTTACAGTTCTGAGGTTGCATTTCGAACAGCTCCAATATGTTTGCAGAGTTTGTATAAACCTAATCATCACAAGGCACACGGTTTTCATTTCAACTGCCTTTAATCCTGCAGCCCCCAAGAAAGGAGATGTGATGACATCTCCTCAAAGTGTGAGGTCAAGTCTGCTGGGAAATGGTCACAGGTATCTGCAAAAGGGCAGGGCCTGATTTGGGGTGTTCGCTGGTGGTTGTATTTTTGGAAGTAATAGTGGTGTTTTTAATGGCCAAACTCAATTACCCTCCTAATTTGTCGTAGAATAAAAAGTTAGGAATTCTAAGAGCCTAAGGCTATACGTAAAACACCACTGCTCACCACTCCAAGGGGACTTGGCAAAAGATTTTAAGTTGCTGCTAATGAAAATTTAAGTTGGGTGTTAGGAACAAGAAAGCATAATTTGTTGTGGTTGTGAGTGTGTGTGTGTATGTGTTTTAAAGCTATCTAATTTCATTAAATTGGGCTGTGGTCACTATTTTCTGTTTTACTAAGCCCCAAAAGAAATGTTTTCTTGGCTAGGTGTGGTGGCTCACACCTGTAATCCCAGAACTTTGGGAGGTCAAAGCGGGTGATCACAAGGTCAGGAGTTTGAGACCAGCCTGGCCAACATAGTGAAATCACGTTTCTACTTAAAAAAAAAAAAAAAGCCAGGTGTGGTGGCTCAAGCCTGTAATCACAGCTACTCAGGAGGCTGAGGCAGGAGAATCGCTTGAACCTGGGAGGCAGAGGTTGCAATGAGCCGAGATTGCACCACTGCACTCCAGCCTGGGCAACAGAGCAATACTCCATTTTGGGGTGGACCGGGTGAGAAGAGAAGTCTTCTCATGGTGACATTCTGCATTCCCATATGAGGTGCAAGGAAATGGACACTCAGGCCATAAGAGAGAAAATTGAGGAAATATAAGGCGTGCTTAAAGATGGACTGAGAAGTAACTGATCTGAAGCCACATGCAGAGTGCCAGATTGCAAAACCTCCGGTTGCACAAATAAGGCAAAGTTTCCGAAAAAATGTGTGGGACTTAAGCCAAATCCTAAATAGAAGGTAAAACAATGTACATGGCTACAAAAGAAAAAACATTATTCTTTCTATAACCCAAGGATCTTGGTAACGGAGACATCATCTGGTTTTTTGAAACTTTGGGGGGAAGAACTGGGGGGGGAATTATAATGAACAAAATGTTTCCTATTCTTTTCACTTTCTGCAGTTACTGGTGGAGAATTTCACCAACTGAAAATTATTAGGCAAGATTTTTCTTTTTTAGAATGCACTTGATGTATCATTCTGACTGAGTCATCTTCCTAATTAATTTTTGCACAAGGACAAGAATATTTTGGCACCTGGGGAATACCACTGGAGTCATGATATGATTTTCTATGAAGGTTAAGGTTTTGTAATCAGAGATAACTCATAACCTTTGAAAACAGAATTTTTGTTGTTGTTGTTCATTTCAAATTCTAGCACCCTACTTGCAATGAAACGATGCCACTTTCTTTAAGTTCTGGCCCCTCGGCAAATGGTTATTTTAACTGACACTCAAGTCAAAAGCTCGTTTGTAAAGTCCTTTCATTTCAGTTTTATGGCAAATTAAATTATGGTTGTGGTTAAACAAAATTACCTTAAAAACCATATGTGCTGAAGAAGTTTTAAGGAGTGTATCACGTTTATACTTTAAAAAGCCCAACTGCTCTGTTTAAAGTGGATCTTTCATAAACTTGCAGTCAGGGAGCAACAATGACGTCCTTCAGGGAGTCAAACAGTTTGGAAAGAAACGCGAACTGAAAATGCTGTATTGGAGGACGCAAGAAAACCGAAAACGCTCAGTCAAGTTTTTCTGTCAAGCCACGTTTGAAATTAAGGAATTCGTGTAAATTGCCATCTTTCGCATCCGAAGCAAGAAACGTACACAGTTTCCCTGCTATATGGAGTTGTTGTGACATAAGAAAACAGAATCTTTTTAAACCTCGAGTTTAATTAATTCTTTTTTAAAAAATAATTTAGCAGCAGCATGTTAAAAGGGAAGGGGGGGGAACCCGATTAGTTCCAAATAAGCGTCTCTTAATCACCCTTATGAAGGCGTAATTTGCAAAACACTCCTAGGAAGTAACATCTTTTTCATTTCAGGAAAAAAAAAAAGTGCATTGATAAAAAATAAGTAGAACATTTTAATTAAAACTCATAAAGTTGTGGACATCTGGTTGGGATTGTTCGCCGCGGCGGTGATTAGCGGATCCGTGCACCTAGATAATGAAGCCTGGTCGCGGTTATTGGCAGAAGGGCCCGGGCGCGCTGTGAGAACGCTGCAGGCTCACTTTGTAGTGCGGGGCCTACGCCTATTAGATTCCAATCAGTTTCGCCTAAAAAGGGGAGGAGGGCGGAGTGGGAGGGGGGCCCAGAGTTAAACACAGGAAACAAGCGTTGAGTGTGTGCCAATAAAAATGGTCACAAATCAGGGCTGCTGATGTCATAACCCTGGGGTCGGGGTCAGGGGAGTGAATGCGCCTGAAAAGGACCGCCTGTCTGCGGCCGGAGCGGCGGCGGGCGCGGGGGGCGGTGGCGCGCACAATGGGCCCGGAGCGCCTCATTAGAGACGCGTTTGATGGGCTCCCGTGCCCCACGGGGGCCCTGGGCGATGTCAATGGGATAATTACGATGATCTAATGGCCGGCTCTTTTGCATGCAGGCCCGCCTGAATGGGGCGCCTGGAGGCTGCATTGAGGCCGGGCTGTGTAAACTGTAGGGTGCCTCGCCGACTCGGAGCCGCGGAGACTGGCGGCGGGTCAACTTGGACCACTTTGCATTCACGCTTTGAATAGGCGGAGCGGGAGGCGTCCTTTGCCGCGGCCGCCTTTCAGCCGAGAGAGTGACAGCTTGGAGGTCAGCGGCTGGCGGGACGGAAGCCCTCGCCGGGCAGATGGACCAGCTCCGGGCCGCGCCGGGGACCCCCGCCCGGCGCACAGGCGCGTCTACGCGGACGGGCTCCGAGCGCACCCGCGTGTGCGAGGCGATGGGCAGCCGCCAGTCTCCCGATGCAGCCGAGAGAATGGTGGTTTTGCATTTTTTTCCAGACCTCGTCTTGTTTTAATGACAAGAGTCAAACTGTCTCGCGCTTGGCTCCCCTCCCGGCACCTGTGCGTTTCCCCAGAAGCCGACTTGGCCCCGGCCAAGGGCATCGGCAGAGCAGCCCTCTCCCTCCAATCATTTGCAGGAGGGGAGAAGAGGAAAAAGAGAACTGGATATTTGACATGTCGAAAGAATGATCAATGATGAGGCTGCACCGTAGGAGCTTGCCGGTCTCCGACCACTGCTGGCCTGCGAAGCCGGCACGTTTACAAGTTTCAGCCCTAGGCTGTCATGCTTCCATCAGAACAGCAGCAAATGCGTTCATGGTGAATTATTTTGCAGACGTTTAGAAGTATGATTTTTTTTCAGCTCCTAGGACTTACACACAGCCTGGGTCTTTTTTAGCACATTGTACATGGTACTAGAATTCAGTAAGTATTTGTTGAATGAATTAATAGGTAAAAAATGTATATAGAAGTGTGTACAGACAATTAGTTCTCCTGTTCTTTGCCCTTCCCCCACGGGTGGAATATTTTTTCCTTTCTCTTGTGGGTAAAAAAAACACTCTGTTTCTGAAGCAAATAGTTGGCATTCTAGAAAAATTATACTAACAGAGTAAAAGGAAGGTAAAACTCATCCTTGCATTCTAGAAAATTTAAATTATACTAACAGAGTAAGGAGAAAGGAGAGAGTAATCATTCTTCATCGGTTAAGACGTGTGTATGTTCCCTTTATAAGATTATATACTATACATCACGTGTCACGTATCACATTACACGGCTTTGCTTTTATGAGAGGGATCAAATGACACACGACATTTTAAAGTTGATTTAACCTACACTCACTGACATTATTCTGTATCAGTAAAGACCTATGTATATTCTCCCATGAATGCCTGCTTAGTGTTTTGCAGCGTGAATTTGTTCTTATTTAATTAAGCAATCCTCCACTGATGGACATTTAGGTAGTTTCCAGCTTTTCCCCCTTTAAAACAATATTGCTACGAATATGTTTGTACATATATTACATATATATACTCTTTGTACATGCTTCCGATGATCTTCTTGAGATGAATAATTAATATTTCAAGGGTAAAGGATGCCATTTCTCTTATATATCCTATATTTAGGGCTGGAATCCAACCTAGTCAGTAATCTAGCCCTCATCACATATGCATATTCATAAAAATGCACCTAGCTGCCGATTCTCTCCTCCTTCTTGCGGCAAAAATTTAAACTCATCTTTTCCAATTGAGAAACTTCCTTCTTCTTGGCAGAAATTGGGGTCACTGTAGGGAAAGGGGAGTGTCTCTGATTTTATTTTATCCACTTTTTTCTTCATTCTGTGAAGTCTTTTCTTCATAGCTCACAATTACAAATAGCTTCATCTTGGATTGCTTCCCTGGAGTCATAACCCTATCACAGGTCCACACACATTTGCACACAGGTTGAGCACTAGGTTACCTGGAGGTCCCAAAGCTGCATTTGGAAACACTACTTGGCACAGAAAATGACAGCAAATGACATCGCAAAGTCGATGAAATGAAATTGTCAAGCGTAAGAAAATGCAAGCCGTGCTTCAGAATGTTCTGCTGCCCGTGTGATGTCCAAGTGGCATCGAGTCTGCGGGATAAATTCATCTTCAGACAGAAAACAAAAGTGGAATTGAGTGGTATTTAAGCATCTACTCAGTTTTAATAAAACAATGTAGGTATATAGTCGACATTTCTTTTTCCCAAACAAAAACAGTGAAAAGTTTCTCCCCTACCTCATCCCCCCTCCCAGTTCAAGATTCTTCTTCCCAGAGGCAACCATTTCTACCGTTTTCTTACATCTCCCCCTACAGAAGTTCTCTGCACACATCAACAAGCTGTACATATGTAGGCATCTCTCTCTTTACCCGGTAAGTTACATGCTGGACACATTGTCCTGCATTTAGCCCTTTTCACTTAAAATATCTGAACCAGGATTCCTTTGTGCGAATGAACCACAGCTTAACCCCTTGCTGTTCAACAGGTGGGGCTCAGTGTTTTGCTACTACAATGATCTTCTCCCCAGGTAAACCAGATCTGTTGTTAAATCACTACCACGGAAACTGAGCTGAAAGTGCATTCAAAGTCTTGGTCACTGTTGCCAAACTGCCTTCCAAAGAAACCCTTCCAATTTGCACTCCCCCAAATCGGGTTTGAGAATGCCCGTTTCCCCGCACACTTGCCCCTTCAATGTCTTGTCAACTATTCCATTCCTCAATCAGATCCGGGGAAATGGTCTCATGACATCTCTGATTGCTAAACAGCCTACGTGAGTTTGGTTGGAAATTAAGCTCCAAGGGAGAGGGAGTGATGGGCTCCAAACCCCCATTGAGCCAGAAGTTAGAAATTCTAAGGGACGCTGGTCCCATGGAATGTTTTCCCCATGAGAAGGAAGGGCATGTGGGTTGTGTTTACCCTGCATGAATGAGGGGGGGCCTGTGCCCCGGTGGCGGGGATGGTGGTGG
>NW_016814761.1:5863385-5872977 GCF_001698545.2 Rhinopithecus bieti | reverse complement strand
GGGTGGGGGAGGGGGGCCCTTCCTCTGCCTGTGTCACCCTGATGCTGACAGTCACTTCACCCCAAGGGCCAAGGGCCCCCTGGGAACCCAGCAGCAGGGACACCACCTGGCTGCTTTGAGAGGTCAAACCCCGGACAGGATCTGTCCACTCCGAACGATGCACCTGCTTAAGCATATTTAACTACGAAAGACTGCAAGATCCCCACATTCCCAGATGTCACCCAAAGCCTCCTTGAAATTCCCATGCCTTCACCACCTCCCACCTCAACCCTGTCCAAGTAATAAACAGGGCTGATTGCATTGGAAATGAATGAAATTACATATTTGAATTTTTGTTGTTGTTGTTGTTGTTGTTTTCTGAGACAGAGTCCCACTCTGTCCCCAGGCTGGAGTGCAGTGGCACGATCTCGGCTCACTTCCACCTCGGCCTCCTGAGTTCAAGCGATTCTTGTGCTTCAGTTTCCGGAGTAGTGGGATTACAGGCGCCCACCACCATGCCTGGCTAATTTTTTTGTGCGTTTAGTAGAGACGGGCTTTCGCCATGTTTGCCAGGCTGGTCTCGAACTCCTGACCTCGGGTGATCCATCTGCCTGGGCCTCCCAAAAGCCTGGGATTACAGACGTGAGCCACAGTGCCCTGCTATTTGAATGATATTGGAGCAAACTCTTGCATACATGACAGTCCATCAATTCTTTGTCTTTTTACACAGCTGCTTGTAAAGCCCACGAAAAGGGCCTGGTACGAAATATCTCCTTTCAGCTGTGATTTCCTGCAAGACTAAGGGACATTGGGCATTTCAGCTGCTAACCTGCTAAAAAGACCACTCAATCTTTTGTAATTTGGGGGACTCTCTCTGCATTTTGCTTCCTTTTAAATTCACGTCCAAGGAGGAATTTGGAGCATTTAATTTCTCACTTTTCCAAGTCGCTCTCTACACAATTTTGTCAGCCTGGCCCAACCAGCAGCACTTTCTGTGAATACACGATTCTCACTCATTTCCTTCTCAGAATAAGCAGCTTTTCTCACCCCAAGGAAAATGATTCTTGGTCATCATTTTGGATATTGACACAAATCTGGAACATTATTCTGCTTTTGAATATTTGTAAAGCCTTTAATGACATGAAAATGTATTTCTGCTACAAAAAAATTTAATCTAACTTAATTGACTTGTTTCAGAAAAACAACATTTGCGTTGGTTTAAGAAAATTTTGCCTCACAATTTTCTTCTCCTCTTTCTTGTTGCCTGTACATATTTTTAAGAAACTAGAAATAAATGACCTGCAAACAGCCAAAGGGGGACAAAAGTGTTCTGGTGTTCGAGGCTGGGAGTCTTTTTTTTTTTTTTCCTAACTCTTGAAAGGAACCTATCTGTTAGTTCTTAGATGAAGTTCTCAGGTGTTTGCGCCTTCAGCAAGCTCTGCTGGGTCTGAGCAGCACGAAGCTGTGGTGCATCAAAGAGTTAAATGTAAACAGCTCCTCCTTGCAGGACGCTTGGCTCCCGCTGTACGTAGGTGGAGTTTGGAATCTGGGGTCCCACAAACCCCTTGCATTTTTGGTTGATTGTCTTTAATTACTTTTGAGTGCTGAGCAAGGTTGCTCATGCCTCCAGGCGTCCATGACAGACAAGGAATGCTTTTTAATGCCATTTATAAGGAGCACATCATTAAGCATCAAACAGAGCAAAAATGACAAGAATAGCGAGTGTATCATTATGGCCTTCATTTAAGTAGAAAATACAGTAAACAGAAAGAAAAACCAACTACACGGGGTAATGGGGAGCGGATTTATTTGTTTTGATTGCCGATTATTCAGAAGGGCATTTATACTCAGATTCTTACAGCACTCACTGAAGCCTTAATTTCTCAGGTTGAAGGATGAAGGGACAAAGCGGGAGGAGAGGGAGGCGAGGAAAGGGGTTCTGATCCACCCTCGAGAAAACGAGTTAAAAGCCACTCTAGTGTCTGAAGGGAAAAAGTTCTCACTAATTATTTTTTATAATTTCTTTCTGGGGAGAAGAGTAAAATATAGAGATGTTCCCATGTTACCACAGTTAAGCCCATCACATTTAGCAAATCAAACTACGGGACACTCAATTAAATGTTAATTTCAGATAAACAATCTATATTTTTTTAAGGATAAGTCTTTCTCATGCAATATTTGGGACAGACTTATACTAAAAAAAAAGAGTATTCACTGTTTGTCTAAAATGAACATTTAACTGGGTCTCCTTTGTTTAATTTGGCAACCCTTTTCGAGGTAGGAATCTAAACCCTGGTTCCTTATAATTCCATCATCTGTGCGTTTGGATCACAGGAAAATTAAATGCCACTCCATAAAAAGACAGATTAAATAGGGGCACATATGAAAGTCAAAAGGATAAATAATATTATCAGTAAGTTATACTTTATACCCAACAGCATACGTTTGTATTAGCAATAAATGGACACATGTGGAATTGCAGTGGTGGACCCCGTGAGTCTGCGCTGTGGAAGCAGAGAGGTAGACATTTGTGTTACCAGAAAGGGATCCCGATCCAGACCCCAAGAAAGGGTTCTTGATCTCACACAAGAAAGAATTCAAGGTGAATCCGTAGAGTAACATGAAAGCAAGTTTATTAAGAAAGTAAAGGAATAAAAGAATAGCTACTCCATAGGCAGAGCAGCCCTGAGGACTGCTGGTTGCCCATTTTTATGGTTATTTTTTGATTATATGTTAAACAAGGGGTGGATTATTCATGAGTTTTCCCAGGAAAGGCATGGGCAACTCCAGAGCTGAGGGATCCTCCCCTTTTCAGACTGTATAGGGTAGCCTCCAGAAGTTGCCATGACATCTGTAAACTGACATGGTGCTCCTGGAGTGTCTTCTAGCATGCTAATGCATTATAATTAGCAGGTAATGAGCAGTGAGGACGCCAAGAGGTCACTCTTGTTGCCATCTTGGTTTTGGTGGGTTTTGGCCGGCTTCTTTACTACAACCTGTTTTATTGGCTAGGTCTTTATGACCTGGATCTTGTGCTGACCTCCTATTTCATCCTGTAACTTAGAATGCCCAACCTATGGGAAATGCAGCCTAGCAGGTTTCAGCCTTGTTTTACCCAACCCCTATTCAAGATGGAGTTGCTCTGGTTCAAACGCTTCTGACACTTGGACTGAGGATCTTGGTGGAAAGGGCTAGATATGGAGATTCAAGGAATGGCCTCTGGCCACTTCTTGGTGGTGTGACCCTGAGAAAGCTGCTTAAACTCCCACACCCTGGGTTTCCTCATCTGTAAAACAGAAATGCCTGCACGTCTCTCCTGAACTGATACTCAGCGAGGTAACACAAGTAGAGCCTGAAGCTCAGGGATGGACAAAGAGCCCTCAAGAAAACAGTGGGTGTCCTGTGGAGAGACAGTGCTGCCTCACGGTTAAGGACACTGGGAGTGAGTGAGAGACAACAGAATTTTGGTACCTTTCTGTCCTCGGGCCAAAGACTTGACTCTCAGAGTATTCTTTTTTTTTTCTGATGATGATCCTTTTAAAATTTAAATTGCAATCAGCCTTTTAAAATGGAAATGAGATCTTGTCATTTCCCTGTTCAAAGATCTCAAATGGCTCCATATCACACTTGGAATAAAAGCCAGGCCTTTCACATTCCCTAGGAGACCCCTTGTGATGTCCCCACCATCCACCATGGGAACTGTCACTTTGGCCATGCTGGCCTCCTCTCAACTCCTCAGACCTCCAACAGGGTTGGGACTAGGGGAGGCAAGAGGGGTGCACGGGGGGCAGGGTTTATGGAGGCCCTTACTTTCAGGATCATGCAAGTTTTCACAGTTTTTGCAGAAGCTCATGTGGGACCTAAAAAATGGCACCCCATACCCTCTGAAGTCATTGTCTGTGCTTTGGGAGTAATTCTGACCTGGCATAAAACCTTCCTGGGCCTGAGGTTGAGGCTGGGTGCAGAAAATTCAAATAAGCTACAGAACTTTCTCTTCACTTATTTGATGACATTTATCAGGTAACAGTATTGAGCACCTACTGTGCCCCTGCTCTAAGACCCTAACAAACCATCCAATAAGATAGTTATATTTTATTTTTATTTTTATTTTTAGAGACAGGGTCTTTCTCTGTCACCCAGGCTGGAGTGCAGTGGCACGAGGTTATATTTTAAAAAGATAGAGCTGGGCTGGGCACGTGGCTCACACCTATAAACCCAGCATTTTGGGAGGCCAAGGCAGGATCACTTGAGCCCAGGAGTTCAAGAGCAGCCCTAGGCAACATAGTGAGATCCCCATCTCTACAAAAAAAATAGAAAAAAATATCTGGGTGTGTTGGCACACACTTGTAGTCCCAACTACTTGGGAGGCTGAGGTGGGAGGATCACTTGACCCTGGGAAGTTGAGGCTGCAATGAACCATGATTGTGCCACTGCACTCCAACCTGGGAAACAGAGCAATACCCTGTCTCAAAAAAAAGAACTTCGTATAGGCCAACCATCAGATCAGGTGCTTTATAGTAATTACTTAATAAACAATGCCCACTCATTGAGTTTTTGCCAAGTAGGTCCAGTTGGTAATTAACAAACAATAAAAGCACAATTAACATCCCCATTGCACAGGTGAGGAAACAGGAACAAGTCATTGTCTTAAGGTTGCACAGCTGGGAAGTGATGGAGCTGGGATTCGAACTCACAGTGTTCTGTTGTCGCTTCATTCACCCTTTTCCCTTTACCCTTTGTTTTTATCCTTTTCCTTCACGGACAAGAGTACCCTGTCTTTGAGCTGCACACGGCATGTGTGAAGCCATCTGAAAAGAAGGATTTTGTTGGAAAAGTTGAGATCAGTTGACCAGTCAAATCACTCCAAAGTCATTAGTTCCGGTCACCAGACATGACTATAAAGAAGTGACTAAAACCAACAACAGCCTTTTGGCCTGTGACTATTTGCCCCTCTCAATTGTCTAGCAATCAGAGAACCAGTCTGTGGCGAAATGAAAATGGTGTTTCAGGTCATGATTGAATTGAATTGAAATGTTTGTTCATCTTCTCTCCATTCTCAGCTGGATTTCCTTGTGTGTTAGCACAGGGGTCAGAAAACTTTTTCTGCAAAGGGCCAGAAAGTAAATATTTTCAGTTTGTCAGGCCATCTAGTCACTGTTCCAACAATTCAGCTCTGCTGTTATAGTTCAAAAGTAGCCAGAGACGAGAGAGGAACAACTGGGCGTGGCTGTGTTCCAATAAATCTTATGCAGTCAATTCTCGTTACTCATAGCAGTTACGTTCTATGAAGTCGCCACAAAGCCTGAATTGGCAGACACTCTTGGGGCAGGCAAGATTGCCCTTGGTCACAATATCTTGTCAACTGATCAATATATAACTTCATTTTATGTGAGTTTCTCTTCAAACATACCTTATTTAATACGTATCATTGATTCTTTAACATTGAACTCAAGGCCAACAGCCCTATAACTCATTCCTGAGCAGATCTCAGGTGTCAGATGAGCTGAAGTTAGATGTGTAAGTGTAGCTTCTGCTTAAGGCACCTAGTGGCCTTCCTGTACTTCGGAACACTAGCCAGCATTTCTACACTATGCTTGGGGGCCATTTTGTTTTAATTGTTATTTTTTGAGACAGTGTCTTGCTCCATTGCCCAGGCTGGAGTACAGTGGTACCATCATGGCTCACTGCAGCCTCGACTTCCCAGGCTCAAGCCATCATTCTACTTCAGCATCCCAAAGCTGGGAATACAGATGCACACCATCAGGCCTGGCTAATTCTTTTAAAGAAATTTTTGTAAAGGCAAAGTCTCACTATGTTGTCCAGGCTGGTCTTGAACCCCTGGGCTCAAGTGATCTTCCTGTCTTGGCCTCCCAAAGTGCTGGGATTACAGGTATGAGCACCGTGCCTGGCCTTGGGGGCCATTTTAAATACTGAAATCACCAATAAAAAGCAACGAAATGTGAAAAACATGGCACCCAATAGACCACAGAAAAGACAGTAGTTCAGTGTGAAACAAAGAGACAGGGCATCGCCCTGTTTGGCCTCAATGAGGAATGCGTTCACTGGGCAACTTAAACTTTTCCCTGCTTTGTGCATGTCTAAGAATGATCACAGAAGCACCTCCAGTATTGGTATTGGGCTTAAAAATACATTTCAACCAAGAGCCAAATTTACAAACTGAGAATCTGCAAATAATGAGGATATCGTACATGGATACTGAAATGTGAAGTTCATGTAATTCTTATGTGTCACAAAACGTTCTTCTGATTTTTTTTTTAGTCATTTAAAAATATTTAAAAAATTCTTAGCTTGTAGGTTGTACAAAAATAGGTTAGATTTGGCCGTTGGGCTGTAATTTGCTGACCCCTGACATAGCTGATCAACCTTCTTGTTGTTGAGATTTCTCATGGAAAAGGATGGCCTGAAGCCTTTTGAACAGGGTCTGTGTCTTCCTCCTGTGTCAGCAATGGGTAAGTTTGGCTCTTCTCACTTAGGTAGGAAAATGAATGCATCCCACATCCATTGTCTAATGCTAAGATGGTGAGGCAATAGCACCTCTTAAATACAGTGGGTAGCTCGCCTTACTTTCCAAACATAAGCAAGTAAAGGGCGAGCAGTTTTCTGGGAGCTCCCAGCACACCGAGTTATCTCCTAATCATTGGCTCTGTCGTGACGACGTGAGGGCTTGAAGAATCAATGCATTATTTGAAGCCTGGCTTTTCCCTTTCCTAAAATTCCCTTCATCCTTGGAGTATCTATTAATAGAAGTTATAAATAAAAAAAGAAAAAAGAAATGCCAGGCTTGGAACTCCCAGAGACATATCAGAACAATGAGGCCATTTATTCCAGCAATGGAGCCCGCTCTGAGTGCCCAAAATGCTAACAGGAACTGGGGCAGGAATGCTAGAACTCGCTGAAATGCCTTTACCTCCTAATTTTTGGCTTACCCATTGGCCCTTTTGTAAAGAGTTCTCAAGAAAAGCCCAGACATGGAGGAGATTGTTCCCGAAAAGGCTTCCCAAAATAGATAGAGGATCAAAGTAAAAATAAAACTGACATTTCTCCATAATCTGAGACAGCTTTCTAAGTTGGGGATGATTCAAACTTTTGTCTTCCCATCGTGGGGGTCAAAAGCTGGCCAGTGTCCTGGAAGGAGAATTTCAGTGGTGGGTATTCACTGATTAATTTATTCACTTAACAAACATTGCCCAAACTTCTACCATCCACCAGGGATTCTGCCCAAATCT
Source organism: Rhinopithecus bieti (assembly GCF_001698545.2). Classification (NCBI taxonomy): domain Eukaryota; kingdom Metazoa; phylum Chordata; class Mammalia; order Primates; family Cercopithecidae; genus Rhinopithecus; species Rhinopithecus bieti. The sequence goes on along the minus strand of NW_016814761.1, from coordinate 5,865,751 downwards.
TAGGATGCAAGAGTGAATACACCAGGCCAGACGCAGTAGCTCACGCCTGTCATCCCAGCACTTTGGGAGGCTGAGGCGGGAGGATCACTTGAGCCCAGGAGTGCGAGACCAGCCTAGGCAACATGGTGAAACCCCTTCTCTACTAAAAATACAAAAATTAGCTGGGCATGGTAGTGTACGGTCTATAATCTCAGCTGAGGCATGAGAATCGCTTGAACCTGGGAGGCGGAGATTGCAGTGAGATGAGATCACACCATTGCACTCCAGCCTGGGCAACAGAGGGAGACTGTCTCCAAAAAAAAAAGTCACTATTCCAACGCCTCCTGGTTGTGCCATCTCTAGAATGTCAGGGATAAAGGCCCAGTCCAACCTAGGTATCTAGAATTCTTGTAGGAGGGTTTTCTGAAAATTCCATCTTGTTTCCACTCAAGAGTTCAGAGACAGTGACATATACCTTAATCAACATATGACAGAAAACATCTGGAATCTCTCCCTTCTTTGCACTGAATCTTGCCAAAATAAAAACTTAAACTTACTTTGATCAGTCAATCAAATCAACATGAGATTACATTAGTCCGGCAATTTTTTTCATTTAAAAATCCCTCTAAATCTGTGTTTGTGAACACAGGAATTCACTCCTGCTCGGCTCTATCTCTGAAGCCTTGATGCTTTTGTTAAGGATGGTTTTGTATCTGTTCTTCACTCTGCAAAATTTGCCTTTGGCCAAAATCAAGAATTAGCTGACTTAATTCAACCTAAAGTTAGTTGATTTGCACAGCTTTTTTTATTTATTTATTTATTTATTTATTTATTTTTGAGACAGAGTCTCTCTCTGTCACCCAGGCTTGAGTGCAGTGGTGCAATCTCACCTCACTGCAACCTCCCCCTCCAGGGTTCAAGCGATCCTTCTGCCTCAGCCTCCTGAGTAGCTGGGATTACACGTGCCCACCACCACGCCCGGCTGAGTTTTTACACTTTTAGTAGAGATGGGGTTTCGCCATATTGCCTAGGCTGGTCTCGAACTCCTGACCTCAAGTGATCTGCCCACCTCGGCCTCCCAAAGTGCTAGGATTACATGTGTGAGTCACCATGCCCAGCCTGATTTTCACTGCTTCTGAGAAAGTCTTCGGAAAACAGAGGAGATTATTTCAAACACAACGGAGTCTGAAGTTGCCAAGGAGCCTGTGATTCCCCTGGTTAATCTATCCGTCTGGTAACAGAAAAGACTTAACCACAGAAGGGAGACAGCCTGACCTAAGCCAAGGTGGCCCTCTCACTTTCTTTTGCAATTGCTGTGCTGTCAACAGAGGCACAAAGCCCCAGGACACTTTCTAAGACCCAAGCTAGCCAGATATCTCTTTGACAAGGTCTATAGCTCTGCCCATATGACCCAATTCATGGAGAGAAAGTTTCTAAGTAATTTTCTGCAAGAAATAGATGTCTCCATTCCTGTGAGACTGGCTGGAACGTAGGTGGGAGACAGCCATTGGGACATCAGATCGAGTTTGGTTCCTCCCACATCAGGGGCCGTTAGCAGATTTGAAAGATTTCTTCAGCAATCATTCCTACGCAAGATGGTTGGACAGTTTAAAACCTGAATTCTGATCCATGTAGTCTCCAGAGTCTCACAGAAAGAGACTGGAATACAAATTGTATAACATGGCACATTTGTGGGCGATACCTGGAGTCGGTAAGAATCTAAAGAAAGGGGTTGCGCATAGACTGTGGAAATAAAAATTGGTATTGCCTTAAACAAAAGAGGCTCCACAACGTTCATCAAAATGTAAAAGTGCACGTAGTCTTTGACTCAGAAATTCTGTTTAGAGCAAAGGTCTGTGAACTGCAGAGATGGTGAAAGCACAGGGCCCAGGCCAGGCGCTGTGGCTCACGCCTGTAATCCCAGCACTTTGGGAGGCCAAGGCAGCTGATCACCTGAGGTTGGGAGTTCAAAACCAGCCTGACCAACATGGAGAAACCCTGTCTGTACTAAAAATACAAAAAGTTATCTGGGCTTGGTGGCTCATGCCTGTAATGCCAGCTACTCGGGAGTCTGAGGCAGGAGAATGGCTTAACCCCGGGAGACAGAGGTTGCGGTGAGCCAGGGTCACGCCACTGCACTTCAGCCTGGACGACAGGAGCAAAACTCTGTCTCAAAAAAAAAAAAAAAAAAAAAAAATTACAGGCCCTGCAGCCAGCTTCTGTACAGCTCAACAGCTAAAATGGTCTTTACATTTTCACATGATTTTCAAAACAAAGAATATTTTATACCCAAAATGCTAACAAGAACCAGGGCAGGAATGATGGAATTTGCTGAAATGTCACTGAAGATGACAGAAACTCTCATTTTAGTGTCCATAAATGAGGTG